>NW_021604564.1:15936894-15972564 GCF_004785775.1 Grammomys surdaster | reverse complement strand
GCACATAGTAACTACAATGTGAGGAACTTACAGCACATAGTAACTACAATGTGAGGTACTTACAGCACATAGTAACTACGATGTGAGGCACTTACAGCACATAGTAATTATGATGTCAGGTACTTACAACACATAGTAACTATGATGTCAGAGACTTACAGCTCATAGTAACTATGATGTCAGATACTTACAACACATAGTAACTATGATGTCAGGTACTTAGAGAACATAGTAACTATAATGTCATGTACTTACAGAACATAGTAACTACAATGTCATATACTTACAGAACATAGTAACTATGATGCTGGGTATGTACAGAACATAGTAACTACAATGTCAGGTACTTATACAACATACAATAATTACAATAAAAGGTGTTTACAGACAGTCAGAATCAGTAATTAGAATGTCACATACTTATAACAAATAGTAATGTGAACTATCCACTATTTCTAGCGCACAATGACTAAACTGCCAGGTTCCCACAACATAAAGTAACTACAATGGCAGAAATCAGTTTGTACAATGCCAGGTGCCCATAGCACATAGAAACAAGTGACTACAGTGCAAAGTACTTGCACAACATAGTAAGTGCAATGCCAGATACTTGGAGGGCCTGGTAAACAGTAATTACAGTGGTTGATTCTGAAATCACAAAGTAAATGCAATGACAGGGAATCACATCCCATAGTCTCTACGATGCCAGGACTTATTGTACATGGTAATAACTGCATCAGGTGCTCACAGCAACTGAAGTTACAATGTCAGATACTCATGTCATACAGTAACTCTAGTGGCAGGTACTCATGACACAAGACAACTACTAGAGACAACCAGGAGTAACTACAATCCCAGTACTCAGAGAACACAATAGCTACAGTGCCAACTACTTACAGCACATGGTAGCTAATAGGTCATGTACACACAACACACAGCAAGTACAGTGCCAACTACTTACAGCACATGGTAGCTAATAGGTCATGTACACACAACACACAGCAAGTACAGTGCTGAGTACTTACAGCACATGGTAACTAATAGGTCATGTACACACAACACACAGCAAGTACAGTGCTGAGTACTTATAGCACATGGTAACTAATAGGTCATGTACACACAACATACAATAAGTACAGTGCCAGTTTCTCCATGAACATGGTTACTACAATGCCAAGACCTTACAGATTATAGTAATTATAAAGCCAGGTGCTCTTAGCACAAGGTAGCTATGACTTCACAAAAGCTACCAGTTCCAATAGATTTTGGCTTTCTGCCTTTTCTCACTACGTCATTTCCTCTAACAACTGGATTCTGTGTTTTGCTTATTTATCCATTTATTTCCCATTTTCCTACCTTAGGCTGTAAGTTCTATGACTATAGGACATACTGTCTGATTAATACTGGACTTTATTAATAGTTACTGTAAAAAACAGTCAGCATGGTGTAGTTGCTAATTAATACTTCTTGGACAGACAAATGAATTTTATGTTGTTATAATGCTTCACCTATTCTCTCAGAGTGTTTCTATTCTTTTAGTAGAAATGAATGTTCTGTTCTTATTCATTGGTGAATGACATAATCTCTAAATAGTAGTCTTGTTAGTAACACTATGTGCTAGCATAAAGAGGTGGATAAGAGGTTGCTCTCCCTGCCGGGAGCCCACAGCTGAGAAGGAAGTCAATAGCAGAGAAGGATATAAGGCAGGAAAGTTCTTGTGGCTCACAGGAAACAGTACACTTTTAGACAACATCTGTGATATGCCAACAACTTGGCAGTCCCTGACTACAGTTCTGATGAGGAATGCAGCTCCTGTGTGACAATAAGGATTTGCTAAGGTCTAGAAGCCTGTAAATTATCTGGTTAAGACTGCTTTAGTCTAGTTATATGGCCTGAGCTACAGTAGATAGCACATTTTATTTCTTGTGGGAAGTTTGTTTAGTTCTGTATCAACGCTCATTTGCTTCCTGTTTCCTGGAGGAGGTGACAGGGTATACTTCAAAGGTACTCAACCCTAAAGACTGATAATACTAAGGTACGATGTCTAGTTTGACTATTTACGTAACATAACCTAGAGATTTCTGAGAGGAAAGCCTGGAAGAATTACCTACATCATGTTGTCCTGTGAGTTTGTCTTGCTTATCGATTGGAGTGGAAATGCCCACCTTGAATGTGAGGTCATTGTGTCCTGGATCAGTCCCTGAAAGGTGCAAGAGTTTACAAAACCAGCTGAGATGATCTGCCAGCAAGCAAAGACCCTGCCATTTCTCTCTGCTCTTGACTGCAGATGTGATGCTACTACATGCTTGACTGCCTGCCTTGACATTCCTCGATAAAAGACTGTAACCTAGAATTGTAAGCCAGCCAGATAAAGCCTTCTTCCCTTAAGTTGCTGTTGGTCAGGACATTTTTATCACAGCAACAGAAATTAATCTAGGACGGGAAGGATGTTCATAAATTCGTATCACTAATCCTGATCACTCCTGTGCGTCCTCAAACAGTGTTTCGGGGCTACTATAGATGGGAATTTGATAATTCAAGGGTTCTTTAATTGTGCTTTATTCTGTGGTTACTAGGACAAGTTTAAGTGCTCTTCCCCCCCCATGCATCCATAACCTTCACTTGAACATCATGAATTAGAAGAATTTGGATCAGTGTATAATCATTTCCATAACTCCATCATCGGATATGGAAAGGCCCTGAAGGAGATTTTGTCTTTGTTACTTATTTACATTTAATGCCTCTGAAAATATTTGCTGAGGAACCAAATCCATAGCAAGAATTGCAAGAGATGTACGAATCTCGAGAAAGCATGCATGGATCTTGAGCTACAGTGCAGGAGTTGGGGGTGGGGTGGGAAAATAACACCAGTTTGCATGTATGAGCCACCTGCTGGAAGATGGGCAGTAATAAAACAGGGGGAAACGTTAATTTATAAAGCAGAGATGCTGGTAGCCTTTGGAGAAAGCCAAGGAGATGTGTCTCATCATTGAGATGCTTAGATTACTCATCATTTGTCAAATGCTTTCACACGCAAGGTGTACTTCTAGCTTCAGTGAGGTACCGCGAAATGATGTCATGTTTCAGATGAAGAATCTCTGGTCCAGGTTAAGTTACCTTTGAACTTCATTAAGCCACATGCTAAAATTGTTGTAGGAGTGACATGTAAAGTTATTTTATTCCGAATTTTAATTATTTCCTATTGTACCACTTTATTTTTAGAGTATTGAATGGTTGTGTCATTACTCAAATTATATTACTCCTCCATGGTGTCTACAAAAAATTAGGTGCATATTGTTTTGCATCTTTTTCTTATTGCAAAACAAAAAACTTTGGCTGTCATTCAGTAATTCTCCAAAGAATATAAGGTGCATTTTATATTTATTTTTAATCTATAATTCAGAGGTTGTGATCATAAGTTTTTATTGTTAAATTTACTCAATTTAGAAGCACCATAGAAACACGTTGAACGTGAGTGGCACTATTTCACTAGCATCTTGATTGAACAAACAGTGGAAGCATTCAGAATATTACATTCATTGCTAGACTATCTACCACAACTGCCCTTCCATGATGGCCTGTATGGTTGAACTGGGAGTCAACACAAACCATTACTACTTTACTTGTTTTCGTTAGCTACTTTCCCCCCATAGCAATAAAAGCAACTAATACCAGATGATACCTCTGTATCTCACCCAGTCATCCGAAGTGCTTTAGAATAATCTTATGCAGAGCCCACATGGGCTCAACAGTTTTATACTTTTAGAAAGTCACTCTAAATTCATTGTCTTGAGTTCTGTTTTGCACAACATGACCTTTGAAAGGTTTGTGGGTAAACCCAGGATAACAGAATCCGGTGCTATTTGCCCAAGAAGCTATTCATTTGAGATTTGTATATATCAGAGAAGGTAAAAGCTGTCTTTGCAGATGAATGCTGGTAATGCGAAGTAGCAGATATTAAGGCAAAAATGACAGCTTCTTAAAAAAAATAAAAACAAGTGACCTTTGGAGTTAAAGCTAATACAGCAAGCTTTCAGGATAGTAAAAACTAGATAGGATTCCACATCTCACACCTGCATATTTAAATCACCTAAATCTGGTTTCCCCCTCAGTATTACCAATTTCATTGATTATACTTTTTATTTTACTTTGCAACCTCACCCCAAGTTTCCAGATAATTCAGCGTGGTTAGATGATTGATCTTTGTATATTTGCTGATTGAGGACACTTGGCATAAAGCCACAATGGAAAAATTGTCACGAAGGTCTCGGTTACATAATATACAAGCTGCCAGGAACAAACCTCTCACAGTTGAATTTTGCTGGGTTCATGGGCTGTGGCTTTTTCATTTATTTGATTGAACAGCTCAGTGAGTGCAGATAGGGGCTGGAAATATTCTCAAGAAAAACCTAGACATGTGGTAGTCTCTATCTGTGGAGCAAGTGAGAGCACTGGGAAGTTTCATGTAGTAATGACTGATCTGGAATCTAGAATCCCATTAAAATTATTTTGTATGGGGAGTATAGATGCTATGTAAAACTTAAAAATGCATACACTGTCTAGCTGCAGTCATGGCAAATGGTAGCATTGCTTTGATCACACCCTGTCTATTAGTGAGATTAGTGAGAGAAAAATCAAGAGTTCTTCTTTCTTCTGGTTAAGAGGGAAGGGCAGTTCTCAGGTGTTTGTGAATTCAGCTCCTCACTGGAAGAAGCCTTTTCCCATCTAGAAGAATAATCCAAGCAAGGGCAGAAGCTAAGCAAAAATGGAGAACATGGCGTACCTGGCTGAGTGAATTTCTGAAGGCTTTGAGTGTTTTACTTACAAAGTTGCAATGACATGAAAATTGCTTAGATAGTGTAATGGCAACATTATCAAAGGCAGAAAAAGTAATAGGTGACTTATACTTTGTAAGAAATATATGTATGAAGAGATGTTTATAAAAAACCTAGCAATGATTTGACCGCTCTTATTTTCAATATTTACAGATGAAAAAATAAAAAGCAAGGCTTAGCGTATTTATGTAACTTGTCAAAACTACACGTAATTTTCCACAGAAGCTTGACCTGATTATGTGGTTTCCTGCCTCCCAGTGGCATGTATTTGAACATTATCCAGAACTTATACCACTTTTATATTTAAAATATAAATATTTAAAATATAAAACTTTAGATAATAGAAATAATAGACATAATAGGCTTTAAAGGGGCATGGATGTAGGCTGGTTGACAGAGTGCTTGTCAACATACAGACAGGAGGTCCTGAGTTCAGTTCCCAGCACCATATGAGCCAGGAGTGGTGGTACCTACCTGTAATCCCAGTGGATCAGAATATTAATTCATTTCATTTATTCCTTACCTTACTTCAAAAATGTCTCTAAATGTAAAAAAAAAAAAAACACACCAATGCTTCCCTTTTGACATGGGCAGCTTACCTCAGAAATCTAGAATGTTAAGAGTCTAAGAGTTGGGAACGCAACACTCTCATACTTCACAAATTCAGGGACACCCTGGGCTACAAGAGACCCTGTCAGAGAGGAGATGAGAAGAGATTGTGAACATAAGTGGTTGAATAGCCAAATCCGAGGCTCTCTCACCCTCCTCCGGAGGAAATCCACCTGTCTGAGGCTCTTTTTGTTGAGACTGTTGGTAATAGCTAAGGAATTCAGCAATCCTACTTTTGAAGGTGACACTCAAAAAATCCAAAAAGTTTGAAATGTCACTGCTCTCCTATAGTTCTTATTGTTGAACAGTCTAGATGACTACACATGCGAGAAGCCAGTGCTAACTGTTTCTGGAGGATTCCTGCTAATTTGATCTTTTAAATGTAAGCAAAGAAACAATTACTCTGGCTTCCTGGGGTGTTGGAAAGAGGTGTGATATGGTAGTGTTTGTCTCGTGTTTTTAATTAACATGTTTGTTTTTAGGGTGCCTTTTCTTCTTTGACATTTCCCCTTCTGGACTCAGCAAGTTTGCTGGTCCTCTTGCCAGAGGAACATCCGTTGAGAGAGATCTAGATATGTGAAAATACCCTAGAGACCTGAAGAGATGTTAATTAGTACAAGTAAATAAATGGCCTATTTATTCCTATGTGCATTTTAGTGCTGTCCATTCCTTTCTTAAATTAAGAGGTAGAAAATGAAATGTGTTTGTGCTTGAATGTAGTAAAGTTTCCCATATTTCTTTGGTTTCAAGTATGTTTTCCCTACTTGGAGAAAATATGTTCAAAAGCATAAGCATATTGTCTCTTGAGACAACACCCCTCCTTTTCATTGTTGCTGCAGACCAATATGCAAAAGTGATATCTGAATAATATTATTTCATAGTGTGTCATAATAGCCATGCTTACATATTTGTATTTCTTTAATGTGAAAAGTTACAGAGAGTTGGAATTAAAGAAACAGGCGTGAAGGCATTGTCCACCATTTGCATAAACACCTGCTTATCAAGAAAATATAAAGACATAGATGCAGGGCCTACAGAACCCACTCTCCATCTTTATCTTCAGGCTGCCTCACTAAAGATGGCTGAAGAACATGAAATGCTGGCCTACTTTGGAAGCCACTGAAACTAACGTCAATGCTTTTCTTCACGTTAACCTCTTAAATTACAGCATCACGGGATAGAATTTCCTTATTTGTATTTTACTTAATCTTTTATACCAGAGTTGCCTATTCAAGAAGCACTGTAGAACAGTGCTGGTAGAGAGTTGGAACCTGGGACCTACATTCCCAGTGCTCACAATGTGATTGTGCTGGTTAGAATGTGTTCCAGTTGCAGCGAGCTTGTCTAGCACACACCAGGCCCTGGGCTCTGTCCTCTGCACCACATGACAAAAATCACTTAACAAAATAAAGTAGGATTTGTCATTGTCACTGGATGCTTACTCTATGACCCAGGGTAAGTTTTGCTTACTTAGCCATATTAGCCTTCTTTTCGCTCACTCTCTTTCTGAAATTAGGTGATACTGGTTGTGACAGTCTAGTGAAGTATCATGTCGTACGATACTTCAAGTGGTGTGCTCTATAACAAGCTTCCAATGGGTTGTATTAGTTCATGTCACTGAAGGGAAAGTGAGCTGAAGTCTAGACAAGGGTGAGGTATGAGTGAGAAGTTATGTGTAGCTGTATTACTCATACTAAAAGAAGAAAGGAAAGTACTTACTCAGGAATTAATTCTTCTTAGTGCTAATTTTTCTTTATTGATTCTTTTATTTTTTTAAAGTGTGATTATGTCAATTCCCCTTCCCTTTTCTCCCTTTAACCACTCCCATTTACCACACCTGCCCTGCTCTCTCTCAAATTCATGACCTCTTTTTCCTTAATTGTCTCTAATTGTTACTATAAATGTGTCTATGTTTGTATAGATGATAGCAGCATTGTAAGAACCAGAGGAACAGGAAGTGGACTATGGGATTACATCTCCTTGAACTGGCAGGCAAGTCACATACTTGCAGTCTCAACAAGATGGCTACCTAAATAAGACATGAAAATGGACGACACCAATATACATGCTGATACCAAAGGGTTAAATCTCATTAAGCCTCACCCCTAAGCAAAAAACTACAGACAGCTAAGAAAGACTGATAGCAGGAGAAATAGTCTTCCCTGGGCAAAGAGTTCCATAATAGGTTATCCAATACCTAGTGGTCAGTCCTGAAAACATGTATGTACAGGTCACATGATATTGACTAAGGGCTGATTTTTAAGAAGCACATCACACAGGAGCTAAATGATGAGCAGTAATTTAACAGGTAGTTTCTCCAGTGTCTTTTTTTTCCCCTCGAGGAAAATAAAGTCTTCCAAAGCAACCTTGGTGGGCGGGGTTCCTAGAAGTTATTGTTGCGTGTCAGTTTATCACAAACACCTTGGTAAATGGTGAGCACTGTGCTCTGTGTGTTGGACCTTTATGTAGCCTCACTCAATCAGAATTATCATCCAGGTGCTTTAAGCTACCTAAAATACTGGCTGTGTGTCTTTCAGTTTAATATCACTTCTCTTAATCAGAATTTCAGAACTGGGCAACAGGTACTGGTACAGTTTTGAGAAGGTGCTGGCATGGAAAGAGTCTCAAATTCAGGTTGTGGTAAGACCAGTGTGTATTAGAAATCAGCTAGGAACTTAGAACAATCCATATCACTACCCAGAAAACCATAAATGCTTTCTGTGCTCTATTTCTGAAGTACTTGAATTCATTCTTGGAGGCTGGTGGGTACTACACTTGTGGGAAGAGGACGATTTGGGGAATAGGGTAAGTAGCTTAGCCTTACTTACTTTTATAGGTTGAGATTTTACAGAATATTTATCTGACCAGCTGTAAAGGAAAGAGTAATATGCTTAAAATATTTAAAGTTACCATATTATTGAATGGCTAGATTGATTTTGGCCTTACTGCTTTTTATAGCAATAAAAAGTTATCCACAGCTAACACACATGAATTGGTTTATTTTAGCAAGAATTTTTCTGAGGATCTAGCCAGATTCATTAGTTTCTTGGTGCACTTCCTGGACTGAGTGTAGAAATAAGCAAGGAAGTAAATACCACCTGCCTTTTGAAGAATCATTTTCAGAGATACTGATTACAGCTTTAGAGTAATTAATACTAAATCCATAACCCATTAGTTTTATCATTTGGCTGTAAAACTTAACAAATTACATTTTGAGACCAGTGTAGTATAACAAAAATAACACCTCATATACAGAAGGATAGTTCTATTTCTAGTTTCTATGGAAATTGGAAGTGCTTTCAATTTATCCATTTATTTATGACAAACTTAAGATGCTAAAATATAGCCATGCTTTGCACCAGTGGAGAACATTCATTCTGTTTTGATAACCCTGATTATTCCAATGTATAAACATGCAGGTTTTACAGAACTAACCAATAATTAGATATCCATACTAAAATCAAGTATTCATGCTGGTTCCTGTCAGCATAGCTAAGGGCAATTCAAGGTAGGTTAAAAACTGTTTTTATTCTGAAGAGGTAAATTATAGACAAATAGAAATAAGGCCCCTGGTTCAGAAGGTTCTTCCTCTAGAATTGGAATAGAGCTTTACCGTGCCTTGGTGTGCAGCTGGTCATAGATCTTACTGTACTTTATTCTGGCTCATTTTTTTTCTGCTATGTGCATGTGTGTTCCTGGTATACATACATGTGTGTGAGTGAGTACATGATCTCTATGAACATATAGAGATCAAAGGAAGACCTTGTCTTTTCTATTATTATCCAACTTATTCCTTTGAGGCAGTGTCTCTGGTACCATAGTAGGCTGATGTCCAGAAAGCACTGACCTCACTCCCACAATGCTGGTGTTATAGTATGATGATATCTGCTTTTTTACATGGGTGCTGGGGATGCAAACTCATATCCCTACTTGTGCCATAAATCCTCTTACTTGCTGAATCATCCCCTTAGTCCCTCCTCAAACTTTTATATATAAACCAAACCTTGGTCTGACAATTCAGTTGAGTAGATTCATCATTAATTTATTTTAAAAATGACAGAGAATGAAAATAATAAATGTCAGAAGAATCAACAAAAATAGAAGGGAATTTCCTTGATAGAACTCCACGGAAGATTTCAAAAGTCTATATGGGAACACATACAAGCTATTCAGTCACAGGCTAGGAAGATGGCAATATCACCAAAGAAACTGACAAAATAAAATACTTTCACTACCGAAAAGTTTGAGTACATAAAAATATAAATGAAAAAATGTAAATCCCTGATGATTCACTTCCTAGCGTCTGCTACAGATATTCTAGTGAGTTCAATTTCATGTAGCATTCAGTTCATGTTCCTGTCATCTCCACATGCCCAAGCCTAGCTCTTATCACACAGTTTTTGATTGGCCCAGCCAGAGGCAGGCTAGAATTACAGAAACCAATGTAAGAAGTCTACATGCTCAAGTCACATAACAAAAACATAAATAATATGAAATACCAAGACAGTGGATTTTTCCCAAACATAGTAGTTCTATAGAAATATTTTTCAAATGACAATTACCTAGATGGGTTATAGAACACAAAATCAAAAAGAAAAATTGTAAGCATGGTCAAACATTTCAATATGTTTTTAAAAAGACATGAAGGAACACCTCAATGAACTTAAAGAGAACAGTAATAAACTCCTGAGTGAAGTCCAAGAAAAACAGACATATGTCTGAATGTAGGCAATTCAGGCTGTGGAAGCTCAGTAAAGAGATGGAAATATTGGAGAGAACTCAGGGTACAGTAAGACAGAATTGCAACGCTCAGTAAATAACCCAATTAGAAAAATTAGAGAGAAAAAACCCAGAAAAATTAGAGAGAATTAGGACTAATAGAGTGTACCAAGTAGGAAATAGAACATCATGGCTTGAAGGTACTAGAGGATTTGTACTACTCAAAGAAAGACTATTAAAAAGATAAAAATACATAAAAGGAGCATGCAAGAAATCTGTGACATCATAAAAAAACCACATCTGTATAGTTATAGCATAGAAGACAGAAATTCCTTGGCAATGGCATAGACCAGATCTTCAATCAGATCACAGAAGAAATTTTCCTCTAAATTAAGGAAAGACATGCATATGCAAATACAAGAAGCACACACAGATCATGAACTAGACAAGGTTGAAATGGGACATGGAATCACTAAATGTATAGCACAAAGAAAATGTATGGAAACATGCAAGATGAAAGCTACAAGTCATATATACAGGAAATCTACTAGAACAATAGCTGATTTCTCAATGGAAAGTTTAAAAGCCAGTAAACTCTGAAGCAATGTACTTCAAGTTCTAAAAGACCACAGATGCCATTTCATACTATTTTACCCAGCTAAATATTTACCATAATAGATGAAGAAGGAAAACTTTCATGTTATATATAGGATAGAAAAAAATCATGTTCACCAAATTATCCCAACAGAGAATGCTAGAGGCAATACTTCAGCCTAAAGAGAGGAGTAGTCTTAGCTAAGAGACTACAGAAAGAAAGTACAGGAATGCATAATTACTGAAACACAAAACAGGACTAATAACACAAATAGCAAATAAAAACCAAGCAAAAACAAGTGAGCAAACAAAACTCACCAAAATGACAGTAATAAACACCTTTCAAGAGTCTTCATGGTCGCAATTCCCCAACCAAAAGACATATGTTAGTTGGATGTATTAAAACAAAATAAAAACAAAAACCAGACTCTGTCTTCTGTTGCCTACAAGAAACTCATCTTACTTTCAAAGATAGCCTTGAGTGATAAATCAGGTTATTTTTGGATGCTGTCCTGAGTGGGAGAAATTACAGTAGTTTATCTTGGGGCAGGGGCTTGTGGGAGGGCTATGATCAGATGTTTCACATGAGGGAAGTGTCTGCTCTGTGTGACTGTGTCTCTGCATCTATCCACAGGTCATATGTTCTACATTTCTGAGTCTCTGCATTCAGCCACACATCTTACTCATTAGGACATTTATTTGTTCATTGCCTTTTCCACGTCTATAAGAGTTATTACCAATAATAGAGACAATTTTTTCTTGCTCTTCAAATTGAAGGGAGAAAATTTGAATAGTTGACTGTTCTAAAAAGACCTTTTAGCAGCTTTGCAGATTTAAGGTGCATAAGACCAAGATTCCTTCTAGTTCATCATCTAACCCTCTCTTTGTCTTACGAGCATATTTCATAAAGTCTATAATGTTACTGGGTCATCTAGGTAGAATCTGTAGTTACATCTTATCTGTGTTTGGTTGGTATGAAGCATTAAGCATGAGAACACTATTAACTGGGCCCTTTATCTGAACTACTAGGTCATGTGAGTCTTCAGAGCTGGTAATGTCTTGGGTTTTTTTTTTTTTGCTTGTTTGTCTGTTTTGTTGTTGAGTTTTTTGTTTTGTTTTTAAAATTTTTACTTGGAAGGATAATGTGCATCTTTTAAATCATGTTGGCTATACTACATTGTGTGAGGTAGACTAGTTTAGCAGTTCCAAGTCCTAAGTATAAAGCAGACTCTGAATCCTTTATAGATTTTAATTTTTTTACTTACTTACTCTTTTTATTTATTTAGTGCATTCGTTTGTGTCTACATGTGTCTGTGTGGTAGGTTGGCATGCATGTGCCATGGCACATAATATGGTATACCATAATGTATGTGTGGAAGTCAGAAGACCTTGCCGAAGTCGGATCTATCTCTCCACCACATGGATGTCAGGGATTGGGCATGAGTTTACCAACAGGGACCTTATGTATCTGAGTTGTTTGTGGCCCTCAATCCTTCATGATTCTAAAATGTGTGCTATTGGGTTAGAAAAGAATATTGTAGCAATGGGGAAAGATAAGTAGAATGTATCCACAGACAAAACTTGTTGTGCTTTTTTTTTCTTTAATGAAGCAAGTAATGACAAAGACAATATTATCTAAGAGAAAGACAGAAAAATACCAACTTCTGACACATCCTGACTTTCCCTTAACCACACAAGGAAACCGGAATGTTCCTATGCTCCACAGCTTCTGTGGTTAGGAGAGGAGAAGATTGTTCCTTCAAATAGCACTGTGACACATTTAAATTGGAAAGAAGGAATAATGTCTTGGTCAGATTGTGAAACACTGGGATTTGATAGCAAAACTAAATATCAGAGGAAGGAAAGGAGATCACACACACACACACACACACACACACACACACACACACAGACACACACACAGAGACACACACAGAGACACACATACAGACATACACACACAGACATATACACCTCTGAATTCACGGTGAATATTCTTTAGAAAGCTGTTAGCAAAATTTGCTTGAAAAGATATGGGCAAGAAATAGTTGCAGAAATAAGTTTCTGGAGGTTATTTCCCCCACCAGTATGTCAGAAGAACAAGAGAGATTCACTTTTAGGCCAAAGTTCATCTGTAGGACAGTGACAGGGAAATACTAACACACTAAGGATATGAAGGCATCACAGAAAAAAATTATCTAGATCACAACACACACAGGAAACACAACACAGGGAGAAGAACTCAGATGTGAGGTTGCTCTGGGCACCTTGTCTGGTGTCTGTCACATAGTGATTGGAGAGATGTTTGGATTTGGTGACTGGAAGAGAAGAATAGAATGTAAATATCTCTTGTATTTACAACACTTTGAACAGTTCAAAGGCTTTAAATAGTGATGGGCTCTTAATTGACTGGGATATTTACATACCTTCATGGTGCTGAACTTAATGGTCTCCAGGAATTAATCCTCATGTTATGAGTCTCTGCTAGTGTCAACTGTTGAGATTTGTTGTTGCTTAGTATGAGGTATGAGGTTCCCAGTGCATAGGGCTATAATTAAGCAAGTGTTTCCTAAGCAACTACAGTGTGGGCTACATAGCATTAAAATACACAGGAATTGTCTTTGAAAAGAATTTGCAATGTCTTTGAGGAGATTCCAGGGTGACCTATCCAATGAGGTCATGTGTGTCTTGAATCTGGCATTGTTACAAAAGCAGAGTGTAGCGGAAGCTGCTGTTTATTACAGGCAAACATACAAGGCTTTCCTGGAGTGACGGTACTTAGGCAGAACTTGAAGAAGAGATGAGGATTTTGACTGATGCATTGGGGGATGGAGGGCAGAGAGAGGTCTTCAGCTTGGACAATGGGGATACTTGTGTGGTGCAGTGGAGCTGGTATGTGTGATATGTGTTTGAGTGTTTCCTGAAAATCAACACAAATTCAAAGGAAAGTCCAAACTTTCTTGGGAGAAGAGAGATTGTGTAGCCAGCCAAATGGCTCAGCAGATTGAGATACTTTGTTCCCAGGCCTGACTACCTGAGTTTAGTCCCTGGGACTCATGTAGTAGAAGAAGAGAACTCCTGCCCACAGGTTGTCTTCTGATCCCTCTGTGTGCAGCATAGCAACACACACATATACACTCACAACACAATACACACTCACAACACACACATACATGTACACAGTACACACAACACACACACACACAACACATAATGTAATAAACTAACTTTTTAAGACAAAAAGAAGAAGCAAAAAGCAGCTAACTGTATCCACTTAGAGAAAAGATGGTGGAAACATTGCCTAGATCTGTGTCTGAGAAAACAGGAGTGAAGGAGTGAAAGACAACACAGACACAGCATACTTGAAAAGGAAGAGCTGCCAGATTGAAAGGCCCAGTGTTTTCTTAGGACCCTCAAGATCAAGTTCTCAACACAGAGGAGATGTATTTGCCTCATGGGAACAAAAGGCGGGGGGAATAAAGACACAGATAGGAGATAGAGGGCAAGGGAGAAGGGGAAGGGAAGAAGGGAGAGGGGGAAGGGATATTTATCTGGGTCAGGGATAGGTGGAGACAAAGGCCTGCTTCTGGATAAAGCAGAGACAGATATGTCCCATAGGAAAATGGCAGTTTATTAAGTGAAACTGGGAAACTTCATGTTAGGATGAGGTGTTTAATTTTAATTGGGCATGATAATTAGATGAGCCAAAGGGGATTTTGATTGCTGGATGTCAATACTTTGCTAGCTGGACCTTGGTAGTCAGCCTCAGGAGGAGGAGGTGGCCAAAGAAGGTAATAGACCTTGGAGACTGTCTTTAAGAATGTGATCTAAGTTTTTATCAACCAGAGGGAATGAGGAGAAGCACAAAGCCTGCCAGAGCCTCTGCTGTGATTTGAGCCTGAGGCCTGGGACTCATCTGCCCACATGACAGTGGTAACACACCATCTGTAGACAGCACGTCCCCTGTGTGAGGTCAGAGGAGAAAATGAAGAAAGTACTTCAGCTCTGCATAAGCTGGTTCTGAACAACATACAAATATCCTCCCTAATTTGTGTGTGGGGTAATAAACGAGGTCAGCTCTGGTTTCGGGTTTAGTATTAACAGGTTTCTCCTTCAGGGATTCCCAGCAATGTTAACCTATTTCCGTGTGTTGTCACTCTTTGGTCCATCTAGTCATCATAGGGATATTAAATAAATTTACAATGAGCTACTGCTCTCCCCTCATTATTCGCTGGGTTTCCCTACACCCACGAATTACCATGAAAATGCTCTGAAGCCTTTCTGTGTTTCAAAAACATTTGTTGAGTGAATGATCAGGATGACTTTTCTAAAGAATTGAACCGCAGCTCTCAAATGCAGCATTTCCAGATTCAGTGGAGCTGCAAGCGGCTTAAAGTTGCACTGGCCTTGATAATATCTTAGCACAAGACTCAAGTTTCAGTTTTCACACCTTCGAGTTCCAGACTAGAATTCCTGAGAGATGCCATCCCATTGATTGCTTTTTGTTGAAGGCACTCTGACTTCACAAATGGCCATAGGCATAGCCTATATTCCTGGGCTATGCCTTTCTAAACTCGTAACAGAGTCCAAAACTGATTGTTTTGTGCTCTCTCTTAATGGCACCCAGGGATAAATACTAGTATCTTTTGTGCCATCTGTTTTCTAGTTTCCAGATCTATATTTATTTCATGTTTCTATTCTGTTAAAAGTTCTATTTATAAAAAAGCACATATAGTTGACAATTTGAGGTGGTTTTTTTTCATCTTGTGTTTTATGAGAGAAATTATTTGATGGTTTTTGGACGACATAATGATTTGCGAAATTTAAAAAGCAGAAGCAAAAAGCAGGAAAGTTGTGGCATATTCATCTGTAAATGAGAGGTGGCTCCTCTCTCCTTTCAGGGCTACAATGCCCTCCTGTGCTGGGACCCCCATCCCCCCAAGGTAGCACCTTCTGATTTTTACTGTGCAAACACTCACATCAGAAGGGATGCTGTCTACAGGCAGGAGGTAGTCATCTTCTTGGGGAAGGTAAAATAGGAAACTGTCTTCCCCCTATTTCTACTCTTTCGGGGCTCAGTTCTCTAATTAAAACTGGTGTTTTGGAAAGAGAGAACATGAATTCAGACTACAGTAATAAATTATATCCTTGCCTCAGATGGAATTAAAATGACTGTGGACTTGAAATTTCCCTGGCTCTGAAAACTTAATTTGATATTTTCTGTTGCACATGGAGAACTGATTTGCAGAGGCACGGACTGTAAGATTAATTGAAGCAGCTATCTCTTCTGGCGCATCTAATCTTACATCTAATTATCTGATCATCTGAATCGCAAATACAGTAGTTAAAGGGGATCTTTGAAAGGGCAGCCTTAAAATGTAAATACTAAAAGGGAGCTTAAAGGGTTTCCCAGCCACAGACACGCAGCCTTGAAGTAGTCCTTATGTTATTCATGGCACTGGGTCAGAAGGTCATATGCAAATGTAGCAGTTGTTCTGTGACTTATAAAATGTGAAGGAGCCTCTGAAGTCAGTACTAGGCTTGTTTTGACAATTAACCCCCATTAGTATTCTGGACCACATAAAGCAAAACTCTTAAAAGGCTCTCTTTTCTTGAATGTGCTGTCAAATTGACTTCATCATTTAAATGGGACTGTAGACACAGTAAATGACGAGTTGATATTTATACAAAGCATAGCCTTAATTAAAATATTATGAGCAATTAAACCGAGTGTTCGTGGAATTATTGTACATTTATATGTAGCAGAGTAAAAACATTGCATAGGACTGTTAAGCTTTTTGTATGAATCTAATTAACTTTGACAGGCTTTGGGCTTTTTTCCCTCTTATTTTTAGAAGTGCTGCAGATAAATGTAGTTGCATCTGGAAAACTTCAAACAGTTTTGATCAGCACTTCAGGTCTGATTTAAAGTGTGTGCATTGAGACACTGTCTTAAATGGGCATTGACAGACAGGTGGTGTGCTCCTCCTTACAGTGGGAGCGGAGGTGGCTTAGAGAGTTGCAGCAGGCTGGAATCAGGGCGAACGCTTTTGGGTTTTGTCACAGTTCAGTGTCAGGTGGTCACTGTCGGTGAACAGATCTTTTTATATTTGGCTCTGGTTAACGCTGGAATGTGAACATGGGAGGTTACACTGCTGATTCCCCCAGACAAACAGGTAGAAGGGCTCTCTCTCCCCTCTTCTTTGCACTTCTGTAGTCTTCAGGAATTGGAGGCATCAGAAGCAAACCCAGAATCCTTGTGCCTTTCTGGTTTCGGAGTGTTTCAATGGTCCTTCCAAAATTCAGGTTGAAATTTGATCTCTAATGGAACCATATTAAAAGACAGGATCATTTAGGGGGATTCAATCTTCAAGGTACAGTTTTAGTTAGCCAATGAGTTCTGGGCGTGGTTAGTGATGAAGGAAGGGGCTCCTGGTAAGAGCCATGAGGAGTTAGTTTAGTTCTTACATGCACTCATTTTGCCTGTGTATGTGTGTGGGTACATGTATGCCAAGGATTGCTTGTGGGAATCAGTTCTTTCCTTCTACCTTGTGGGTTCGGGAATCAAACTCAGGTTATCAGGCTTGAGAGCAGGTGCTTTAACCTGATGAGCCGTCTCAATTGCCCAAGACCACCGCTCTCCACTTTGAGCCTAATATTGTGAACCCAGAGGAGGCAGCACTGTCTGCCCCCAGAACCACCGTGTACAAACACCTACACATGTAGCCAGGAAAGGGCTACATCACAGGCCTTTCATGAAATTGACGTTTGTGTTTATCTTTGGGCTATCTCTTTAGCACCAATCTTTGTACTTTATTTACTAGGTCACTGGAGAAAGGCTCCTCTTCTAGCCTCAAGGGACATAGTGCAAGGTTACCTAGAGTTCATCAAGGCTTATTGTAGCATAAAAACTGGTACACACAGTAACAGCCATGGCTGAGGCTGCTCCTTCAGGAGTGTGTATATTCAGCTGTGTTTCTTGTGATTTTCTCAGTCCTCTTGGAGTGTTAAGAATGGCTAGTGCTGCCATAGGGTGGTCTGACTGGCTGTTCTTTTGCTCAAGGCAACAGAGGCAGCAAGGAGTTAAGGAGTCAAATGACCCAATTCCCAACATCTTGATTACTTACAGGAAAATGATCATTAAGAGTGGTTATTATAAGAATTTATAAAACATTATAAACACTGCTGCTGAATTTTAACAGATCCCAATGATGCTAACAACTGCCCAGTTCCTTAGGGAGGCATGGGTCCCCTCATCTGTCTCATTCTTGTCCCTTTCAAAATCCCAGTTATATGAGGTTGAGGAACAGTCAGAATTCCATTTTCAATAAATTTAAACTAATTGCTATATACTTAGTACACGTGATGTATCAGTTGCTCTGTAAGGCCTATGAGAGGTTTCAGAAATGAAAGAAGTATTGGTTTTGATCTTAAGGTGAGAACAAAATTATAGACAGAAAACCTTGTCCCAAGAAGCAGAATCATGACCAAGACGTACCAAGCCTATATGCTGCAGAAGAAGAACCAATGTTATATACTGTTTTAAAAAGGAAGTAGTTATTTATATGGTGATTCATTCAGCCCAGGATGGCTGGATATGGTAAAAGATGTTAAAATGTGATCTCTGTCCTTAAAGAACACGTATTGGAGGAGAAAGAATACTGAGGTACAGGAAAATAATAAAGAGAGAGAAAATCTGGGAAGAGAATATATTCGATGCTGTGATAAAGGCAGGGCTGTAAGTGACATAGTATTCAGAAAAGATGGTGATCACTACTGGCAAAAAACAAAGAGCATGTCATAAGGAAAAAAAATCAGACTTTTTATATTGTTTGGTTTTTCTTTCAGTTTTTAGCAGTCACAGAAAAAAGAAGACACACGAGGATTCATTGTATTCAGTGGTTGTCCTTTGAATAGCGTCTCTCTTCATTCTTCACCCTCACTAAAAACAAAAACAAAACAAAATCAAAATTCTCCCAAACCCCCAAATCAAAAAATCTCATCCCCCTCAACCACCCCCAAACCAAACCCAACCAAACCAAACCAAACCAAACCAAACCAAACCAAACCAAACCAAACCAAACCAAACCAAACCCAATTAAAAAAAAAAAAAACAGAACAACAAATTCATCCACAAATGATTCACGCAACCATTATGTTCTTATGTGCATTCATTTAATGTGCCAGGGCATGTGTACGTATGCATGTGCAGTTTGGCATGATGAGTTTTTCTCTTTATCTTTTTCTACTCTCCCTCTTTCTCTTTTTTTAGATTTTCATTTTTAGATGTAGTTTTATGATATTTGGCATGAAATCAAGAAAGTTCCTTGTAAGAGGCATCAAATATGATTTTGGGATCTTTCAAAGTGCATCAACGCATACTCACATATGCAAGTGGTAATGAGCACAGTACTATACTACACACTGTGTGCACATGACAGGAGACATGGTCGTAATGTAGCCTGATAGCTTTCTTCCCAAAGCATTAGGGAACTCATCTATGAACACGAAAGGAAAACTCACGCAGGATGGAACTGTTACAAGAAAGCTATAGAGTGAGGGTTGTGTATTTCGGAGTTGGATTTTCAGCACTGACTTCCTGCCAGCACTTCAGTGTTGCAATGGCTGTGTTAGCCCCTTGTATCTTTCACATTCATAAAGAATAATGGCACTGGGTGAGCATCCATATCTAGGGCAAGCCATGTTTGTTATTGAGTATCTGAAATAGTTAACTCTCAGATCCTGCTCCACTGCTATGCTTGCTTGCCTGCCTATCCTCATAGCTCCTGCCATGGTGATCATGGTTTAACCCTCTGACATCTAATTAATGCCTTTGAAAAAATAAATAGCCTTGGCCACGATGTCTCTTCACAGCAATGGAAAAGCAACTAAGACATAAGAAGACTAAATGCATTTACTCCTAAACAGCCTGGTGCTTAGGGTATCTGCATAGAAAGGTTAGAATGGCAACATGTGTTGGAGGATAAGATGCTTATTTGGAAATGTTTTGCCCTATCTATCTATCTATCTATCTATCTATCTATCTATCTATCTATCCATCCATCCATCCATCTATCTATCTATCTATCTATCTATCTATCTATCTATCTATCTATCTACCTGATATCTGAGTTATATAAAACTATATATCATTTGTCTTTTCTATCACCTGTACATCTTTATAATCTACCAATCTATCATTTATGGATCATGTTTCTGTCATCACTATATTTTTATCAATTATAACTATATCTTTCCACATATCTATCTATATAGTTATCCATTAGTTGTAGACAGAGGATTAAAACTCCCTTCCCCAATAGTTCCTTGAAACATTTACCTTCTATTTCTTTGGAGCTCAAGAACTTCCTTTAATTTAGAAGAAGTGCTGAGTCCTTGTCTGAAGGAAAACCTTTATGATTTGAACTGATCAAAGATACTACACAAGGTTCCCAGGCTCATGATTTCTTGCAAATACATTCCTTCAAATTTGGATGACTGAGGGCAAGTATTCATTTATTTGGTATTCATTTGCTAAGCACCCACTGTATGCAGAGGAAACTATGCATTGAACCCAAAGCGTTTCTAGTACACAGATGTATGAAGAACTTAGCTTGATTCTTGTAGGCAGTGTTATGGTCATGCTGGCTGTCCAGTCATGAGAATCAAATAATGAGTAAACCCGAATGATTTAATGCTGAGTGGTTATATATTATGTTTACCAATTAACGTAGCCTTTCATCATGAGCTGAACATTGCATACAGTTTCCGTTATGTAGAACCTCATGCTATTATTTATGTGAAAACTGAACATATATACACGATGCTGCATTTTTCCTGCTCTTGTGCCTTTTTGGGTCTGTGGTTTTGATTAACTCAGCATTTTATCTAATCTGTAAACCAGAAAATCAAAACCCCGTTCTAAGATGTCTATATCCTTATTCCCCTAATGGTCTTAAGAACAGCCAAGAGATTGTACAAAGAGCTCCTACCACTCTGGACAGGGATTGATCTTATTGATGAGTGGTTTACTAACTTCAGGGAATCAAGGGAATGGGAAATAGAATATTTGTTGACTGCTCAGGGTCTCAGTACTGGTCACTTTGAGAATTGCTCTCTACGTTTGAGCTATGACACATCACTGTCTCAGGAGCTGTGTCAGTTGCAGTAAGTACATGGTTCATGCTGCAAATTGTTTGATGGTATGTCTACCAGTTTAGACCCAATGGATTTGTCATTGGGCCTTTTTTGGACTAAAATAAAAATGTTAAGTTTATGGAAAGCAGCTATTTCTTCTGAGTTCACTCATATCTCCTTGGTGCCTTTCTTTTCCCTTTCTGTTCCATTTTGTATCTCTTGTTCTTTTTCTTTGTGTTCTATACTATCTCTGTCATTTCCACATGTCGTGACAGAGTTAAGATACTGTAACCTGTTTTGACCACCAGGAAAGATGTGTAAGCCAGTCTTCAGTAAGGCCAGTTTTCATGAATTACCTGAAGAATAATAAAGCCCTAGTTCTCAAGACTCTAGAATACCTAATCCTGTGCACCCTAGGTTGGACCCCCAGATGTGCATGTCCAACAATCTTTGAGAGCCCTGATTCAGAAAATTCCATGTCTCTTACCATTTTAAAATGTAAATTTAAAGATTCCCTCAAAATTTCAGAGAGTGGATTCTCATTTGGAACCCCTGTGTTTCTGGGGGAAGATTGGAAACTGATCATTGTTTAACTATTTTCCAGGAAGGACATGTCAGGGTTAGTAATAACTTCCCTAAATAGTGTTTTTTAAGTGAAAACATTAATTAAAAAGTATCTGTCTAAAATAATCATCTTAGTCCTAGGAACTCTTCAACTTAGAAAAGTATCCTCACGTAGTAATTAAGGACAATTACAAGACTTCTCTGTTTTCCCACCCATGTCTCTTTATATAAGCACTGTGCTGACATGGTATCTTACTACTAGTGTTAATTTAATTTTGATACACAAAATGATTCTGAAGAATAAGGGGAGTTGTCTCTGAAGAAAGAGTGAATCTGCTTACTCTGATTAAGGAAGATTTAATAGAAAGTATCTAGCTTCCTGAGATGAAAAGGCTTTGACTCAGATTGGATAGCACAAGTGGTATTAATTAGCTCAACTCTTTCAAGCAAAAAGCTTGTGTTAGAGAGTCCTATAGATTCATTGTGTACAGTGTGTCTCATTATATCTTCAGGTCTGAGGAATTGGAACTTTTGATCATCTTAAACTGACATGCCCCCCCACACACACACAAAATTTGTTGTTTGGAAATATTTTGAAATGACTAAGTAGAACAAAGAAAGGAACTATCATTTCATTTTTTTTGTAGGGAGAAATCTTACAATGTATTACCTCAATATTTTTGATGAGTCCATTTTTACTATGTTGAACAAAGTTCTTTCTGCCTGACTGAATTTTATATCCTTTGATCAATATCTTCTGTACTTTCTCAAACACTGGTGATTGTCATCCTACTCTGTACTTCTGTGAGTTCAAATTTTAGGTTCTATACAGAAAGGATATCCCACAAAACTTGTCCTTTTGTACCTGGTTAATTTTGGTTAACATAGAGTCTACAAGGTTCATTCATTTGTATTGTGACAAATGACAGGGTTCTCATCTTATCAAGGCTAAAGAGTTTGCGTGTGCGTGTGTGTGTGTGTGTGTGTGTGTGTCTGTTGTATATATGCATGTCTTGTATGCTCTTTGTTCATACACATCATGGCACTTACAATGGCTGTGTCTCAGCTATTGTAAGTAATGCTGCAGTGAGCAAAGAACAGATAGCTATAATTTAATTTGTCAATTCAGCACTTTTTGACCTGTACTGGGGCATGAGATTGGTGGGTCACATTATACTATTTTTACTTCCACATTGTTTTCCATTGTAACTGTACTTCCCCTCCAGCAGTGCAAAGACATTCTAGTACCACCATATCTTCTCCAACTCTTCACTGCTATCTTTCACTTACATAATAAAACTATTCTTATGAGATGACCTCTCACTGAGGGTTTAATCTGGTGAATAGTGATTTTTTTTTCATATTCCTGTTGGCCATTTGAGTCTTTGGGGGGAAAATGTCTAGTCAGATCCATTGTTACCATTTTAATTACGGTATTTGCTTTGTTATTTCTGGGTTGTTTTCATTCCTCGGGTTACCTATTGATCCTTTATTAAATGTGTGTTTTGAGAATAAGTCCCTTTTCCCATAAGTCTCCCCTACATCCCTGGTTGGTTTCTTACTTGTAAAGAAGGTTTTGTGTTGATATATTTATTGGTCCATCTTGGCTTCCGTTCTGTTTTCACATCAAACACTTATTGCCCAGGTCAATGTCTTAGATCTGGCTTCTTGTCTTTACTTCAGATGTGCCGATATTTTTCATTACTTCATTCATTCATTTATTGTGTATGTACACATGTGCTTGCATGTATGTGTCTCAGCGTACATGTGGAAGATTTGAGGTTATTGGTTCTCATACCATGTGGCTTCCAGGGACTAAACTTAAATCATTAGGCTTGACATCAAGTACTTTAAACCCTGAATCATCACAGTGACCCAGTTCTTTAAAATGACCCAATAGTTTAAAGTTATATTTAAGTCAGTGTGGCATTGACGTCTATATATGCAGTGAGATAAAATTTGAACTACATTTTGTATGTTGATGTCCAGTTGTTTGATCACCATCTATTGGAGAGATTTCCTTTCCCCATTGTATGCTCTTTGTATCACTGTAGAAACAAGCTTACTCTTAACTCTTGACTTTGAATGTGGCCTCTTTAGTCTGTTCTTTTCTTCTGTGTGATTTTTATGAATGTAGACCTGTTTTGGTCACTGTAGTTCTGTAATAGATCTTTAAGTCACATATAGTGATGCTTCTAGCTCTGTTAGTTTTGCTCAATACTGCTTGACCTATTTGAATTTTGTTTACTTTTTAAAGCTTTCTTTGGGTCCATACAGATATTAGATGTTTTAGAATTTACAGCTGACCAGTGTTGATTCTTTCACATCAAAAAGTATGGCTTATTTTCCTATTCATAAATATCTTCCTCCTTTAATTTCCTTAGTATTTTATAGTGCTTGATAAACAGATATTTCCTTTGATCAGAGCAAATCTCAGCTTAAATAGAAGCTTATATAATCTGGGGTATCTTCATTAAGAGTAAACACATCTTATGCTACCAATTTTGTACAAGTTGTACACTCTGAAAATATCATTTAGCCTCTTCTAGAAGTGAGTTTTTCTTTTTATTATTAACTTCAAGGACAGTTTATATTTGACTATAGTGTAGGTGCCTAACAGAATTGCTGATACATCATACAAGCTCAGAGAAATTTGGGAGAGTGAATTCATGAATTCTTCATCAGAAGGTCTTCAGAGCATGTGATTTCTATTAAGTTTGAACTGATACCACTGTTTATGACATGAGGTTGAACATACATTAGTATTAAAAGCCATGTTTTAGAGAAAGAAAATAGATCATATAAATCAGTCTTCACAAATGACTTCTAAACATAGATCAAGGAGCTGGGGAGAAGCCGGGAGAGTAGTTGGGGGAAGAGTCCTCAAACAGATACAGATGTGATACAAGGATGGTTAGTTGGGCTTCTCTAAGTGACACAGTTCTGTCTACTGTTTGGGGAAATGGGGCTTGGAAACAACATGCACTGTAGAAATTTAGCTAGTGAAATACTTAAGTCAGACAGACATTAACAGGGATCAAGAGGGCTGAGTAGATTAACTAGAAGGAACTGAGTGTAGACTAAGTGGCCAACGTTTGTACACTGTGTGGTCGGGGTGAGACTCACAAGGCTCTTTACTTTGAGGTAGCAAATAAGTAAGGCAACTAAATGCTTGCAGTTTCCTTTTAATTATGATCAGTGCAGTGACTTAGATTTTCCTGGGGATCTAAAGATTGCATAATACATTTAGGTGATTACAGAGCTAGTCAAAACAGTTTAAAGATATTCACAGATACTGAATTTTTTATATAAATGATTAGATTTTGAATTGTAAGGTGATCATTTAAAAGGAAGAAGTGCATTGTTAGCCCATTGTGTCCTGGATCGATGAGGACCACCCATTCCTTTTAAATCCTTTATGCATCATTGCTAAGAGATTGCCCAGGGAACACCAAATCTCATTTATAATGGTTATTTGAATATTCTATGTAAATGCTAATCTTCTGAAGACTTAGAGAAATCATTGTAGATTAAAATAAGAAATAAAGCTTTGCATTTATAAGAAATTAATGATGGTTCTGAAAATGAGCAACTATTTAGTGCTGGGAGAAATAAATATAAATTGTAACATCTATCTGATGGAGGTTTGTTTAGATTGCTTCTGGTGATAAACCATCTATAATAATATAAATCAAGGCTGGTGTTTGCTATAAATTTGCAATGTTTAGCATAATTTTCGTTTGCACTTCATACTAAAGTGACACTAAGAAATATGAGATTAATAGTTAGTTATTAAGTGGAAATGACTTTCATAGCTGTAGTCATTTTTAGAAACGGTTATGTGTAATTCATTTAGGGAGCAGAGGAAATTAATTTGCAGCTGTGGAGAGATCCAGCTTATGACAACAAAGCAGGAAGTGCACACAGTAATAAACTTCAGAAACATGAGGGTGAATTCCTTTGTAAGCTCTCCTTTGGGTTGCCTGTCCTCTATGTGCTCTTTAGATCACCTTGCTATTATCTGCAGACTCTAGAATGCTCTACTATCAGCTTGAGGACAAGGAAGGCCAACGTCTGCTCTCCAGTTATGTCACAATATGAAGGAGCACAGGCTGAGGCATACCTAAGAGGATCGAGGGTCACAAGCAGCAGCAGCAGCATGCTGCCTTGTTATTAATTTTAATTAGTGTTTTCATTAGGAAGTGTCACTTTAAGTTCTTCTTTGAAAGAAAATGACACATTATCCACTTTCATCTGTTTCACTGTGTGGCAAATTAGTAACGATGTAAAAATTAGATGCTATAGATTGTTAATTCTTTGAAAAATTTATCCTCAGTTTATAAATGTGATAAAAATCTACACCTAATGTAAAGCTAAACGTGGATTATCTGTCACATATTGCTATGAACCCGTCCCATGCATTAAATGGTATGTACATCTGGATTACTGTGTCCCATTAAATGCAAAAGAGTCCAGTCATTTATCTGGGAAGAACCAAATGAACACCCTCTTTATACCGTAGTAGAACTAAGTTAGAAATAATAATATTTTAGTCTGGAGCCAAAGATCACATTTAAGAATTTAGAAGGTAGGTTTGAACTCTTTGTCAAAGTGTTATTTTAAGTATGTGTTTAGAGGTTCTACTTCATAAGATATCCATCAAAGCTAGGTGAAATCTTTTAAAACACTTATAACAACAACAACAACAACAACCACAACACAGGAACATTTGGAAACAATGTTAGGTCTCCTGGTAGACCCGAGAAGGGAGTTGTGGTGGGGCAGCACAGTGCAGTGGAGTGATGGGGCTCAGTGGGGATTCACTAGGGTGTGAGTGTGGATCTAGGCAGAGGTGGCTCTGAGTTAACTAAGGTGGAATGTGAGGAGAAGAATAATGTCTCAAAGCAAGCTTATAGCATGGCGTAAACTGTCCTTTCTGTCTCTTCCCTTCTCCAGGGACCTGCTAAGGTGGTTAGTTCCATGAGACTGACACTTCTATAAGGTAGCAAGGATGACAGATGGAGGGAAACTTCCAAATCAGGCAGCCATTCTGGCTTGCAAACTAGTTGTGCTAGTGTACAACACAGGGCTATTTGTTTACTTATCTAATCAATAACTTATGTCAACTTGTTGCCCTTGTTTCCATCATTACACATCATTTGTTAATTATAAAGTCACTTGTTAACTTATTTCAGCTCAGTTTAAAGCCTGTGTGTATTAGCCCATGAATGAATGAATAAAATACAACTTTAATTGGCCTTACATGTCAGCCTCAACATCTGGCTCCTCCTTTCTGCCATTAGAAACTGGAATCATAATTCCAATAGCAACCAGGACCCAAGAAGGACAATGGAAGGGTTTGTTGTCATCTGTGATTGAGACATTTCTTTTTCCTCTCACATGTTTTCCTAACAGGCCTGGCTTTTGTGTTGGACGAGGAAGGGAGGAGTAGCAAAGGATTCTGGGATTCTGTCAGGGTTAAAGAAGGTACTTTAGATTGCTTTGCTTGCTTTGGTCTGAAGTTGGTGATTTGTATTTTTGATGTCATTCATTTGAACCCAGAGAAGGGTAGTTAGAAATTAATACTGCCTAACTCTTGTACATGATGGAGGAAAATCTTTCTTTTACGAATTTAAGTCCAACTAGACAGCTGATGTGATTTCTAGAAACTCTTTCTGCCTCATTTGTGATTTGGCTTAAAATACTATGGAAGAAATTGTCCTTAGCCAATCTCTGTGAGGAATTAATAAGTCTCCCTAATTATTTTTGAGGGCAGTTTACCTACATTGTTGAGTAGTTTGGTGATGTGTCCTTTACTGGCTAGCCCTCATTATGTTTCTCAGTTCATCACTTCCTAGTCAGTACTTTATGAAAGATGATACATACCCAATGTCTTATTTTGTGGAATGCTTCTGAAACAATCCATTATGTGTACAGTTACAAAATAAATAACTTTCAAATGAGTGGATTGGTGGACAGGTAAAAGGAGATGTTGTTTATTGGAATTCAATGTGAACTTCTGTGTAATGTTATAACTGTTGATAACAAAATATCAGATCCTTGTGCTCATAAATATATAAATATATTTGTATTCATATATACATATGAATATATTTATATCTCTATAGAGATGGTTATATACTATATATGCTATACATATTATATACTTGTACATATATGTTCATATATATCATATATGTATAAATATATACATATATATGTATATATACAAAAGTATATTTGTGTTCCCTATTAGCAGATTTTTGTCTTCAAAGGCAGGGATTTTCTGTGTATTGGAGCTATGGTTGTCCTGGACTCATTTATGTAGACCAGGTTGACCTCGAACTCACAGAGATATGCCTACCTCTGCCTCCAAAGTGCTGGCAGTAAAGGCTTGTGTCACCATGCCTGCCTAGCAGATTCTTAAAAGCTGAGAATTTCTTTAGATTTGCTGCCCAATTCTTGATGATTTTAAGAATGTCTGTCTTAGGTATAATTTTATACTTCTTTTGTTACTTCCTCATTTATATTAAGCATTAAAATGTGCTATTCAAATGCATAAGTGAAGTTCAGAAGTTGGCAATGACAAATTTAAACAACAATCACCTCTTAGAAATGTATGTGGATGTGAGAAGTGAGCTGTGAGCTAAGGAAAGGAAACCGTGGTCAGCAGGAGTGGTGGCACTGAGTCATGTTTGGGTACACTTTTAGACATTTGTTTATCGGTATTAAATTTGCATCCCCAGGCAAGTTCACAATGTTTAGGAGCTGACTGTAGCAACTCAAATAGAATTCACTTTTTCTTTAGCTGGCAGTGAGTAGGATCTTAGTCATAAAATGGTCTGAGACTGGAAAGAAGGTAGACTGTAGCAGAATGTCAGCTTTGTGGAATCGGGAGCATCAGAGTCGTTGGACTAATCTTTCACCTTCTCAGTTTGTGTCAGCGCATGGATTTGTCAAAGGCCTTGAAGGCATGGACAGCATGAGCAGTTTGCCCAGCTTGCTACTATCATTAGTATTATTCCAAATGAAGACTACTTTGAGCTAGAAAATATGTCGATACCAAAAGAATCATTAAACTCACAAAAGCTTCTAAATGATATTGGTACTTTATGGAGATTATCAGTGTATTCTAGTCCTAAAGTCCTATGAGTCTGGACTAAGTTTCTTTAAGGTATATTCCACTTGTGGGATCCTACAGTGTGATGCTCTTCTTCATTGTCAACAGAATGTTTGACTCATACCCTTTCCTTCCCAGATTGCTTTATAACAAAAGCAGGAATCAAGCCTTGACAGAGAGGTTGACAATTATTTGTGTTTAAACAAACATCACATTTTATGTGAAATCAAGATAAACATACAGATGGAAAATACTGCTCAGAAGTGTGTTCCAGGAAAGATTGAAGTTCTTTGATGAACTGGCTTCATGAGTATTGAGAATCCTGATATTCTTTTCTTTCTAAAATTGGGCTAAAAAAAATTCAGAACTTAATATACAACCTAATGATCTTAACCATGTGGGAATGTAACAGCTTGCATATCTCGAAGATGTTCTTGATCTTCAAAATCTATTTCAGTTTTCTCTCTTCCTGTCCTCCAGTATCACAAATATTTTATCTCAATCGACACATGATAATTGTACACTGCTATGAAGCCTGAACTTTTCAAAAACATTGCCTGACTTTTTGCCTGTCACTTTTTAAAAAAGATTTATTTATTTTATGTATGTGTATTTTTAATTTTTTTATATATGAGTATGCTGTCTTCATGCACACCAAAACAGGGCATTGGATCCCATTACAGATGGTTGTGAGCCACCGTGTGGTGCTAGCAATTGAAGTCAGGACCACTAGAAGAGCAGCTAGTGTCCTTAACCACTGAGCCATCTCCCCAGATCTCGCCTGTTATTTTCTATATGTATTTCTCTAAGCCATTACAAACATTTTGTAAAAAATGGACAGAAAATCACCCATGTTTTGTACAAAAGAACTTGCTTACACCTTCTTGTGTAACTGCTCATTTCTCTTTTGGTGAAGGCCAAATGTTTGCAGAGAGGAGCAGCTGACCTTGGTAAGACTGTCACGCCCGTGCACCCAAGCTTTCATAGACACCATCCAGTTCTGGAAACAAGGCTGCTCAGGCCCTCGGTGGTGCATCGGATATGAAAGACGGTAAGGTGATGTCCTAACTCCTGTAATTGTTAAAACCCCAAACCAGAAGCCTCATCTGTTCCTAAATACTTTATCCCATGAACTGTAGGAAATAGTTGGATAATTAAGTCAAGGAGCCAAGGAGCACTTACCAAGAAGATTTACAGTTACACAGTTTCTTTCATCAGTGGGTTGGGTGCTTATTTTATGTTAAACCTCGACTATGTGTGAACTATCTTTGATTTGATGATACCAATTTTACCTCTGGATATGATGTAGCATTGAAAGCTAAAGATCAGAGAACCAGCAGAAACAAGGGATATTGTGTTGGTTTGCTAAATTTGGCTCTGCTTGATCCAGGGTGTCTGCAGCTGTGAACCAACATCTGACCTGCTCTTGTCATGGAGAAACACTTTGATACCACAGGTTCTTAACTTTACTACAACCTTTGAATGCGGATCAACACAGCAGGCTGTGAGGAGGGAGAACAGCAAGTGTCCACAATGCTTTCTAAGAGTCCAGGCTTCAGGGGGACCTTATTTTGTTCAAAGATTTAAAATAGTTTCACAAATCATATAAGAACCTTTTGATACTAATGGGTGCTAATGGATTTTATGTAAATCAATCAAAAGGATCTAAATTTATGATAAATCTTAATAGGAAAGCGTGGTTTAATACTATTCTCAGCAGTGAAATGTTAGGGTGTTTTTAATTATCTAGCCTTTATATTGTACAAGCATGGGAACAGTTTTAATACAGACTAAATACTTTATAAGTATAAATATGTATATGTGTATGTATATGTGAATGTGTATTTATCCTTGAGATGAATACTCTTTTGGGGGTGTTGTTTTAAATTGAGAATATTTAATTGACAGTTAAGTCAGAAAAATTTCCCTATTTATTACTTGCTTTATGGCCCTAAGTTAAATTCATATATTTCTCTGAGCTTTAGTGTGTAAAGCTGTAAAAATAACGGCATGCATAGATAGCATGAGGAGCGCTGATTACATATTTTACACGTGCAACATAACTTTGATACCCTGAAGATACTCAAGATGTGTGTTAATACAAACAAGTAGCAATGAATTTATTATAAAATTAGGAAGATGCTTATAGTATATATAATTTTTATTTATTTTAAGAGTATGTATGTGTGCATGCATGTGTCTGTGTGTGAGTTTGTGTGTGTGTGTGTGTGTGTGTGTGTGTATGTGTGCCTGCCTGTGTGCCATAGCACACATGCAGTAGTCAGTGAACAGCCCTAGGTGTTGGTTTTCACTTTCAAGGTTGTTTGAGGCCAGGTCACTTTTGTCACTGTGACTTACCTGACCAGTGATACTCTAGGAGTTCTCCTGCTTCTGCCTCCTATCAGCTCTCTAGAAGTGCTGGGATTATAAATGTGTTTCAGCTTTCATGTATATTCAAGGGATTGAACGAAGGTCACTAGTTTGGAGGAGAAGCCCTTTACCAAGTACGACGTTTCTCTAGCCCTAGAAATTGTTTTTTTAAAAATGGTTTTTCATTTAACTTTTTTGTATTACCTCAATGTGGTTTAATCATTGTAAATATTGATCTGAACCAAAGAGAATCCTCGGCCTTGTAGCTGCCTAGAATTGGGGGAAAACAAACATGAATGTGTAATACCGGCTTCATCTGTTTATCGTAGAGAGCTTACTAGTTTAACAATTCTGTTTGTGGCACTGATTGGGAACGTAGCAATGTAGGAAAATAATTGGTGTTCTGCCAAACATCCCCTTTTTTTGTTAGTATATACATCTAGTCATATCCTAATTGGAAAGATGTACACAAAAAATACTAGGCAATATTGCAAAATGTTGAATAATTAAATGCCATAAGCAATACTGGAGCCAATAAACTCTGTAGCAGTAAAGAGAGTTGACATGGAGGGGGAGACTTTATAGGAAGTGGAAACAGAGACTGGTTTTGAATAATGAAGGATTTGAGCTAGGACACAGGTCAATGCACATGAATGAGAAAGAGGAGCTAGAACTTTGAGGGTTAAAGCATCCATGGAGCTTTGATTTGATAGGGGATCAGAAAGCTTTGAGGTGTCTGGTGCCATGGTCAGCAGACAATTCAACACTATGGTAAATGAAATCAGCATGTTTAGAGGTGTCTGGTGCCACAGTCAGCAGACACTTCAACACTAGCTAAATGTCCTATTCCCTTCTCAGGAAAGGTCTTTGAACTCCTCTGTTACTGTAATTGCTACATCTCAAGTGAAAATTTGACATTGCATTTATTTTTTTTAATAAAGATTTTATTTTTAAGCGTGTGTGTGTGTGTGTGTGTGTGTGTGTGTGTGTGTGTGTACACTGTCTGCAGAGGACAGAACAGTGTCAGATCCCCTGAAGCTGGAGCTACAGGTGGTTGTAAGCTGCTACAAATGGGCACTGGTAACTTGAATCTTCTGCAAGGACTTTGAGCCATCTCTGCAGCCCACATTCAAACTTTTTCCTATCATGAACTGTGCTCATTCTGGGGGGGGGGCACAAACACTTTCATTGGTTGATTCCTTGTATTCTCCCTACCCTAACTAAGGAAAATCACCCTGTTTTGGACTTTAACTCTGGTTGAGAATGCAAGCTATAGTGGGACCAGTGTATAATGAACCTTTGATGTTAACCTGAAATGAATACATCTTCTTATTTCAGGATTTCAGTATTCTTCTTTTTTTGGGGGGAGGGGGTGCAGCGAACATTTATTGATGGTATTTAAGAGAATAGGGAGGGCTCCCTAGGCCACTCCTGTTATTATGGGGGTCTGGGATGGAAATTGTGAGAGAGATGCTTAGTGTTGGGGACAGGGACTCCTCTCTCAGTATTCTTGCTGGGGTGGATGGTCCAGGACTTCTTCTCCTTTGAGGCCATGTAGGCCATGAGGTCCAGTTGCTGTAGTCATATTCACTGTCATACCAGGAAATGAGCTTTACAAAGTTGTCATTGAGAGCAATGCCAGCCCTAGCATCAAAGGTGGAAGAGTGAGAGTTGTTGTTGAAGTCGCAAGAGACAACTTGGTCCTCAGTGTAGCCCAGGATGCTCTTCAGTGGGCCCTTAGATGCCTGCTTCACTGCATTCTTTTCATCATACTTGGAAAGGTTTCTCCAGGTGGCATGTCAGATCCACAATGGATTGGGGGTAGGAACACGGAAGGCCAGGTCAGTGAGCTTCCTGTTCAGCTTTGGGATGACCTGGCCCACAGCCTTGGCAGCACCAGTGGATGCAGGGATGATTTCTGGGCAGCCCCACAGCCATCACGCCACAGCTTTCCAGAGGGCCATCCACAGTCTTCTTGAGTGACAGTGATGACATGGCCCGTGGTCATGAGCCCTTCTACAATTTTGGATTTCATTCTTGATAACTTGAGAGGTTTTCAGGATAGACTATGCTATCTGGATATCAGGATAAACTACACATAGGGTTCTTCTTAATCTTCCTCAACCTATGCCTACAATGATATTTATTACATGTGTGATGTGGAGTCATGAACTATATACAAAGTATATATCTATAGCTATCCATCTTCTCATTCATCTACCTCCCAATGTATGTGGCAGAATTTGAATTGGAGGGAGGCATTTTTATAATTGCAAAATGATGAGTTTGCCATCAGAGGAATGATACATTTTCCTGATTGCTATCCTGTGCTCTGTAGGATTCGCTACTACATCATCTACAGACATGTGTATGCCATAGAGCACCAGACAGTCTTCCAGTGCTGCCCTGGCTGGAGCCGATGGGATGATGAACCAGGCTGCTTCTCCTGTAAGTTGTAATTCTTCCTGCCAAGTTCTCTGTTACAAAAAGGAAATGCTGTTGCTTCAACTACATGCTGCCTATCACATTTCAGTATCTTTAGAAGCACTGCAAATTCAGAGCATTACTCTCACCAATGGCTCTCAACCTTCCTGATGCTGTGGTCCTTTGATATAGTTCCTCATTTTGTGGTGACCCCCAACCATAAAATTATTTTTGTTGCTACTTCATAACTGTAATTTTGCTACCGTTATGAACCACAATGTAAATATCTGTATTTTCTGGTGATCTTAGGCAACCCCTGTGAGGAGTCATGGCCCACAGGTTGAGAACCACTGCTCTACACTAATGACTCACACGTTTCATGGGAAAATATACATACAAAGCCTTTCTGTTAAGCATTTTAATGATGGGTTGCAGCTCAGGACCCATGAAAGCTACCGTGCATTCTGTCACTATAAAGGACAGTTGCTTTAAAGCCAGAAAGGCTTTCCTTGATATCTGTCCCACTTGCCTGTTAGCCCTTTCCAGTATCATCAAATTTGTAATCCATAGTTGGTTCAAAAGTCCGGAGGGAAATCACCGTACTAAATCCAAATGGGATTTCTCAACTTGGGCTTGTCGTGATTAATTGCAGAACTCTGGAGGCAGTTTACTTTTCAAGATGAGGTTTTCCACTGTTTACAAACCTCTGGTGAAGGTATTTCTGAACCTTCAGAATGTTGGGTTTGGCAGCTCTCAGGAGTAAAGCCAGTAGCATTATATGGCTCCCCAGGCTGTGAGCGGTGGTGTGTTTCATGAGGCATTTTGTGCTGATGGTGATTGCCAAGTCCTCTAGACTGCTCTGTGGGCCTAGGATTACCATAGCACAGTTCATCTCTCTTGCCTCTGTGTGCTGTAGAGAGTGCCAGGATCCACTCTCCTTTCTCTATGAGCTTTCTGCTCTTAAAAGACAATGGAGAAGTTTTGTTGAATGTGGGCATAGGGTTGAGTGCTATGGCAAGAATATGTTTAAACTGAGGCCACTGGGGCTGGCTGGTTTAACATCAGTGAAAAGATCTGCCCACAATACCATCCTAAGTATGTCACAAAGACTAGAAAATTGACGACTTTGCAATAAAGTTTTTATATTTATTGTTTAACAACTGTTCAAGTTCTTTGCCTCTGGTTAGATATCAGCATTTTGTTTGGATTTTTTATTTTGTGTTAAAGATCATTTTGATCACAGTCACCTTATCGTGCAACTTCTTTATTCCAATACTTCACTCACAATGTGAATACAAATAGTCTGGTCTCTTGTTAAAAGGTAGATTCATATTAATTCGGTCTAGAGCAGTTCTCAGAATCAACATTTATGCAAAAGCTTCAGGAATGTTCCTACAGATAATTCTGCAAGGCTTCAGTCAGCCATTGTCTTGTAATGGCAATTTTCTATAACGATTTTATATATGATGTCTTCTGAAGAGGCCAGTGGAAATTTCTAAATCATGTTATATTAACTGTCCAGTGTGTACCTATTCTGATGGTTTCCTTTCTTTCTCCCAACTATACCTGTCCTTCTTTTGCCCATTCCTTTTAGCTGTCTCTTCCTTGGGAACTCATTTCAGTGGAAGGGAGTGCTCAGATGGGGATGCTCAGCAGTGCCTTTGTTCACAAGGATTTCATGGACCTCACTGTCAATATGGTAAGTCACCAACAGGGCCATTCTGTTGGAGTTTAACACCATCTGCCAGTTGTGTCCTGGCAGGTTAACTCTCTGGGAATTAGTGACCATAGAAAATGAGTGACCAAGCAGAAATCCAGACTCACAGTGTAATCAGCATCATAAAATATGCTTGTGGTTTAATTGTAAATCTTCACTGTAAGAATTCAAAAGGTCATTGTAAGTAGAAGATGCTATACTTTGTAAAGAAGTTGTTGGATGCTAAATCTCTCATGGAAGAAAGCTTGAAAATTGCTACTGTGGTATGGTGTTCTGTGAGATCCCTGGATTCCATAATGAGCAAAATACAATCAGTGTGAAGTTTATGTTAGGTAATACTGACTAATCTTATCCTGTTATCTTAAAAAAAAATTACAAAACCTGGAAGTCATAAGACTTGGATGGTTTGCAAAACTTCAACACTTGTTAATCTACTTTTCAAGACTGGAGGCTTGACTGTTAATTTGGACATGCACATATAGGATGTTTCTTGTCTGGGAAGTTTCCAGATGACCAAGGATCTAGCCTCTACTACAGAATGAAGTCTCTCTCTCTCTCTCTCTCTCTCTCTCTCTCTCTCT
>NW_021604564.1:15888958-15931894 GCF_004785775.1 Grammomys surdaster | reverse complement strand
ATCTTCACAGTCCTTAGGAGAAAATATGAGGTCTTCCAGTTCTAGCCACAGAGCGTGAATCAATTATATGCCGCATATGTGATATGTTTTCAGTTAATCCTAATGCTGTCTATGCATGGCACCATTTAGCAGAATAAAGCACGGAGAGATATGTTTGTTTTTGTTGCTTAAGTAACTCAGCTTGTGGCATTTTGTTGCAGCACCATTAGCAAAGCAGTATTGGGAACTGGGCAGAGAGTTTCCCTTCGTCTTCTGGTTCATTTCTGCAGTTGGCCTGGTGTAACAATGAAAATGGGAAAGTGGCAGGGGGTTAGTAAAAAACAAATCATGCTAAGAGAAGTGGCTGGCTTATTTTAATTGAATTATAAGATCAGTCTGGGAAGGTAATTTGGAAAAGAGTGGAAAAATCATTCATTGAAAGTACTTAAAAATATCACAGTCATACGAGCATTACAGGCAGATGTTGTGGAATGGCATAAAGCATAGGTTCTATCTTAGAGATAAACCGATAGACATCTTAGCATGATCCAGAAGTTTACACTAGTTAAATGCTGGTGGTTATGTTTGTTACATAAAGATGCCTTGGTAGGGCCCTAAGCTCTCAGCAAGAGACGTGCTAATCTGCATTAAAGTGACCAAGTTCTTTGTTCTATGATTAGGCACAGGCTGTGTCAACACTGACAGCTCTGGGGATCTGTGGCTGAGAAATTTGGTAAACTGTCTATGAGGATAGTAAACTAAGATTTGCTGTCCTTCCTTGTGCTCAGCAAAAGAATACCCTGATGTTTGGAATGCATGCTTAGGATTTTTATCTGGATGTTGATATGGAAATCGCAGCTGTGGAAGAACGTTGTTGATGCTCCCTTTTGGGCGTGCTTTCTACAGCCATGGTAGCAACCACAAGCCACAGTTAAAGGAGACTCCATTGCAATCCCTTGATATTTGTAAACACCACAGTTTCAGAAGAAAATGCACAGTACCATCCAGGGCTATTTGATTCCATAGGGTGTAATTGATGATAAAGAAGAACATGGTGAATATTAATAATGATGATTAGGGTAACCCAGAAGCCATGATTTTTTTGAGCTTGGAGCTGTGCTGTGTACTTTATATGTGTGTGTGTTGGAAATGCACTCAATCTCATTCCATTAATAACACAATAACACATTTTTTTTTGTTGCTGAAAGCCAGATACAAGCAATTGGGCAAATTATTACAAAAAGAGGTTTCTTTGGACTCAAACACTGGTTCAAGAGTGAGGGCCCAGGTCTGGTGATGACCATCTTACTTGGAGAGAACACAAGTGCATCCTGTGTAGAAATAGAGAGTTTGAGAGACTTAGCCTCTGAACTGGCCAGTCCATTAACCCATCAGTTCTGAATTTATTATACATATGGATGTTGTCCATCCACTCACCACACCACATCTGGAATCACTTTTTAAAAGATCCAAGTGGTTCCATCTCTTAACATCACATAATGGGGGTTAGCTTTCACCATGAGTTCCGGGAGAGACAAACCTGTATGGTTTGCATATGAAGTGTCCCTTCCAAGAACTCACATGTTGAAGGTGTGTTTCCAATCTGGTAGTGCTTTGGGGTTGAGTTCACAACTGGATCGAAGGTCAAATACCTCTACTTCTTTGCTGTGTTGAATTCTGGAAGCATGCTGGGAAATAAAATCTGAGGTGAATTATTGTGTCCACCTGAGTTTTGCTCACTGTACAGGCATATGCTGACCTATGATGTAGAAAAGTGTGCATTGTTCTTATGGAAACAAGAAAACAAATGACTATAATTTAATGATTGGTTTTCTCCAAAACAGATTCAAACTGACACAAGAAGCAGATCATGGAGGGAGGTGAGTCAGGTGAAAGTGAATGTCCATATTGTTGCCAGGCTGGACAGGACAGGGGAAGTGCAATGCCACAGGAGATGGGGAGGCTTATGTGAAAATTTGTCTTTATAAGATACAGCAATATGATGAAAGAACATGACATTCCAAAGTGAAAGAAAATGTCACACTGTGAAAGCATCCTAACTTTACACAATCATTTTCCTCTATTGCTGCTTGCAATAAAATTGTGTAGCTTTGCTTTATCTTATATTAAATCAAGCTCACTTTAGTGGATCATGTATAAACTAAGATAGAAATGTCCCATTTCATTTATTAACTGGAACTTAAATACCATATTTTAATTCTTTAGTATTTAAGAATATTTTGTTATTTACAAATTCATATATGTATATAATAAAGTATCTTGATCCTATCTGCCTCTCATATATTTATTTAGCATTCATTCATTCATTCATTCATTCATTCATTCATTCATTTTATGTGTACAGGTGTGTACTGTGTGCATGCCTGGTGCCTGAGGAGGCCAGAAGAGGGCATTGGCTCCCCTGGAAGTGGAGTCACAGATGGTTGTGAATTGCATGTGGGTGCTGAGAACTGAATCCATATTCCCTGCGAATGCAGCTAGTGCTCTTAACAACTGATCCATCTTTCTAGTCCCTTCTCATATTTTCTTAAGAACACATTAGTGTGATTTGAAAGGAGAACTTGGTTAAAAAACAAAAGAGAACATGTTTTATTGCACAAATAAGCATTCTGCACTCACTGCTCTTTGGGCTTGTGTATCTGTACTTTCAGTGCATGACTGTCCACATGTGCATGGTAGTGCACATGGAGTGTCCTTTGCACAGTAAGGAGAGACTTTATTCAAGTTCATGTGTTTCTGAGAAAAATGCATGATATGTACACTAACATCACCTGATTTGGTTAGACAGTTCATGCCTAGCCTTTTTTGAAAGCATAATTCCTTGTTATATCAGGAAAAGCTCATTGTGTTGTTCTATGGAACTAGGTATCCAGTCCTGTATCTTAGAAACATGGCTGCCCAGTGTTAGACAGTGGTGTATTCCATCATTAAAACCACTATGTGATTAGGATATTTCATGTTGTGTAAAGAAGAAAGCCTTCTAATATTTTGTGCCTCCAATTGTGTCTGGCATTTTTGAGGACAAGTGTAGAAGGCAAGAGGCTGAACATGCTGACCTTCCTCAGGGAGGAGAGTCTCACAAAGCAGCTCACTTGAGTGTGATTTAATGGTGGATTTCCTGAGATGGTCAGAGTAGAAGATGGAGGGAAGCCTAAAGAAGATAGACAGAAGTTAGGTCTGAATGGGATAAAGGGAGGAGTTCAGTGACATGGAGAAAACTTAGAAATCCATGGACTGTAAATGTGTGCAGTGAGTGTCAAGGCTAAGATCTGTGTGATATCAAGAACATCTGTTGCAGGTGCCATCTTCCCTACTTATTTATACAGTAATTTTGAGTACTCCAGGCAGACATCAAACACATATGGTGCTCAATGCACAGGGCATGATTTATCATCATTGTATTTAAAAATATGAATAGAATAGTCTCCTTACTATACTCTATTTCTCAGTGTTTGTTATCTGGGTCATCTCTTCTGTTGTATTTTAAGAAACATAAAATGAAATGAAGCTTTTGTGTTTAACTATGGCTAGGAAGATGTAAATTATGTGGCTCTATACAGTGTGCACTTTTATTGAACTTTTCAGAGCCCCAGCGCTGGCATGTTCTGTGACTCTCATGGTAGGGCATGGAGACTCTTATATATTCAAAAGGATTGTATATGTATATATATATACATGTGTGTGTGTGTGTGTGTGTGTGTGTGTGTGTGTATGTGTCTGTAACAACAATTAATGAAAAATAGGCCATGTTTTTGAAAAGGAGGAAGGGGATATATGGGACTGTTTGGAGAGAAGAGAGGAATGAGAAAAGAATGTAATTACATTACAATCAAAAAATAAAGGAAAATGGGATGAAAAAATGTAGGTATAATGTATTTTTAATGAAACATTTTGAAGCATTATTTTGTGTAGAGGCTTCTTGCTTTAAAGAAATAATAAACACACATGTGAAGAGAGGGTGAAGGAGCGAGAGAAGGTGCTACTTTTCCAATCTGTTCAACTACTAATGAAATCTTCATGGAGTAGTGGAAAAAAACACACAAGGTGCTTCCCCATATGTTACTTCGTACAAGCTCCCACCCACTCTATGGGAGAGTTTGTATTATTACCAAATTAGAGTCAAGGTAACAGAGACACAGTAAGCCTAACTGAATTTTCCTGGTCCCATTTATTAGCAACTAAGCCAATGTGTCAAACAGGGTTTCTAACTCTCATGTTGTAGGTTACTATCCTACAGCTAAATGGACATGGGTCAGGCTTGCAGTACAATGAGTCCTGTGTGCCTTTTTTGTTAGTTTGTTTTAGTGTTTTTTGTTCATGTTGTTTTCTTTTTCTTTCTTATTTTATTTATTTAATTTATTTTTTAAAGATTTATTTATTTTATATGTGTGAGTACACTGTAGTTGTCTTCAGACACACCAGAGGAGGACATCAGATCCCATTGCAGATGGTTGTGAACCAACATGTGGTTGCTGGGAATTGAACTCAGGACCTCTGGAAGAGCAGTCAGTGCTCTTAACTGCTGAGCCATCTCTCCAGTCCATATGTTATTTTATTACAGTGTGACAGGAGGGGACTGGAGTTGAGAGGTTGAGATAAGAGCATACACGACACCCCTACACATGACAGACCAAAGTGTGGACAGATACCACTACCACCAGTGAGTTGCTTTGGGGTTTTTGCCAGAAGCAGAAATGATCCCCCAAACAGCTACTTCACCATAATCTTACCTCAGCATGGGTGATGGCTCATGGAAGCTAGAAACTTGAAGCGTACTACACACATAGGTGGCTCAACAGATCAGAGAGTGTCTTCTCCTGATAGGTCAGTTACTTCCCTGGCTCTTCTAGGTGCCATCTAGGCTGACCTCTGTTTCTTGTAGGCAGCTTGGTTGTCCCTAGAATGTCTTTCAGCAGATCCTGCTTACATGTGCTTGAGAGGAGAAATACTTAGTGTCAGTTTTAGGGACTTCCTGAAATTTTTGAGTACTTCTGTACTTAGCAAACTTCCTTGTAGGGTGGAATGTTCCACCTCCCTTAGTACATTCTATTATTCACTCTACTACCCCTGTGAGGATACTGTGTCTTGATGAACTTCTATCCAAGATAGAAGGTTTTCATTCTAGTGCAAACTTCTGTACAACAGGTTTCCTTCATTATTTTGGACCCTCATTGTGGATTTATAATTCCCATTTCCCTTTCCTCCAATAAGATTATTTCCATTATTTCTCTCATTAAACACATTTAAACAAAGAATCCATAGCAGCTTCTTGACAACCTATTTGCACTTTAACAGACTTCTGAGAATACAGAAATTAATGGTGATGCAGTTCTGGTCTGGTAATCAGCAAATGGTTGCTGATGCAGGATCTGGGAGTGCTGAGGGCTACCTCTAAGGATGTTGTGAAGGCTTCTCTTCCTGTATTCACCCCAAGGTTCAAACACACTGGTGTCTCACCACTCAAAGGCCAGTGCTTGAATGTGGTGACAGTCCCTCTCTCTACCTCATATTTCAAGTTCTCAGCCCCCGACACATGTATCCGCTGCTCCCCTCAATCCTGATCATCTGGTTTTCCACTAGGAAACATATTGCCCTCCACACCCACTATGACTACCCCTGCCTCTACATGGTCTCAGATAAACTAGCTTTATCATCCACTATTTTAATAAGTATCTCTTGACCTTCCAAATAGCAAAGGCCACAAGGTACATCTGTAATGAGTATGTAAGTCAGAGATAAGTGCTCCAAATCAAAGATTTAAGAGAAACTAAAAATGTGTGTTAAAAAAATTAACCTTATCTAAGAGTGTTCTGCCCTCTGACTTCAGCCTCTGTGAGGTTTTCTTAAAGGCCTTAAAATTATATACTCAATAGCTTCCTTTGTCTCACTGGAGACCTAAGGCCACCAGATAAACTAATAAAGTAACAAGGCAAAGTCTTGGCACACATCCAACTTGTCTTAAGGTTGTTAGCCCCCCACAAAGTCTAACAGTGTGACTAAGAATTTGGGCTTTGGGTGGCCATGAGAAGGTCTTGTTTTAGAGCCACAAGCCAACTCTGTGGATATCTGTGATCAGCATCCTGAGTAATGGATCCCCAGTAATGACTTTGAATGGTGGAGCTAGCATGAGCTGTCCTATTGGTGAGAGTCTGTTCACGTGATCTCGTTAGTTCCAAGAGGTTGATTTATATTACCATCATGGAAAAATGATAATAGAAGATCCAATTCTGACCTTCTCCAAACTCGATCCTATGCACACCTTCCTCTGGTTAGTGTTTTTCCGCTCCTCTGGTTGGTTTTAACACAACAGTTCCTTGTGAATTCCATGGGTCCCTGTAGCAAATTATTAAATTTGCTGATGGTTTTGGGGACCGCCTGACTGTACCTCAGTTGATACTAGGGCTGAACATGGCATCCTGTAGATGCCTCAGTTGCTTTGAACTTTCACAAAAGGAAAGTCTCTTTTCTTGTACAAGAGGAAAGTGCTTTGGGTATCTGCATTGTTTCCTGTGACTGTGTAATACAGGGACCATGAAACAGTGCAGCACTGTGCTCAGCTGTGTGGATGGGGATGAAGTAGTTGTTTCCTCATCTCTGCTAAAGAACAATGGTTTCTGGACTCCCTTTTGTGGTCTGAAAGTAATAGCTTAACACACATTCAAGTAATATCTTGAATCAGATGGCAAGCCACAGAAGGCAAGTGCGAAAATAACATTATTGTAATCTGTTGGAGTTGAACAATCGTGGGGACTGGAAACTTGGAGGAGCAGGAAAAGAAAGCCCACAAGACCTGGGATTTTAAGAACCTGACTGCATTTTGAGAAAACATTTGTTGAAGTTGTAGGGATGATTTAAAAATTGCCTAAAGACTGCATGCTAAAGAGTATTTAGCTGAGGCTTTAGTTATGTAACTTAACTAGGGATTTTTTTTTTCATTTCAACAGGAGAGATGTTATATTTTGTTCTGTTGTGATTTCTGCTTTCTTTATCACAAATAATCTTCTCCAGGATCATGTATTTTCTACAATGTTGAAATGTTTCTGTTATGTTCAACTTTGGGGAATGGTCAAAGCAAATCTGTGACTTATATAAGAATAGTTAAGCTAACTGAAGAGCACCAGTTACTAAAGAGACCAATATCACAATATCTCCCTTATAGTCTATGGGCTGGTTGCTTTGGTTTTAATGTTGGCACAGTGGAATTTAGTGGGAAAGAAGTCAACAGTCTCTGTCAACATGTTCTTTATATTCAGCCAGCTGAAGGTTGAAATTATTTGAAAAAAAAAATGAATGTTATTTTTTCTTCTCCTTATGACTTAAATAATATATCCTGACAACTATTTATACAATATCCACAGTATACTAGGTATTCTGAGTAGTCTAAAGACTATTTAAAGTATATGGAAAGAGATCTGTAGTTAGTGTGGAAATTCTTTTCTACAGTACACTGTTGTCAGTAACATGGTCATTGTGGTATCTTTGGAGTGGCACTTCAGTTCCTAGACTCCCTAGAAGACCAAGGGGAGGTTATACTACTCATCTTGGTCCTGATATGGATAAAGACTAGGAAAACATGTGGCCATAGCTCTTGATTCATTCTTATATAGAAAGAAGCAAATGTTCATGTATGATATTACCATCATAGTTTGTACTTACCCAGAATCAAAGCATTCAGGCAAAGCTCGGTTACCTTAGTTATACACACAGTGTTTGGTCATGGGTTACAGAAGATCCTGAAGACTTGTAAGATAAAGGCAAATTCATGCCTAACTTAGAGAATTATGGGGAAGAACTAAGGGCATTTATAGAGGACACCCTGATGCAATATAAAAGGAGAGAGAAGGACATTAAAATCAAAGGAAACAAATAAAATGACTGGTTCAAGTAGAAGAAAATGGATGGAAATGCAAATGAAGATGTGTGGTGGGCAGGGCTGAGAAAATATAGCTCAGTCTTTTCTGTTTTCATTTAGTAATTTTACGTTTTGACTATGGTCCAATTCAAGGAGAAAAACACTCTTTTTCCAGGAGTAACTTGAACAATTTTCTCCCTGAAAAGCCATGATTAAAATTTTATATATGCATTATAATGACAAATGTTCTGTTTTTCATTGAGGAATTTATTTCTATGGTCAATCAACAAAAGAACTATTGAAATAACAGGAAAATGAAGGCTGAGAAAATGTGATAGTTTAAACATGAAATTATAGATAGTGGCTTGTATAATTTGGTCATTTAAGTGTTATAGAAGAAGAAAGAAGCTTTTTATTAAGTGAAAAACATAACCCAGGGGTAGAGTGTTGAGACACTGAAATGAGGGTATTTACACAGAGTAGCTCTTCTGTTCTTTGGAAGGTTTTACACATTCATTCCATTATTCCACAAATTGCTATGCAGACACTTCAGCTTGTCTTACATAAGTACATTTTTTAATAATTGAGGAATTTCAAGTGGAGTGATCAAGCATCTTCTAAAGTTTTAAGTGACAAATATTTTATTACCTTAAAGTATTTTGAATTCCTGTGAGATGTGTTTCATCTAAGCATAATATTTTTAAGGGAATAAGAATTTCTTTACCTGTTCTGTGCCCATGATATTTAAATACAGAAGAATAGTAATGTGTTACATTAGGGCACCAATAGCAGAAACGTTCCAAGTGTCATGGTGCCTCCCATCACTGAGTTCCAATATACTACACTGGAAATCTCTCCATTTTTAGAAAGACACAGTCGCTGAGAGGCTCTGCCAGAGTCTGACCAATACAGATGAGGATGCATGCAGCCAAACATAGGACTGAGTGCAGGGACTCCAATGGAGAAGTTAGAGAAAGGACTGAAGGTGCTGAAGGGGTTTGCAACCCCCTAGGAAGAACAATATCAACCAACCAGACCCCCCAAAGCTCCCAGGGACTAAATCACGAACCAAAGAGTGCACATTGGGGGAGGACCCATGGCTCCAGTTGGATATGTAGCAGAAGATTGCCTTATTGAGCATCACTGGGAAGTGAGCCCCTTGGTCCTGTGGAGGCTGAATGAACCAGGGTAATGGAATGCTAGGGTGCTGAGGGAGGAGTGGGTGGGTGGGGGAGCACCCTAATAGAGGCAGGGGATAGAGGGCTTGTGGAAGGGAACCTGGGAAGGGGGATAACATTAAATGTAAATAAATAAAATAACTAATAAAAAAAGTAAAAAAGAAAAACCCCACAACTCTACAAACAGTAGGAAAAGAAGGGAAGAAAGGGAGGAAGGAAGAAAGGAAGAAAGAAAGAAAGATTGAAAGAAAGAAAGATACAGTTCCATTTCCTTACATTGCACAGGGTGTTCTTCATTAGCTCTTTGAGTCCTGGAGGAATTAACCAGGTTAGGCAGAATAGAAACCTCCAGGAGATTTTTATTATGGCTTCTGGCTCCCACTGTGTCTTTCTTGGCCCTTCTGCTCCTGCTGTGTCTTCTGTGAAATGCTGTCTTTGGAGTTAGCCAGGGATTTGTAGGCAAGATTCAGTGTTCTCACTCATGCTATACTTTTGATATATGCTCATGAACACTGTAAGTGTTCACAGCTATATACCTAGCTGCACAAAAAAAAAAATTGGAAAGTGGAAAAAATGTGCAGTCTAATTTACAACACTTACTTAATGGGGGAACTACTTTAATTTGGCTGTTTCTTTTACTTTCCTAGCATACAGGGTTTTGTATGGATGTGTTTCTAGCTCTTCCAATTAAACAGTTTCTTCCCCTTTTGTATATGCATGTGTATGTGCTATGTATGAACATATGCATACATGTCTGCATGTGTAGAGTTATGTGTATATGACAGTGCATGGGCATGTTTGAGGGGAGGAAAGAAAGTCAGAATGTGACAGTATTGCCTCCATTATCTTCCTGAATAACTCTCTGCCTAATATATTGATGCATGGTTTCTCGCTGAATCATTTTGGTTACTCTCCGTAGCGGGCTAGCCAGCTTGCTCTCTGCTTCTTGTGCTGTGAGATGACACATGGCTTTTGCATGGGTTCTGGAGATCCTATCACTTACATGACAAGTGCTTTGGTTTTAATCATTTCCATTCTTAGTTATTTGGCGTGGCATTGACTCCTACTAGACTTTAAGAATCTAATCAGGATGAACTGTCTTCCTAGGGAAGTAGAAAGTTTCCATTCTTTAATGATATACAACAACATTATGGATGGCCACTCAGATTTGCATAAAGGAGATTATGAAGTAGGGTGTGTGGTATAGGGAAAAAAACGATTAAGACTACTTCAAAGTCTGAGATCCTGCGACTGCTGGATATCAGTTTTGAAGACAGGACAGAGTCTAAGCTCCTTTGTATCTGCCCCCCCCAGCAAGGGACCTGAAGCCAATTGAGTTTGAAATGCATGCATTGAGTGAGCTGATTTAATGGCTTAATCAGGATTTCACTTAGCTGTCACTGGTTATTATACGCCTTTATATGTGAGATGCACAGTTATGTTTAAAAGTGGTCATGTCTGGGAACTGGTCATCGTCTCTCCGAAAACTTCTGTGTGGCTGTTGCTGTCTGCTCAGCTCACTAGGCTTTTCCCATGGAAGTTTCTTGTTTATGCCATACCTCATAGCTGGATCATTCATGTAATCTTCTGAGAAAACAAACTTTTCACCAAATAAAACATTCTTCCCAGCCCATCACTTGCATTGGCATATGTTTTTAAAGATACAAAGCTCCAGAGGCGCTGCTAACAATGAAATATAAATATTTAGCTTCAAATTAAATGTCATCGCTAAAATTCAGAGGCAGCTAATCACCGCCTAATCCCACTCCTGTATCCTCCCAGGGATTAAGTCACCAACTCATTCCTAAATGTACTTGGCCTAACAGTCTTCCCAGCTGCATCCATGGCTCCTCAGCGCTTAGGGGGCTCTAAAGCATCTTGGGCATCAAAGCTTTGATTTCAGTCTTTGATCATTCTCTTCAGGTTAGACCTTTTTCTGCCTGCTTGCAATTTCTCAAAGAGAAAGCATTAATAATTTGTCATCGGAAGACTTCCAATTTGTCTTGTTTCTTTGTCTGCTCTGCACCATTCCTGTGCATCCTTACAAGGAGAAAGGGTCCATTTGACACTGTGTCCTTTCAGAAGCTAAGAGGGGTCACAGAAACACCCCCTGGCTGTCTCTAGCATTCTGCCCAGTCCCCATCTTAGCTTTCTCACTTCTTTGACCTGCTTCTCTCCCCTGATTCCTGACTTCTATCATCAGCTGTTGGGAGGTGACTTTGCAACAAATTAGGGCCCCTTTTAGATAATTCCTGGAAGTTTCACAGGAGTGGTCAAAGTCAATTGTAAGTCAAAAGCTCTCTTTATACACCAGATCTTTCTTTTGCCTATAGATATTTAAGTAGAATATAATTTAGCTTTAAAATGTAGATTCCACACACCATTGAGAAATAATTATGGAAGACCTATCCTGTATTTTTACTGCAAGTCTGGATTGCCCAGAGTCCCAGGCCTTCACCACTCCCATCTCTGATTGTATTGAAGCTGTTGTTTAACAGATAGGAGGGTGCAGTCTGGGCTGTGTGGCTTCTCCTTTCCTCCATGGGTGACTGCAGGACTTAGATGCGATTGTGATGGATGTTTGAAAAAAAAAGTTCTTTTTTCGAATGGGCTTATGATAGAATCAAACTGGTGGGATGCAAATCTGCTTATCTAATCTCCTTAGGATACAGTTGCCTTTGATGTGGTTGTTTCCTAGAGAAGAGCTGTCTTTTTCTCCTTATGTCTTCTAGTGCACCAGTACTTGGGAGACATTTTCATTTCTTGTGCTTGCTGGACTGAGGTGTCTGATGCCTCTGCTTGATAATCATTCACAAACACCTGTCTGTGTCTTCAGGCTTAAACCATAGGAAAACCTCTCTGTCCTGGCCACAGGAACAGTATGTGTTAGCCTCACTACCAGTTCCTTGGGAGATCATTTCCCAGAGACACACATACCAACCATTTGCTATTATCACCCATTGAAATTTACGTTAGTGTCCTGCAATTGAAGTATTTTGTGAAATTCCTATGGCGTTGTGACATTATTTTATATACTGTTTGTTTTCCAGGTTAAAATGTGAATTCTGAAGACTAAGGTTATAAGGAGTCAGATTTTAGAGCTTGCTGAAATATAGCTTTAAATGGAGGTATTTGAACCCCGCTGTACCCTCTATCATAAAACATGGCTTCTCTGATACTGAAATCACATTCTCATGCTTGAAAACAAGCAAAACAGACACATTTTGAAGGTAAAACATTTGAAGGGAAAAGGATGAACTGAGAGAGATTTATTCGTTAATACACAGAAAAAAGTATGAGGATAGGAAGGGGAACAGTTCGCCAATTTTGTTTGTAGATTCTTCAAAGGTATTCCTCCAGGCTGGTCTCAGTTGCTAAAGGATTGATTAATCACGGTGAGTCATTTTATATTTCCTGCATTTTGAAATGGATGAATACAAGGCATATGCAGAGAAGACCTCGGATGGAAGAGGGCTGGCCATTGCAATAGTTAAAGTTAAGCCCGGAGGCAACCTCCAGTTTCATGTATCATATGGAAAGTATGATACATACTCAGGAATTTGCTCTGTACCACAGGAGATGGTATTCTGGAAGATGGCAGTTTAGCATTTGCCTTTCATTCAAATGTGAAAGATTGCTCCAGATCTTGGCATATCTGCTCACTGTAGCAGTTCTATGAAAGAGAATCATTGTTATCATCCTTCTTTTAGAGATGAGACGTTGGAGGCAAAGAGCAATTGAATAAACTGTTCAAGGTCCTTATAAGTGAGAGTAATGGGGAACCAAATGATGAGCTTGTGGTGCCAATGTGACCATGGATGTGGTTCTGCCTTTTGACATGTGCCTTGTGGGTGGATGTGGTTTTCGTCTGTGCTGCTGTTTTCCCTGCTTTATAGGACTCTTATCATGTATTTGGTTAGTGATCTCATATTTAACTGGGCAGTATATACCTGTTTCTTTACTTGCCTTTAAGGTTCCTGGTTCCTCCTAGACAACAGGAGTATTTTATAGACCTGAGGAGATGTTTTAGGTGCTTATGACATTATAAATCATAGTCTCGTTGATCAGAAATAGTTCTGTTGCTTGAAAAGGCCACCAAAGATCCAGATGCTTTATGTGACTCTCAGAAAAGTAAGCCTCTTCTTTAGATTTTCAGTCCCCTAAAAAAAAAAAGGAAACCGCAAAATGGTGATTGAGAAATCATCAGACAGTTAAGTTCCGATGGTAATAGCCCACCGTGAAGAAGCACTTGTGAGCTTCTGAGACTTCTGCAGCTGTTCCTTCAAAGATGCAGAGAGATAGACTGTGCACAAAATAGGAAACAAAGACCCCGCAGACTGCAGGGGAATTGGGATTTCATTGTGTGTGTCAAAAGTAAATGAATTCAAGAATAACCACTTGAAAAGGAATTCTCTCTTAATGTCTTTGGTGCAAAAAATGTGCTCAGATTGTCCTGGCTCTGAAGAGTAAGACTTAAAGAAGTAAATTACTTTCTAGCTACTAGCTTTCAATTGCTAGTGGCTGAAAGTGCTGGCTAACCCCAAGCCTCACAAAAGTGGGGCAGAGTGGAGAGTAGTTTGCATTTTCCTTCTAATCAAAATGGAAGATAGAGGCTGATCGAGATACCATTGTTGCAATGGGATTTCTGATGACAGGAGTTTATAAATAGGTTAAAAATCCAAACAAAATAAAACACACTCCACTACAAACCTCAACAAGAGCCACTTAAGTGCGCTGTATACATTTTTCAGGCAATTTTTATTTGTAATAAAGGGTTTAGAAAATGGTTTTATGGTGTGAAAAACTGATGTTTATAGAGAGCAAACTGTTTTTCTTTGAAGGCTTTTCAAGTGTACATTCAAGCAATCATGTAATTATGCAAAGTTGTCTGGGACACTTAGACTATTTAGAAGTCAGGACTAATGAGATACTGGCTCATGGGTTCAACCACAGTTTGTAAAACTACATTTTTGGCACAGAGAGACTGCTAGGATGATCTGGAAAGCATCTTTGTGCATGCCCTGCAGACTATGATCACAAGATACCTGAGGACATAGAAATCAAATGCTTTCCCATAAAATCTACTTGAACTCTATGGCTCTTACATCTTCTGTATTTCTCAAAGGGAGAACTAAATATAACATACATTTGGAACATTGGAGAAAAACCAATTTGTGAATCCAAAGCATGGAAGAATATGCATAGAATAGGCAACAATAGCGATAGCCCTCTTTTTCTTTCAGTGTGTATGTGGTGTGTGTAGTGTGTATATACATGTGTGTACATGAGGGTGTTTGCTTTGAGGGTGGAGGAAGACATTCCTTTAAGACAGGCTCTCTGAATCTGGAGCTTGTGGCTATAAAGTCCCAGATTCTTCTGTTTCCAATCCACAGTGTTATAGGTGCCTGTATGGCCACATCTCACTTTTTGCACTGATGCTGGGAATTGAACCCAAGATTTCATGCTTGTATAGCAAATAATCTGACCTGCTATTTGGGATAATTTTATGTCAATTTGACATCACAGAGGAGGGAGTTTCAACTGAGAAAATGCCTCTATAAGATCAGGCTGTAGGCAAGCCAGTAAATCATTTTCCTAGTTAGTCATTGATAAGGGAAGGCCCAGCCATTGTGGGTGGTGCTTTACTGGGCTGGTAGTCCTGCATTCTATAAGAAAGCAGGTTGAGCAAGCCACTGAGCAATACACTCTTCCCTGGCCTCTGCATCAGCTCTTGCCTCCAGGTTCCTGTACTGACATCCTTTGATGATGAACTGAGATATAGAAGAGTAAGCCACATAAACCCTTTCTTCTCCACATTGCTTTTGGCTATGGTGTCTCAACACAGTAATAGTAGTCCTAACTAGGATGTCTGCTAAGTCATCTCCCAAGACAAATAGATATGGATTCATTTGGATGAACTAAAATGTCTTTTTGGAGAGTCCTTACTTGTGCCTATAAGCTGAGTATATTCCATACCTTTTTTCCTCTAGCCATTTAAGGCTACTGGGTCTTGCTTTGTGGTCCTTCATCCATTTGAAGTTTAACATTGTGTAAGCTGAGACATAGTTTTATTTTCTGAATACTGAAATCCAGGTTTCCCAGCACCATTTGTTGAAGATGCTACCTTTTCTTTAATACATACTTTTGGTATCCATGACAAAAATCTGGAAGCTGTAGCTATTTTGAGTTATACTGGGGTCTGCTCTTCTATTCCACTGATATATGTGTCTGAATTTTTGCTATGTCTCTGTATTATAACTTGAAACCACATAGGTGATATGGCCTGTAGCATTATTATTGTTTGCAATGTTTGTGTGTGTGTGTGGGGGGCTGCTATCCTTGGTCTCTCCTTTTTGAAGCATAAGTATAAATACCTCATATTGCTGTTCCCAGAACTCGTGAGCTAATAAATGGAAATCTCTGCTCCAGGCAATGATTACCTCTCTGAAGCACCTAAAACAATTCAGCGTGTTCTATTGTTCTTGGTTATCGATCATAACTAGGTGGTAAGACCCAGTTGCTGAAGACAACCCTCACCTTGCTCTGGTTGCAGAACACACAGAAATCAATCTGGAATTGAACAAGACACTCTTTGCTGGCTCTCCTTCATAGTTTTAGAAGGTGACTTGCAGGATGCTGAGGGAGAAAATACACCGAATGTTTGATTTCTTCAGTGCAGAATCCTACATGCTATTGGATATGGCTGATGTACAATAATGACAAGCCTATTTATGGAGTAACCAACTCTTTGTATTTGAGGCCTGCACAACATAATGGAAGTCATGCTAGATATGGGAAATATGGCCGAAACCTTTGGCTTGGGAAGTTACAGGCCCTAGTGGAGAAACCATTAGTTGTGTTTTTCTAAATGCTCATACTGTCAAACTTACTTCTAAATATTTGTGCCATATCCATCTATTTGGACCACTAACCCTTTGTTAATGAAGCTTTATATTGCAGTGAGTAGTGGCTATTTCATTAGTGTTCAAAGTGCCAAGAAAAAAAGCTACTGTCAGTGCTCTGCTATAAGTTCCTTATCTATGACACTAACCTTCCCCTACAGGAAGACTTATAGAACATTTTGGAAGAGAAGACAGAGAGAATGAAAGAGTCAGAGGTAGGGTGGGGTGTTTTGAAGAGCTATCCTTTGGACATGACATGCTTGTTACACACAGCAATGGTTCCAGTAGAAGATCCATGTAAGAACAAACAAGTCACAATTTTGAGCACAGAGAGGGAATCTAAAGTCTACCCCTAGCTGAGGTTGGCAGTTGATGGCTGCTGGTGGAACAATATCACCTTGTTTAGGGGCTGATGGTCCATCTTCTACCTAACAGATCCATACCCATGTTCATATGGGTGACACTAGCTGGACTCAGTTGATTAAAACTCAACAATTATATAAAATTATATATATATATTAAGGAGAACATGAAGTTGAGCAGGAGATGTGATTAGAGGATCCAGAAGGGGCAGGTCATGTGTCACTTCTTTTAGCCTAGCTGAGATAATCCTGTGTAGGTCCATTTTCAAGGTGATCCTATCAAGTTGGTAATCGAGATTGACCATCACACATGTATGTATTGAATATGGATATCTAGTTTTTGTGAAGCTCAGAAATTTAAAACACTTCATAGTATTATAGCATTTAAGAGTACAGAGTTATGATAAACTTGATAAAGACATCAAATAAACTTGGACCAATTCTCTTGACAAATCTAACAGAAAAAGTTGTCAAAAAATATTTGAAAATAAAATGTGACAATGCATTTGAAAGGATAAGGCAGCATGATCAGATTGATTTCAATGTCCTCCTGAGAATAAAAAATGAGGCAGCATATACAAATCAATAGATGTAATACAATATATTAATAGAATCAAGGACAAAGCTTCCATTATCACCGTAATAAAAATAGGAAATCTTTGATCCAATTTGACTTACATTCTGAAAATGTCTCACAGAAACTAGTAATAGAAGGATCAAATTATCACATCATTAATACCATGTATAAGAAAGATAGGAAAAGATTATTGGACCATGTGCACAGTCCAGTCTATACAAGGTATTTAAGAGCCAGGCAATAGGCATGTGTGACAGACAATGCTAGGATGAAATTGAATTGAATTTTGGAAGTATTGAGGAACAAACTCTAGTAACATCTGGCTGAGTGTGTGACTACACAAGAGTCTTCTGGAAAAGTGTGAGAGTCAGTGAAGGAGGCACCAAAAGAGATGCAGACTAGGTAGACCAGGGAGATGAAGCTGCCAATAGTAGACGGTATTTAGGACAGAGGTGTAGACCAGGTGCTTCAGAAGAGGTTCCAGAGTTCTGTTTCTCTTAAATAGTCTGTGTATTTCCCTGGGGAAAATGACTTAGTTTTCTGTGTATGATTGTACTTACCCATATAAGGAGAAAGTTAGCTGTCTTTCTTGGTCTCCATCTGCTAGTGTGTTAAGGCTTCTGTGGGTCTGAGAAAGGCAGATATTTGTGATGACTGTTCTCTCAGCATCTTTTTGAGGATTTGACCTAAGTAAGTGCAAATTGTTGCTGTCCTGGGGGGAATCTCCTCCTTTTGAATCTTTATTTTCCTCTGGTGCTGGAGGTTGAACCCAGTGCCTGGTTCATGCTAGGCAAGTGTCCTAGGGCTGAGATACCACCCTCAACCCACTTGCTGGTTACTTAGCAAAAACTGGAGCAAACATCTGTCTGAGAAGCCAGGACCTTCTAGATTGGAAGCACAATTTTGCACTGGTATATTAGAAGAAAGGGTAACTGTCATGATTTTTCTGGGAAAGCTGAAAATTGGGATGAGCTGAGGAACAAAGGGGAGGAAAGAGATGTATAGGTAGTGCTAAGGGAGGAATCGAATTGGGATGCTGCAAGGGGAGGCAGAGCCAGTCACAAGAGAAGACATGGGGCTCTCCTTAAGACCCATTTATTCCTTCCCTACAAAGAGCATCAGAGCAAACTTGAGGATTATTTCTCAAGTTTTCTAAGACCATTGTCTTTCACGGAGCTATACTCAGGAGCAGGAGAACTGTTTAGAGGAAATTGCGTTTGAGATCATAACATTTCAAGTTTAAATGTTGGCCTCTCTCAGTTCCTTCTATAAAACCGAAAATGATTTACCCAAATCGCTGTTAAATTTCTCCTCAACTCCTGTGACCTTTCTCTGCCAGTCACCCAACTCCTGTTATGGATTAAGGTAGAACCCTCCCAAATTCTTATGTCCAAGTCCTAACCTATTGCCTCCACGTCACCATGGAGATAGAGCCTGTGAAAGGTAATTAAAGTTTAAGAGCTTACGACACTGGCCTTGCTTTCCCCATTTGTGTTCAGGAAGGTCCAGGAGGCAAGATCTTCCAGAACCAAATTTCCCCTCTTGCTGCTTTTACACTACACTTCTCATCCTTCTGAAGAATGAGGTATAAATCATAAATCACCCAGTCTGTACTGTCTTCTGAGATATCCCAAGCCGGCTAACTCATGCCCTGTTGATTGTAGCAGTCTGTGCCCTAAATCTTGTCTCTTGGAGTTTGAGATCATTCATGTTTTTGTGTCTGATTTCCTCCCAGTATGTACTTGACACTGGGAAGTTCATAGCTTCTTTTTAACTGGAGTCTCTCCCTGTAATTTGTTTACTAATTCAGGAAGTTATGTAACCAGTTTTGGGAAAGATTTTGTAAATAGTTGACAATAAAAGTTATAGCATCAAAATTAAATTATCTGGAATATATGTTTCATCAGCTATTCTAAATAAGTGGCTCATTGCTATAAAGTGCTGAGGACAGATTTTAAAACAGGGACATACTAATTTCCTGAATGCTGTCTGCCATTAACTGGCTTAAGATGGGTATGTGTGTCCAAATTACTGGGGGCAAACTCATTGAAAATAGCATCTCCTGCACATTTGAGTCCAGCTATGATTCTGCGTAATGATGGAGCAGAGAATAGACACCAGGTTTCTTGAATCAAAACTTCCTGAGATGCCAGTGACTATCCTTTGATTTCCTTCTGTTTTTATGGTATTTTTTAGCTGCCTGAGGTTTTAAACCTCAGTGGAAGTTTTACCCCTGTCACATTGATGCAGTCTGAAAAACTCAAATAACAGGTTTATTGAGCACCTAATAGTTTCCAGGCACTTGTTTAAAGCATGGAAGATGCTTTTTTGATCCAAAGATGCTGTATGATGTAGATATTTATTATCACAGCTAGGTAAAGCTGTGCCACAGAGCAGTTTTGTAACTAGGTAAAGATCCTAACAGTTGGAAATAGTAAAGCCCGTATTCAAACGTAAGCTCAGTGGCTCCAGAGTCCAAGGCTTTCACTACCATGCCTTCTCCAGGTGAGCACCCAAACCAGAGGATTTGGCAAATTCACACCAGTGAATGTTCGCTGTTGCTTTGAACAGAGGTGAGCAGCCAACCAAAGGGGATCATTATCTTCTGGAGGTGAAAATCCTTGTATGACGAGTGTTCTGTCCTTTCTGAAGAGCAACTTCACAGTGTTTGCACTGAACCATATGCCACGTGAGGACTTCTATGTTCTCTCTTTACCTTACCATCTATAAAATGAAAAGAGAAACAGTTTCTCTCCTGACACCATCATTAAGTAATTCATTGAGAAGATATACCTAAATTATTTGACACTGTTATGAGTGGCAAGTACCCAATAACCTGATCCTACCACTGTCTATGATAACCACCACTACCACTAGCTCCATCACCGTGTCATCCTTGCTATCACCAATGTCATTACTTTGTCCATATTATCACCACCATCCCCAGCACAACCAGCATGAACATCATCATCATCATCATCATCATCAGCAGCAGCAGCAGCAGTCTCCCCACCAACGCCATCACCACCATCACCACAACCATTGCTGCTACCACCACCATGACTACTCTCAGCATTAACAATACCTACATCACTGTCATCTCTCTCCCAACATTTTGGTCTCTCTCTAACTGATTTGACAGCAAAGTGGAAAGACCTGTCACTCTGTAATGATCGTCTCTGGCTTCAGTGTTCCAGGGACAATTCATAGAGTCACCAGAGTGAGTAGAATCATTGAGGCCTTCCTATGATCATGTGAGAGATGACAGGCAGATCTCTAACTACAAGGACATTTGGAGCACAGTGAATAGTTAATGATGCAGTGATGATTCCAAGTATTGAAGATAATATCTCATCTTCATTCGGGGTTTTAGAAATGACTCGATGGGTATTCATGTTATAGTTGAGAAGTAGTCCTATTTAAAAATGTTGTGTTGAATATATAAAGCCTTCAACCTAAACTAGTAGAAAAAAACTAGAGAGGCTCATTATCAAAAGATTCCAAATAACACCCATTTTACCGTTTATTTTAAATGCAGCACTATTTTTGCATCCAATTATGAGTTAGATCACACAAAATATGCATGAAGGTAGGAGGGCATGATTTCTGCCAGAGCATTGCTGTGGTGGGGTAAGACCCTGTGACAGAGGTGAGGGGTGGATAGAGCTGTCACAACCTGCTGAGGAGGGAAAACCCACACTGGCAGAGCTCCAACCCTACAACCCTAGGAAGACCATTTACCCATTCTCAGCCTGTTTTCTCAGATGTAAAACAGGAACCATAAGTTTCACATTGTAGGGTCAAAATGAGGTAATACACCCAACAAGCATGTTTAAAGAACTGGCCTGTAAAGCATGTACTGCCACTCAGGGAGATGAGCCACCCTTCCTGAGACTCAGAGAGCCCAAGGTAGTACATCATGCTGGCAAAATGTTGCTCTCAAATTCCAGAGAAAATGATTTTTTTTTAAGGTTCTAACTGTTCTTAATGCAGGCGGCAATGAAAAGTTCTGCCTAGCATTCTGTGTTCTGGGAAATAGGAACAGAATCATCAAGTGTACAGTAGAATTCACAGACTAATCTTTGAATCAGTTAAAATGGAGTGAGGAGTCATAGGAATGAATAATACAAACCACCCAGATATGAATAAACCATGAGTATGAGAATCATATTGTGGTGACAACTGGCTATAATATTAATATGGGATGGGACTATAGGAGGGCAGGTAGAAGGCTTCCTCTGCTTAGTGAGGACACCCAGTGTCCTCAGTCTTCTCTGTGAGACTGTCCCTTCTTATCCACCCTACCATTGCTATACTTCTTGGAGTTATAATACTTCATCTCCATCCCCCAAGGCTTAATGATGTCTTTTGTACTGTGGACCTTAATAGAATGGAAACTTATTAAGGATGGAAATTGTCAGTTTTGTTCAGGACAGCACATAGTAGGCACCCAGTAGACATTAAAGGAATGAAGGATGTTACAGTTTACATTCTAATAGCTCTTATATATTAAGGGTACCTACTCCATTTAAGCTGATAGTCTTTCTCCAACCATAGACCTAAATAACTACATAAAATCTACTTTTTTTTTGGAATACTGGAGATTGAATCTAGGACCTCGAGTATGCCAGGCAAGTGTTCTATCACTGAAATATCTCCTCAGGCCTCCTCTTACTTTTTTTTTAAATCCAGGGTCTTTTTACAATGCTCTAGAGTAATTGGGATTATTGGTATGAGGTATTCAGGTCCATGCTGATCACTGGTCTATATCTGAGTCCACAAATTTCTTCTTGGAATTGCTAAAGAGAAACACATTAACTGCCAGATCAGGATCCTCATATTCATACTTAAGGTTTGGGTGTCTGGAGGAGCAAGGTCAGATAAAAACACTGCAACATTCAGTGTTTATTTACAACTTGACAGGATCTTTAGTCACTTACCAGGCACACCTTCAGTGGATTATTTAGTTTCTGAGCATGCTTATGAGAGATTCTGTTGATCAGGTTAATTGAGGTAAGCAGTCCCATCCTGAACGTGATTGGTTCCATTTCCTGGGGTGCGATCCTGGACAGTATGAAAAGGGTTGTGTGGTAAGCACAGGGCATGGTGTGCCCAGCACCTTCAGGACACTGCAGAATTGACTTTCCTGCCGTAATAGGCTGTATCCTTGAACTATGAACTGAGGAGCTTTTGTTGGAGTATTGTATCACAGTAATTATGAAAAAAAACTCCATGTTCTCACCCATGCTGATAATATTCTAATAATGTACAATGTACACTCAATGACAAGCTGTATTTGTGTCATGTGAGAAAATATAGCCAATATCTCATGAAGTTATAATATATAACTGTTAATAGGTGACTGTTGTAGTTTCAATACACTTGGCCCATGGGAAGTGGTACTATTTAGTAGGTATGAACTTATTGGAGAAAGTATATTACTGTGGGAGTTGCCTTTGGGGTGTCTATGTTCAAGCTCCATGTATTTGGAGGAGAGCAACCTCCTGGCTGCCTGAAGAAGCCAGTCTTCTCCTGGTTGCCTTTGGATCAAGATGTAGAACTCTTGGCTCCTCCAGCATCAAGTCAGCCTGCAAGCTACTATCCTCCCCGCTCCTGATGATAATGGACCGAATCTCTAAAACTATAAGCCAGACCCAACTAAATGCTTGCCTTTATAAGCATTGTTTTGGTCATGGTGTCTCGTCACAGCAGTGGTAACCCTAACTAAGACAGTAACAGAATATGACTTATACAATGGTGGTCCAAGGAGGGTGGCACCATATTTGCTTATATTCTAAGTCATCAGGACTCAACACCACTGAGCGTAGGAAAATGAGTACCACTGTGTGGGAAGTCCAGATCACATGCATGTCCACTGTCATTTCTCTCCCAGTCGCTGTGTGTGTGTGTGTGTGTGTGTGTGTGTGTATGTTAACTCTCTGTACTTTTTAATATTAAGTTAGTGGAAATTTGATTTAGAAAAATAAAGCAACCATTAATTTTATACAGTCAAATGTGTCCTTTCATGGATTTTTTTTCTTGGATAATAGTGTCATATATTGCTTGAAAAAGCTTGTATTTCAGTGTGTTTTGCAATATATAGTACAGGTACCTTAATTTAAAAATGATACAATATTAACATACTTGAACTATGAGAGATCTTAGTGGCAAGCAGAATACCTCTGTGTGTGTGTGGAGATACATATACATAGTCTAAGTTTTGTGGATGTTGCTTTGGCAGTTACATTGCCAAATTTGCCAAATTGCATCTTTTACATTGTGATCTCTTTCTTGTTCATAGATCCAGAGGTTAATTTTTTATGAGCTGTATGTTGTTAGTTAACATAAACTGTTGAAGTTGAAACCTGAATCTGTGCCTTCCTACTAAGTGTAATATTAATCTGTATCAGATCAAGTGACTGGACACCAAGAAGCAATTCATTGGCCTAGTTTCAGCTTCCCAGTGCCCCAAGGACATTCCTCTGTGTGAATAGTATTCACAGTACTCATAGTATTCTTTAGCTCTGAGTTTCATTTAATCTAAGAAGGCTAGTGAAGTTAATTATGTTGTCTAGAAATGGAAGAGGCAACCCACCCACAACCACTACAATTTCTGCTCATGTTGGTATGATTGAACTCACAGCAGAGACAGCTGGGTTTAATTATCAGTTTGCAATGCTTGTGGTTTCTGAAGCACTTGCTGAGGAATGGCTAATGTGAGTGGCCTTCAAAGCACTCACGTTAGAGATAAAAACCTGCCATTCAGTTGGACAGCTTACTGAACATGTATTAAAATGAACGAAGATTTCCCAGGCGAGGGTGCGCACTGTGCTTTGGTCAGTCTCCTCGGCTTTGATTCCATAGGTCAGGTAAGATGGGTTTTAGTCTTTCTGATGTAAAATGGTTGCCATTAATAAGCATGTAAAGGTAGGTTATAGGGAGAGGTGGGGGTGGGAGTGGGGACTGAAGTGTAAATTTTGTGCTTCTGTAGTTAGGGAAGCACTTCACTCCCCATTTGGCTCACTTTTTAGGGAGAGATGTCAGAAAGAACTTCTAGGTTCTAGTTGCCTCAGTAACACCATCACTGTACCAACCTGAGCCTAGGCCCACCTCTGCCTGTGCCTGTAAACAGTCATAGTGGATACTGAGAGCAGAAGGAAAACATCCCCTTCTTACCAAAAGTAGTTTTGGCAAGTTGGTTAGATGTCTGTCTGTCTGTCTGCCTGTCCCTTCTCCCCACTTTGTCTGTGTATTTTGGGAGCATTCTTTCCATGATGGACATACCTAGGATCTATGTCCTCTACATACTGCAGGCTTGTAGCACTATATTTAGTTGTGAAGAATAAAATAGCTTGCAGGTATCCCTGCAAGTCCCCCAGGGAAGAGTGTGTAATCCTCACTAGGATTCATGCCTGTGAAGGGAACTTTTGGAATGTCTAACAAGCTTCCCATCATCACCAGCTCAGAATTGGAAACTCTGTGGTTCTGTTGGCCTTCCTGTTCCCAAGACAATGGGATGCCTTCTGTAAAGGCTGCCGTTTTAGAGCAGCAATGGGCAGGTTCACACACAGAATGCCCTGCCTTTGTCCAACACTCTATGTGAATTCTGTTTGCTTTAATAAGTAATATCCTTGGGATATTCTGGAGCAAGCAGTCAAAAGCATGAAGTCTCTCAACATAAACGCTGGAGTTAGTGTTGCCTCTTTGCCCAGCAGTGCATCATCTCTAGGAAGCCGCCCTTTAGCTACATGAGATATGAAACAGCGGGATGCCGTATGAAACGAATGAATCTTTAATGAATAGTTTTTAATAGAAGTCGCATTGTTTTAGTAATGGGGAAGATAACACGGTATTAGTGCTGGCAATTAATTAAGGGATTCTTGTCAAGATAATTGCTAATCATTTTCTTAATTTCTTTGTGTGATTTAATAAATACATTTTGGGATTTTTTTTTTTTTTTTTTTTTTTTTAGTGTGATAGCATTAGTTGGCTGAATCATAGCTCTCATTCTGTGTAGCACAGAGTAAAGCTCAGACTTGGAATCTATCCTTCCTGATTGTCACCTAAAAAAAATGAAGGTATAGCTAAAATTTAAAAATTGAGCTTTTAAAAAAATATGATGTGTTAATCAAAAATAAAATAAGGCACGAGTTAAAGAAATTCAAATGAAAGAACCCGTGCAAAGTCCAATGGGTTGGTTCTGATTCATGGTAGATTGTTATGCTAGTCTCTGAAGTCTCCAGCCGTTGATCCCAGGAATGCACATGTGCTTTACAGACTGAATTGCAGAACAAAGAACAAGGAGACCTCTGTTCACTCTGTTCCTGCCTTTCTCACCTGGATGACCTTGAGCATGCTGTACTTGACTCTTTCTGTTTCTTTACATATAATAGGCAAGAAACTATAGCCCTCCTTGTATATGTCTGCCATAAAGCATTCGTGGGACTAATTGAGAAGTGGTGTGAGTGGTTTATGAGCCTCTGGGGAGAGCGGTTCAACATAATGCAGCGGATCCCTCCTTTTCCTTCCTGCTCTCTGCCCGGAGTTTGGCTGCACCTATCTGCCCTCCTCTATCCATTGAGCTATCAGGGGGCTGATTAAATTGTTACATTTTTTTTCCCAGCTTGCATTAAAGGTACAGCATCAGATTTCATTTTGTTGGGAGATTTAAACCCTATGTTGTCTGACACACTTGAATTTACCTCTTAAATGCATTCCCACACGCCCCTAGTCACAGTACTAAGGAAGTGGAAAGTACCAACTTTATTCCTTAGTCACCTTGAATAAAAATGACGGCATTTATTTTTAACAAGTTTGGTATATTTGGATCCAGACACCATCAGTTCTGATGGACCTCAGTAATGGGAATAGGATTTCCACTTTTTTAAAAAAACTTATTTCTAACGCTTTCTCCTCTTTTTTGTAAATCTAATTGCTTTTGGCTCACCAAGCATTCATGGACAATTGCTTTTCTCACTGTTACAAATATGTTACAAGTGGGGCTTTTGTATCGAGGGTTGCTGACCTGAATCTGTTTGCTTCACAGTAATCTCATGCTGTTTCCCAGCTTAGGAACGCTGACAGAGTTTGAAAAGACAATATTCATTAGTCACAATCCAGACACTGCCTCTGTACCCTGTACATACAATTATCAAACCATCCTATTAATACCCCTTAGTCTCCTGTGCAGGAAAATACAATCAGAGCCGTGCAGAATGGATGAAGAGACAAACAGGAACTCGAAACTGTCTGTCATTTTCGACCCCAATTTAATGCTATTCCACACAGATTTGCTGCTCTCAATTTCTGGAGAAATTATCTATATCAGACATGCAGGCTCATGGGCCAGAGGTTATAAGAAATGTCAGTTTATATTAAAAAGGAACCCACCTCAAATCTGGCTTTGTGTTTGCTCCTTGCATTGATAATGAGGTCTTCTCAGCCTCAATTCTGCTTTTTAGTCCTGGGGGACACATATTTTAATTTTTTATTGGCTGCAGTGGAGTTTTAGTAGATTCATGGGAAGTCCCTCCCATATGCTACCTGGTCCATTTAACTGAGGATTGCAGAGGGGTTGTGTTTGTGTGCGTGTAGATGTGTGTATATGTGTGTGGGCGTGTGTGGTGTAGTTGATGAGGACTGAATTCACTTCAAATAAAGTAGCACATCTCTGCCTCTATTTAATGTGGATGCAAATGAGAACATGTTAATGCACTTAGTGAATTTTTTTCTTAATGTGCTTAGATTCTGAAATCTTAAAATAAGACAAACAAATCTTAAAACAATAGAAGGGACATCAGTGTATGTCTGATTTACTCTGTGTGGTAGAATCCAAAGCTGTATGAAGTCAGACATGAACAGTCTGCCAGTGGAGTCAGTGTGTTTGTACCCTCAGCGTGACTGGGCAGCCTCATAGCATTTGAAGGGTGGAGCGCTGTGGGTACTTACAGTTTTCATTTGCTCTCTTAACTTTTTCTGTTTGAAAGTTCTTCAGTTTATATGTTTAACCATAGAGCATATTTAGAATCGTAGAAAAGCATAAATATTACATCTGTGTTTAATGCCATAGGAAGAAATTTCAGTGAGTTTCTCACAAATAATTCTTTGTACAATCTGACTCTTGGAGTGATGTCAACTTTATTTACAGGCAAATTGACAGACTTCATTCAAGGAGTCCATCTTTAATTCAAATATAAATCACCTTGTAGAACAGAAAGCAAATGTAAAGTGCTCAGTGCAGCTGTTTATACATGAATTGAATTTAAAAATATGTGTGTATATATATTTAATGGGGGTGGTGAGGGGCACAGTATACGTGCCTATAGATATCAACTTGGAGAACTAGTTTTCTCCTTTCATTTTGTGATTCTGAGGGACTGAGCTCTGACCTTTAGGCTCAGTGGCAAGCGCTTTTAACTTCCGTCTCATAGGTCCTATACCTGAAGTCTAGTACATAATCTCCACTTAGCTACCATGTATTCTGAAAAAAGGTTTGTATCTTCTTGTTTGCTTGGAGAGATACAATGCTCAATGAAGTTTTTAAAACAGTGCCTAAAAGGTTTTAGGAAATAGATTTGAATCCTACTCTTTCATGGAATTTAAGTGATTTTTAAAATCAGCAAACTTACTGTCAAGAAATAGTCACAGTGGAGATAACTAGAAATTTTTTTATATCAATAAATTAGTTGGTGTCTTCATTTCCCCAAATCCTTTCAACTTGTTAGCCAGATGTCTTAGATAATCAACTCAGTGCCTTATTTACTTAGTACTTGGTCCTAGTTTTGGTCTTGAATGATTTCAGAGTATTAAATTTGCCTCTTCTTAATGAGGTGAGATGATAGGACACCAGTCTCTAGCTATGTAAACAAGGAGTCTATGGTGTTAAAGAGTTCACTGGGGTCAAATGTTTTTTTGGGCAAAAATACTTTTCAAAGATAATTTCCCTTTGTCCTCTGGTCTTTTAAAGAAGACTAGGCAAATCACCAGTCTCTTTTTTTAAAACTTGCTCTTGGCAGCTTACCCCTAGGTGAAAATTATTTTTCTAATTGCTCAGTCCAAATATCTGGTTGTCATCGCTTTACAGTTTCCCCATGTGCTCAATGTTCCTCATCATTCTATGGTCCTGTGTTGAGATCATGTCTACAGTGTGTCAATGTTCATCATCTCTGTAGCTGCAAATATGCAGCTGTCATCTCCTTTGGCTTTGCCTGTTGTAGAGGCTGCATAGCTGGTCTTAGTTCCATCTTGACTCTCTGTTCTCATCTTTGAAAAGATTCAGAAAGGTCTCTGTGAAGGAAGAGCCAGGGATGTTGCTCCCTTAACCATATGCTGTGGTACTGGCTTCCTACCAACTTCTGTGCACAAGAAGCATCAGAAACCAGCCACTGCTTCCTGCTTCCCTGTTTTCTTTCTAAATCCAGGTCCATAAGTTGTATCCAGGACCTAAGATCCTCTTCTAGACGGCCATCACATTATCTTATTTCATTCTGTGATGACAGAGTTTTGTTTTTGCCATTGTATTTGCTTGGTTTTGTTTAGTGTTGCATGATTGCTTTGGAAAAGTACTTTGCGTTTAACTCATTCCAAATTATCAGCCTCGTTAATTTGCTTTGCCCTGTGAATGATCTTTGACTCCTATCATTCACTTTATCCTCCATGGCAATAGGAAACCAAAGTTATGTCTCAATTCATAGATAGGATAGGAACTGAGAGAAGCAAAAGGCATTCTGTGTCACAGAAGAAATATGCAAGAGTGCTGAGGCCTGACACAAACGAATGACAATTCAAGGGTGGATGGAATGAAAATGTAGGGGATATGGTAGTCTTAGAGAAAACATGCAAAGGTTGTTAGCAGACAGGTTACCTGTGTCTGTGTCCTATGTATCACCCCAAAGTAGTGAATCCTGTATACAGTGGCAAACCTCTAGGAGATTATAAGGTTTGACTTATTCATAAGTATTTTGGAAAAAAAAGTCTACGTGTGTAAATTGTTTTAAGAATTATAAACTAGGCTAGCAGGATATCCCAGCAGACAAAAGAGCTTGTCATACAAGAGATGACCAGAATTTCATTCTGGAGTCTATGTGGTTTGAGCAGGAATGTGCCCTGACAGATTCATGCCTATAAATGTCCAGACTTGGTGCTGCTTAGGAAACACTTGCTGGAGGAAGTGCATCACTGGGAGCAGGCTTTGAGGTTTTATAACCCTGCCCCGCTTGCTGTTTGCTGTCTGTTATTGCTCAGCTCCCAGTTTCTGCTGCTCTGCCTTCCTTGAAACAATCTCTCTCTCTCTCTCTCTCTCTCTCTCTCTCTCTCTCTCTCTCTCTCTCTCTCTCTCTCTCTCTCTGTCTCTGTCTCTAGTTGTTTTTGCCAGGCTACTTCATCACAATAGAAAAGTAAAGTTGATACCAAGTAACTGAGAAAGGAAAGGATTGCATTTACAACACTGTCTTCTTACCTTTACACACATATATTGTGCCATGCATGATTCGGTACCCATATATCAGGTATATCCAATGGACTAATTAAGCTTCTCTTACTGTGATGAAGACCATGATCAGAAACAGCTTGGGGGAACAAGGGTTTATTTGACTTACAGATTATACCCCATCACCATGGGAAGCAAGGCAGAAAGCTGAAGGCAGAAAGCTGAAGGCAGAAACTGAGGCATAATATCAAGAAAAATGCTGTTATTGGCTTGCTCCTCATGGATTGTTTAGTTTTCTTTCTTATATCACCCAAAGGCATGTACTACATGGGTCATACAGTCCATAGTGGGCTGGGCCCTCCCAAATCTATCATTAATCAAGAAAAATGCCCCCACCGACTAGTCTACAGGTATTTGATGCAGGTATTTTTTCAATTGAGGTCTCTCTTCCCAGATGATCCTAACTTGTGTGAAGCTGAGAAACAAACAAACAAACAAACAACAAAAACACCCATCAAAACACACACACAATTTTTTAAAAAATTTAAAAATTATGAATCTTCAATTCATTATATGTACAGTGAATCATTATTATTGCAACACATTTTTTTATGAACAGTAACCTGGACAAGATATACACATATTACATGTGGACTCAGGGCGTAGGCACACATTCACATCTGAGGGCAAGAAGGGATATATGTGACTTACTCAAATGCTTTAGGACCACATCAGAACTTTAGCATTTAAAAAAAAAAAACAAAAACTTGTGACATTATCCTAGGTGCTACTACTGAAGGCTAGGTAGGTGTCACTGTGCTTCAAAAACACCCAATGCATTTTAGCCAAAGAGAAAATGATTTATTATTTTAATTGTTAGGGTTTTCAATTACTTTTTAATCCACATTAATGATGAAGAAGAAGAAAAGAAGAAGAAGAAGAGGAAGAGGAAGAGGAGGAGGAGGAAGAGGAGGGGGAGAAAGAGGAGGAGGAGGAGGAGAAGGAAAAGGAGGAGGAAGAGGAAGAGGAGGCAGGAGGAAAAGGAGGAGGAGGAGGAAGAAGAAGAAAGACTAAAACTTCAAAATCTTTTTTTTTGAAAAAAAAAAAAAGGAGAGTCTTTTCTTTCTTCTTTTTTTTCTTCAAGAAAGTAGTCCCTGGAGGGAGAATTTTACTTTTGACAGAAGTGTTGGAAGGTGATGTTTCAGAGACGGTGTGAAGCTTGCCAACATTGCTTGCACTTTTCCAGGTATCAGGAGCTCTACCAAGTGGACTGTCTCTAGAAAGAGTCATACGTTCAATTAAAATGTTTCAACAAACCTCAAGGATGTTGGGAGTTTTGCATCTTTATCTCAACTTCCAGCACATCAGAAGAATTTCACTTTAATTGCCTCTTGTAGGAATTAATCTGTAAAGAAACCTATCAGTAAGTTGCCAGAGAGGCCAGGACCAAATGCCAAGCCAATCTTTCTGCTCTCCCAAGCATCCCAAAGACGTTTGTTCATATGTAAACAGACCCAATTTGATTTCTGTTAGTAGAGCTAGCAGAAACAGATTGTAAAAATTTAGATAAGGTTTCTTCAGGATTCTTAGTTGCAAGAAAGAGAAACTGGGCATTTTAGATGCATTGGATCCTAAGGCACCTGGACTAGGTGTTCATTAAACTGCAGCATCTTGTCCTACATGCTTGAAGAGTGACCAGAGTTTAAGTTAGGATGCTATTGTGGCAGCTAGTACAAAAGAAGACCATAGGAAGATCCTTCCAGGATTATTTAAATCCACCAAAAATAGGATGATGGATGACTTGGTTATATCTAGTGTAAGTATATAATTTATTGAGTGGTGTAGCCACTGGTGATTGGCCTATGCTTCTGTAAGTAGCCTCACATGCAGATGTGAGCAGCTCCTTAGGTCACCAAAAAATTGCAAGGGAGCAGAAAGAGAGCCAGTTGGGAAGATGAAGGGGATCACTAAGAGAAGGAGAGAATATGAGTAGAATAAATGCATTAAAATACCATACGGAGACCAGCTATATAAAATTAATATATGCTAATAATTAAAAAATTAAAATGTGGTTTATTGAAAATAAAGGCTTTGTTTTAAATATAAGTAACTACTAGAGCAATGTGTAGAGCTTTTGAAATTTATAAAATAACATCAACTTTCATCTTTCTAAAATCACTTTCTGTAAAATACATGCATGAGAACAATTAGTAGCCACTGGAGATTGATCAAGTAGGAATGTAAAACTGTTTTTAAAATACAGTTGCACTCCCATTAGGTAGCAGAACATTGATCTTGACATTATCGCTTAATAATTTCCTATTCTTAGGAAACATTTTTAAAACCACTGTCTTAGTCTAAAATGCCAGGTGTTCCAGGAGCATTGTTGGTATCAGCTAATGGAAATATTAGTTGTGTACATAAAGAATTTGAAATGAATAAAACTCAAGGAGCAGTTAGGCTCTCTCACTGACAGATGACCCTGACATCCACTTGAAATCTCAAGGCTGTACTTCCCTGTTCTTGGGAGGTCCTCCCATGCCCTGTCCCTGCCAGCTGTACTTTTATGTGGGGAGATCTCCAGATTTGCTGATATCTTTAGACATATTGCTTGCCCACACTGAGTCATCAGTTAAGCAGTGGTGAGTGTGATTGTGTTGATGTTACTCTCTCAGGTATTTGTAAAGGATTATAGAAGTCACTGAGGTGTGTTTCAGCAACTTCAGACTTGGGCTACTTGCAGTAACTATTCACAGTTTGACACAGAATGTTGAACCCTTGCCGGGGTTTCTGTGAGCCTGTCAGATAACTGAACTTCAATTGGACTGCTTGCTTTGTTCTTAGCACCCACACCCAGTGACTCCCAACTACATCTAACTTCAGCTGTGGGTTATCTGATGACTGACCTCTTCTGGATTCTGTGGGCATTGCACTCACACGGTGCATGCAGGATGCACACAACAAAACTAAAACTAAATATTTTTAAAAATGGATTCTTTCAATTTAGATGGCACATACTGGACTATTTTTCAGTCTATTTTTTTTATGTGAATTGCTCGAATCTCCCAAAACTCAGCTCAAGGAAGGCCTGTGAGCTGCTCAGCTGCAAACATTTCAGTGTCTGTAGTGTTAGTGAGGACTACCAGGGTCCTTCTACTTCTCCTTTTGACCCTGGGGAAAATAGCAGGGTTCATGGCTAAACTGAGTTAGAAAGACTAGGCAGTAGATGCTGTGTCTTGGTATCCATATAAGGTCACCGTCAGGAGTGTCCGTGCTGTGGAGCATCTGGGTTACAACTGTCTATACTAGGATGTTCTTCCTCCAACACCAGGGCAATACATGCTTCCCTTTTCTTGGCCCTTTTCATTCTTTGTCAGTCATCTTGCTGATGTCTGCGCCTTACTTTCCTTTAACATAGGCTTTGTGATAAAAGAACAACACTATCAGTCTCAGGAATGGAATCAAGTAAGAGGATTACAGCAGAGACAGTTCTTCTATATGGGAAGTCAGTGCTTAATTCGCCTCTGTTTTCATAGAATTAGAAAGGATCAATAGAGAGATAGATGAACACACTGCATTGTACACATTAGATGGTAAGTAAAATGTAAGACCTCTTTCTTTGTAGGGATTACCTTTGAGTGTAATTGGAAATTAAAATTTTATTAGAGAAAGCTGAGAGTAATGAACAGCATATAAAAGGAAGGAAGTATGAAGCATTCCTCTCTGCTATAGATATTATTTCAAACTATAGTATGTATGTATGTGTGAGCATCACAGATATGCATACCTCATGATTATATACAGCCACTTCTGTCTCTGTAAGTAAGTTTGCTTCCATTAAAGCAGTGACATGGGGTGGATTTCACACTTATTTCAGAGGATCCACATTTAACCAAGAAGTTTTTTAAATGGTTGTTCAACAACTGGCTTTGCCTTACTTATCCGTTCCTGCACAGTCATTCGCTTGTGTTTCTGTTTGTAATCAATTTGCAAAAAGATTCCACCTCATTAAATTAGTCAAAACTATATCACGAAAGCAAAATACTCATTTCTCATTCTGTTATTTGTACGAATCTGATCCAGATTGATGCTGGTTGCTTCTGAATGTCCATAGGAGATGTTCTGCATTTGATGGGAAAGACATGTGAAGTATTCTCTGAGAGCATTCCGGAAGTTGAATTCTAAGATCTCTGTGTGACACTCACATCATGTTAGGATAACTAATAACCTTAGAGATTAGTTACCTTTGTGTGATACCCACATCATGTTAAAAAACCTAATATCCTTAGATGCAAGTCATGTCCACACATTCACATAATGGATTTTAAAATATGGTATATACTTTATGTGTAAAATCCTTTTGACATAATTGTATGTGCATATCAATGAGTTTTGAAAATATGTACTCATGTAACTCACAGTCCTTAAAAATACAGATTATCATGTCAATATAGCTCTGGTGCTTTCCTTCCCATCTAAAATTAGGAGCCTATCTTCACCCAGAGAAGCCACTCTTCCGACTTATTTTCTCCATGTCTATTCTAGAACTTCATAGGAATGACAACATAGAGGATGTCTCTCAGTGTTCCCTTTGCTTTAGTGTGGTTAGAGTCATTGATGACACTACACAAGTAGGGAGCTTTCTTTCTTTTTATTGCTGAGTGTAAATGTTCTTGTTATGAGCAATTACTTTATGCCCCGTATTAACACTGTGATCACTTTTTTTTTGCAAGTGAGAAACTAACATCACACTGGAGGATTTTTCCCCTGCCTTTAGACCTTTTCTTCTTGGAACATAAAGCATTTCTATATAAAAATAATCAAATCATATCGACAAGTAATAGCTCGCATATTTTAGTGTAAGCATTTTAAGATAATTGCATCAGGATGTTGGAGTTTTAAAACTGTGTACTTATTGAATATTTTAGCTCATTAAGTAAATACTTACTGGCAGTGTACTCTGTGGCAGGCATAAGACCATACTAATTGCCTCATGTTTTCAAACGATACATAAAGGCTCTAGAAATGAGCCATCAGGATCTGATCTAAACCAGTGCATATTTTCTTGTTAGCTTCCACATTAGTCTGTCACTTTGTAGGCTGATGAACATGAAAAAAACATTATGAAGATGGAAAGCCTGTTAGACAGGTATAAGAACTGAAAAGAGTGAGCTCTGTGCAGTGTTTTTCATGAACAATTTGTGCTGGAGGCTTCCTTTCCTACTTGTGGTTGAAAAATAGACTCCATGGGGTTGAAGCATCATGGAGATTTTAATTAAGTTTTAATTAAATGTTTTCTATGGTTTTGCATAATAAGGAGATAATATCAAATCCAATTCCTGCAAAATCTAACACACATCTGGGTAAGCAACACGTGAGGACTCTCTAAGCAGCCATATCTGGTGCTATTTCCATTAAATATATTTTAAGGGGACGATCAATCTTCCAATGTCTCTAAGTTGTTAAGATTGGGTGAACTTAGGACAATACTCTGGGACATCATTTTTACTTCAAGTTACATTGACTTACTGTAAGGACTATTTGGTGACTTAATTACCTTAGCATAGTCTTGAAGTTGTTCACTTAAATAAATGATCTGATGTGGGCACTCTTGGGTTTAAGATGTCCAAGCAGATGGAGCATGGCTTTCTGAATCAACTTTCAGTATATGAACACAGTAGGTATCAAACATTATTGTTTGTTTGTTTTAAAAAAGCTTGTTAGAGATAATGGCATACCAGATCTGTGAAGTGTTGTCTAGTTGGACGTGAGGTAGAATCATAAGGTAGTTTGTTGTCATACTTCAATTGCCAGAGTTTTACCATTTTTGCTTGTGATGTGTGTTGTAAGCGAAGGGTAAAAGCCTGTTTTTCTCTTGACTACTGGGAGATTCTAGTTTTAAAAAACCTCAAACCTATGACATATAATGCAAGCCAACTGTGTAAACATGAGCTGGCTTTTCACTATGTGAAAGGATTTTAGTATGTTTTAAGACTTCAAAGAGAAATGATGAAGGAAATCTCCCTTCCTTTGCCCTATTCAGCCCTTTCCTTTACACTGTTTAGTTTTTCATCAAGTATGTATTAATATCCCTAATTTCAAAGCCTATGTTTTCATTATAAATGGTTTCTAAAATTTCTCCTAAATGGAAAGTTGATGTTTTTGAAATCAGCACTTTTAATATTAACATGAATATGAGGAACGCTGAAGCAGTTAAGCAATGCAGTCGGAGAAATGCAGCAACTTTGACGTTATTATGTATGTGAATTTGAGAATCTGAGTTTCAGAGGCAGACAGGTCGTGGTGTAAATCTACCACCTGGGCAAGCTACCATCTCTCTTTGAACTTGTATCTGTGAAGCCATTTTGGAAAATATCTGAGTTACTTTACACAGTGTATTTTTTGGGCATACATGCCATAATGCATATAAAGCATTTTGGCAGATGTGTTCAAAATACAATTAGCTAAACATAACTATTTTTTTCTTACTATCCTGGTACTAAAAATATAGGTAACATTCCTATCTGGAAGAATACTTCTAAATATCCCCATGTTTAGTGAGGTGCATTTTAAGACAGATGGAGACATGGTGATTATGGCTAAATAAGATACTGTCTGTCTGCCTGGTCTTATTGAGAGTAGCATCCTGACAATCTTGGCTGGCTGAGCCCAGAGCATGGCAGGGTCATTGTCTGTCTAGGTTTCTCATTGCACAGCACATGTTTGCTGAAGAGATGGAAAGAGTGTTGAGTTCATAAAAGAACAAAAACAACTCAATAAGCCCATCTGCCACTGATACTCGGGGTAAAAAACAAGCCTTGGGCAAGTCGACATCAGTATAGTGTTGGATAGAGAAGCAATCCAGATGTGCCTACATGATGATATTTTCCCATTATTGAAATACACAGACATTTGGTGTTTTAGTGACTTCAAAAATGTGATAAAATAAATCCTTTTACTTATTCAGAGCAGGTCTCAGGAACTAACAGAAGTCTACCTTACTTTTATTTAATTTTTTATTTTCATTTTCAGAACATAGAGGACTGAGAGGAAAGAGATGACCTGTGTTGGAAATCCATTCATAGTAGGTCCAATACTCTTCCAAAGCAAGGTGCTTCTACCCCAAATATATACAACTCAAGTGTCAGTTCATGATGCTCTCATGATTGAGATAACATTTCCAGTAGCAGTGTGGGAGTACCTTTGCATACCTTGCACCTCTTATCATAAAATTCCATTAATGCAAGTCCCTTTAAAGTCTTGCCATTAGGTAATAAACACGTTAGTGTGTCTCATGAAAGTTATAGCACTGGGTCCAAGTCATGCTTTCATTTATCTGTCTTTGATATTCATGCTCTGAGTATGGGTCAATATGGTAGTATAAGATTAACTATAGGTTGTCTATGCAGGGGCATTTCTGAGATGGATGGAGATTGAGAACTGTGAGTGTCTCTTGAATCTTCTGCACTTGCATACCTATACCTGGATGACTCATTGGATAAAGGCACTGACCTCTAGGCCTGAAAATCTGAGATCAATCCCTGAGACCCACTTGATGGAAGCAGAGAACTGAGTCCTACAAATTGTTCTCTGATTATCACACAATCACTGTGGCATGTACCAGCCACCTAGCTGATAGACTGATAGATAGATAGATGATAGATAGATAGAAAGATAGATAGATAGATAGAAAGAAAGAAAGAAAGATAGATAGATAGATAGATAGATAGATACTGATGAAGTCAATTCTGATCTAGGGTATATGGCAACAGTCTACCCTCTAGCATGATATTTACTGGTGCTGATGGGTCCACTCAAAATAAACACATCTTAATGAATTAAGTTACTTATGTACGAAGCCACCTCCCTGTATTCTGTGTGCAAAATCAGACTGAGATGGAAATGTTCTATGGTACTAAAAATCTGCCAGTGGGGGGAAAATCAGTTGAAATAATCCAGATGCTTCTACTATTTTAAAGGTCAAATCTGGTTGACTCATAATACCAAAAAATAGTGTGAGGGGAGATGTTTAATAAATCTTGGAATTTGGTAGTAGAGGAAAAGCGGTGAATTTATAGACCTTCAGTCTGCTTGCTTGGATTGTCACGTTATGCCAGTCTAAGAATGGAAGAGATTTCTTGCAGCTGTAAAACTGTGGGTTCAAAGAAATGTCACACTTTAACTTTCCTTTCCCATTTAACTGAATATCCATATGTTCTGAATGTTACCAGATTTCCAGGCTTTGGAAACAGAGGGTGTTTTATTCATAGGGCAGGCTTTCTGAGAGCCACTGTGGTGCATATCCGCCCTCACAACTGCCAGCATACATATGTGCCCCTGTCTTTGGATACATCAGCTCTTGGGTAGGAAGAATAATTTCACTGTGGCCTTCACAGCTTTTGTCTTTTGTCTAAAAGATCCAGAAGTGCAGAGGTCACGATGCCTTGCTTCGGTGACAGGAGCAATGGTCCCTGAGGACTGACATTTCAGGAACTCCTTCATGTGTTACAAAGCCACATGCAGAGTGTTTGAAAGTCTGAGTTCACCACAGGGAAAGTGACAGGGACCAGGAATAAAGCCCTTTCAGTGGAAACCTTTTGGTCTAATTAGATTATTCTAGCAGGTAGTGGATTCATGTCAATCCAGCCATCTCCAGAGGATTCAGGAAGCTCCCAGCATCACAGGATGGCTTTTTCTGGCTGGTTTCCACTGAGCTCTGAGGTAACTTCAGGGACCTTTTGAACTGCCTTCAGGGTGTAGGCATATGAATGCAGTGGGCTCAAGAGACATTTTAAAGATTCTCTCTCCTCTGAGGTGGCCCTAAGGACTCAAAGAGAACTTGGGATTGTGGTGATAATTCAAGAGTTCTCTGAAGTGTGAAATAGCAGTCAAATGCACAGTAATCTGTGTATTAGCACGTTAGTGACTCAATTCTGGCACAGCGCCTGCAAAGTGTTTGTAAAACTGTGTTCAGATGTATGGAAAATACATTGAAACATATGTAAATCTCTGAGCATTATTATTATGGTAAGTGTGGCTTTAAAGGGACATGTGGTGGTATAATTAACTGGTAGTTCTTTTGTGTAAAATGCTGAAAGAATTCTGTGGCCATTGTGATAGTTGCTTGCCCATTCTCTCTTCCCTTTCTTTGGTCTTTAGTCCTGATAGTGTATGCGTTTTATGATGTAGTTCCCTGCTGCTAAGGCAGCTGATCCCATTTTCAAAAGTGAGGTCTAGCAGGGAATATTGTATGATGGTTCATAAATTACCTTCATCTTTACTGTAAAAAAAAAAAATGTCTGTACCGGATCATCCATTCTTAGTGTTTCAGTTTTCATTGCTTCTTGCTTTTAGAAGTCAAAGTGGTGATTGATGGCAAACAGCATGCACATGTAATTATGGATACTGACTTCTTGCTGTTTATGGCATGTTAATACAGTGGTTGTGAGGTGGCCATCACACTCCAAGTATTTGTTAGTGTATTTGATTATTTTGTGAGCTCCTCAGATTGGCCTCAAACTCTTGGGATCAAGCTACCATTCTCTCTTACCCTCCCAAGCAGCTGCTATTGAAGAGACATGCCACCTTGCCCATCTCCGACTTACACCTACTAGTGAAGCTTAGTGACGCAGAGCTTGCCTAGTGTGCATCAGATCTCTTGACGAGATTGTCAGCAATACACACACAGAAGAGGGGGCTTTGTACATGTGTGAGTAGAACAGAAGAAGAAGGATGGAGGGAGAGGAACAAAAAGAGAGGAGATAGAAAAGAAAAGAGAATCTGAAAACTGTATAAGTTTAGTAAAGACTGACTGAAGGGTGTGCTGGTGACTAGATTGAGTCACTAAAGTGGATTGGGCTATTAAATCTGTGAAATGTATCATTGGAAGAGAAGAACCTATTTTTAGCATCACTCAGATAATAGTAACAAAAATTATAGCTAAAGTATTTTCCTCCTTAATATATTACATTGAATAAAATGTTTCTAAACCAAGATTTAGGAACTAATTCTAAATCTGTACCTAACTCTCCTAAAAGCAGATTAACAGAGAGCATATAGATCAAAAATGTTGTGATTAAAATGCCTGTATTTATGTTTATCATAAAATGAAAGAATTTATAGTCATGCTTGCTCTGAAATGACAAAAAATATCCCAAGAATGTAATGTGATTTTATCATTGCTATATTACTAATGGCTAATTAATTATTTATGACTCAATAGGCAGTAACCCAATATTATAAAATAATTTGATGTTTTTTACATCTATGTAAATATTAATTAGGTAATAATTAGAAGACATATTTCATGTAAGGACCTATGTGGTTCTTTTAAGGCTGGTTTTAATGTGATATTTCTGGCAAGTTTTGACCTTAAGACCAGTGAGCTTGCAGAACTTCACTGGGCTAAAGAAGAACTAATTTAGACAGGATGAATTTCCTATCCAATGGAAAATGGTCCCAAGAATTAAAAAGAAAGAAATGAAGAAAGAAAGAAAGGAAGAACGAAAGGAAGGAAAGAAGAAAGGAAGGAAGAAAGAAAGATCAATCTGGTCTGTTATGTTAAATACTTCTTCACATTCAGACTTGTGCTGGTGACTGTTTCATTATTGCAGCAGAGCCCAGTGTCAGAGAGATGTTACAAATACCAACAGTGAGAAAATCTGGTTCATTTAAGTCTGTGCTTTTGGCTGAATCTGCAGAGTTTCCCAGCGGTGTCTGTTACAAAGCACTGTGCGGGACTTGGCAGCAAGTTTGAGATAACAAGAATTCCATCCCAAAGACTGGCCGAGCTGCATGCTAAATTTTGCCCATCTGTCACCAGTCTCCTTGGTCCTGTGTCAGAGTCAAATTTGGAAATGGGTAACGTAGGAGGTACTTGTTATACTTGGCAGAGGAAAACCCGAAAGTCTTATTGTTCATGGTGGCTCAGAAATACTTGATCAGTAAGTACTGCTCATATAGACTTGCCGGTGTTCTTCTCTTCTATGAGCCTCTAGTGTATAGTCCCTCTGTGGTCCGTGAGTGCACCACACTGAATGCTACATCTAACAAGGAGAGGTGGTATTACATATTAGTCTTCATCTTTTATGCAATAAAGAACACGTCTATTGCAGCCATTAATTGAACTATATTTGTTGCCAACCATGTAGTCAAGAACAATACAGAATATGACTTTGTTTTCAGAAAACTATAGCTTAAACTATTTAGCTTTAGAAGGATGCCATTGGACTACATTACATGAAGACTTACCCATTTTTTTTTCCAAAATAATATGTGTGGATCTTGACTAGAAAGTTGACTAGCCATAAAATGTGAAAGCAGGCAAAAATAGCACAATAGTCTAAGAAATTACGTTTTCTTTGAGGTTGTAACTGGAATTAGGCAATTCGTGCATGCCTGGTCATTTAGCAATGCCCTCTTCTTATGTCTGATTAAAAGATGAAGCATACTGTGAACATTTATTAAGCTGTAGGCTTATGGTCACTGTACTTTTCTGTTTCTCTAGTATTATTCCATTAGCCACTTAAAAGCAAAGCAATTACTTCAAAAATTAAAATAGAGCACATTGCTAACAGTAGCACCAGAAAAATACTAAGGCAGTGGTTCTCAACCTGTGGGTCACAACCCCTTGGGGTCCCACATCAGCAATCCTGCATATCAGATATGTACATTATGATTCATAACAGTAGCAAAACTGAAGCTATGAAGTAGAAACAAAATAATGTTATGCTTGGAAGTCATTGCTACATGAGGAACTGTATTAAAGGATTGAAGCATTAGAAAGGCTGAGAACCATTGCGCTAAGGGAAAATCATTTCCTCCTAGCCAAAAAAAAAAAAAAAAGAAAGAAAGAAAGAAAGAAAGAAAGAAAGAAAGAAAAAAGTTAGGTCTCTGGGTAGAGACCTCATTCCGGTTGGGCAGTCAGTCCCTTAAGGAAAGTAAATTTACCATGAGCTATTCCAAAGGGAGGAATAGTTATCTGTTAAATGAGATGCTATACCTTTCCTTCCTAGAAAGCCTACCCTAAAGCAGTTGCAGGAAGCTGCCATGGGGCTCTGTTTCATCTGACCCTGTTTCTAAAACTTTATCTCTTCTGTCTCCTTTTTCCAGATACAAGCCAGAGATTAAGTGCACTTTTTTTTTCCTAGTTCATTTGGCTTCAACCACACTTTGTTTGGAGCTGTCCACACCTCGACTCTTCCATGCAGTTATTTGTCTGTCCCAGGACTTGACCTTCATCCCTAACTCAAAAGTCATGGTTTTAACTCTTCTCTTTCCCATTTCCCCTTTATACAGCTGAAGATATTCCAGTTTGTTGGTCCTCCTGTTTTCTTTTAAACTCAAATGAAATTATCCCCAAGCTTTCTTTCCAGTCTGTTTTTAAATTCATTTATTAACACAGCTGAGGATCATGAGAGGGACACTGACTTCCCTGGTAACACATGGTCTCCCACAAATATCTAGCAACAACATTATCCAAAACTTAAGAGTTTTGTTTTTCAACAACAACGGGAGTCAGTGGTTTGTGGAGTACAGCCCTGTGTTAGCCATAGCTTGGAGTGAACTAACTGCATCATTTGAATTAGTAGTTGTGGCAGTTTTGGAGAGTTGATTATTCCCAGTTGTTGAAAGAGCTAAGTGTTGTGAAACTAAGCAGCTGTTCAAGGTCAGACAGTGAGTTAGGTGTAGGTGGGAGTTTAATTCTTGCTTAATGTTGAAACAGGAGATTTCACACAATGTCACACACATCCATGTGGTCATAGTTTGCTGTTAGTGTTATACTCTGGACTTAATTTTCAGGCTGGATATTGGCCATTTTATTTCTGGAACATATCTGAGAATATTCTATTCTCATGATAATCAATAATTGCTATTGCAATCATATTCTCTCATTCTTTGCTCAGACTTAATAGAACTTAAGAAGAAATCAAATACATACCAGCAATAACAGTTTGACTCTAAGGTTTAGAAAACCCAGAGTGTCAATCATATATTTTGCCACCAATCACAACAGGCAAAAATGGGGTTGTTTTCATTGGTACCTTTATATCCCCTTTGTATTATTTTAGGATTTGGTAATAATGGGATTGTTTAGAGAGTTAAGGGCCTTGTCACCAGGCCTGACCATCTGAGTTTGATCCCAGGGATCCACATGGTGTAAAGATATATGTGTATATGTGTATATGTATATATGTATATATGTATTCATAGTAATACAATGAATAGATGAATACATACATGCATAAAAAGTGTTTTATGGACTTATTTTCTTGCTTTTCTTTTGTGTTTCCAAAGCTTGTAGTTAAACAGCTTTAAATGTTGGACCAGTAACTTTGAACTTGTTAAGGTGGTACTTAATAACTGTGTTTTTAAAGTTATGGAAGTAGTCATATTTTGTTTCTCAACAGAATATTGATGTCCTCCCTTGGACTAAATGTACTTCTGATGAAAACACAAGAACTCTGAGAAAAAGAAAATATAAATACAAAGTTGGTAGGTGTGCTGGCTAGTTCTGTGTCAACTTGACAAAAGCTTGAGTTATCAGGGAAGAGGACGATTCAACTGAGAAAATGCTTCTATTAGATCAGGCTGAGGAATATTTCCTTCCTTCCTCCCTCCCTCCCTCCCTCCCTCCCT
>NW_021604564.1:15862581-15883958 GCF_004785775.1 Grammomys surdaster | reverse complement strand
GGTAATGCTATGTCCAATTTTCTGAGGAACCGCCAGACTGATTTCCAAAGTGGTTGCACCATCTTGCAGTCCCACCAACAATGGAGGAGTGTTCCTCTTTCTCCACACCCTCGCCAGCATCTACTATCACCTGAGTTTTTAATCTTAGCCATTCTGACTGGTGTGAGATGGAATCTCAGGGTTGTTTTAATATAGTACTGGAAGTCTTAGCCAGAGCAATTAGACAGCAAAAAGAAGTCAAAGGGATACAAATAGGAAAGGAAGAAGTCAAAATATCGCTATTTGCAGATGATATGATAGTATACTTAAGTGACCCCCAAACTTCCACCAGAGAACTCCTAAACCTGATAAACAACTTCAGCAAAGTGGCTGGTTATAAAATCAACTCAAACAAATCAGTAGCCTTCCTCTACATGAAAGATAAACAGACTGAAAAAGAAATTAGGGAAATGACACCCTCCTATACGTCTTATATCACATAACAATGACTTCCCACTTGACGTACTTCTTGTAGGACATCACTAGGATGGGTAGGTAACTCATACACTTCCCATACCTTTCACAGCTATGAAATGCTGCCTCCAGTACTTAGCTCAAGTGTTTGACACCTGGAGCAGATTTCTCTTAACCCTTTCTTCTCTAGATAACCAAATTATTTTCCTGCAATCGCTAGGAGAGCTTTGAAACAACATTGAAATTAGAATATACTTTAAATTTTTAAATGCTGAATAAACACATATAAATAAATAATTTAGTTCATCAATGAAAGCATCATACCCAATACTTTGTGCTTTTTCACTGTTTAAAAATTGAAGCACAAATAAAAAGTCTGAAGCAGCCTCACAGAATGACAGTGCAAATGTACTTTGTGTTCTTTTTTGTTCTATCCAAGATGGTGCTGCGAATTCTGTTTAGAGTCTACTGATTAAATGCAGGAACAGATAGTACTGCATGTGTTGGAGACATTGCACCTGAAGCAAGCTCAAGTGGTTCTGAATTTTAAAACTGTATTTGAAATGAATGTGTGTAGTTTAGCCTTTATCGATCAGAGACTAGTTAGAGAAGTAGAAATTAGTACCAGCTGCTCTCTGAACTTGTTTGCAGAATACAACATTAATGAGAAGGCAAACAAGTAACTACTAGAATATATATTCTATAGATATAATATATTCTATATATAATAATTATATATAATTATTAAACTCAATAAGCTTAATATGTATAACTGTTTAGAATGTAGACCTTCATGTTATTTTTCAGGATGTTTTGTCAGAAACATTTTTAAAATTATAGGTGCATAGTGATAAGAAAAGACCATCATTTAGCATTATTAATGGTTATAGGTAAGATACAGGTGAAGATCCCTTTAATTACCCATGCTGTGCAGATGGCTTCCTCTGTCACCATTTTCTGTGTCACTACCTTGACTAATATCTTTCTTCCCTCTGAAATGACCCTGCACTGGCTAATGTCATCTTGACACAAGCTAGTGCCATCAGTGAGGAGGATGCTTCAATTGAGAAAATGCCTCCAAAAGATGCAACTGATGGCAAAACTGTAGGGTATTTTCTTAATTACTGACTTATGGGGGAGGGCTCAGTCCATTATAGGTGATGCCATCCTGGCTGGTGTTCCTGGATTCTATGACAAATCAGGCTGAACAAGGCACGAGGAGCAAGCCAGTAAGTGGCACTCCTCCATGGCCTCTGCATCAGCTCCTGGCTTCAGGTCTCTCCTCTGTTTGAGTTCCTGTCCTGACATCCTTCAATGATGGACTACAGTGTGGAAGTGTAAGCCAGATAACTGCTTTCCTCCACAAATTGTTTTATGATAAAACTTTTTCATTATAGCCACAGTAACTCTAAGACAGACTCTCTTTGCTCACGGCTGGCTGACATAAATCTTCATTGCCCTTTCATCTTTAGTTAGATCTAGTCTCACTACTTGGTCACTTATGTTCTCTGAATAGATGGGGCAGCATTCATACTGCTCTGTGGCAACATTGTGATATTAAGTTGACAAATGTTGTCACTGTAAGGATGTTGCTTGCTGTAGTTTGGATAGTTTGGATAGTTTGTTGTTTGGATAGGGTTGGCCTACATAGACTCAAGTTTGAATGGTTGGCCCCCATAGAATGACACTATTAGGAAGTGTACCATTGTTAGAATAAGTGTGGTCTTGTTGGAGGAAATGTGTCATTGTGGGGGTGGACTATGAGGTCCTATGCTCATGTTCCACTTAGTGCAGAAGAGAGAATCCCCTCCTGGCTGTTTTCTGATCGAGGTGTAGAACTCTCCTCTCCTCTGTTGTCATGTCTGCCTGGATGTTACTATGCTTCCTGCCAGGATGGCAATGGACTGCACCTCTAAAACTGTAAGCCAGCCCCAATTAAATTCTTTATAAAAGTTACCATGGTCATGGTATCTCTTCATAGCAATTATACCCCAGTAAGGGTACTCACTGATTATTGATTAGCACCTAGAGTTAGGCGAACAAGCTCTTAGATACTATTTGACTATACAAAAGGAAATTATTACACATTGGCTCTTGTTTGTCATTATAGAGATGAAAAATGTAAGACTTTCTTTGTGTTATTTTTTGTTGCCAATACTGAGGAATTGAACCTAGGGCCTTTTGCTAGTAGGCAGTTCCTTTACCACTTAGAAATGTCCCTACATTTCAACAATAGGATTCAAAGGATATTAACATATTCAATATACATACTTAACTATATTTTATGCTCACCTCAATATTTTTTTCTTAAGAAATTTAAATTCACTTAGCTTTTCTACTTTTAAACAAGACAATGAATTCTGCCCCAGTCTATTCGTATCCCTCTTCTTCTGCTATCTTTCTAATGCCTGAATTTTTGTCCCATTTATATTTTTAAAGCTTTCTAAATTAAAGTTTGCACTGTGTTTAATTAGAATTGCCAATTAGAATTTAATTATAACTGTTTTATACATCCCGGTCCTTCTTTCTGTAATGTTTTTTTCTTCCAGAAGTATATTCCCCAAGTAATCCTTGCAGTGACTTGGTGGTTAACTCCCCTTTCCCCTTTGTGTCTGGAAGAGTCATTGATTCTCATTGTTACAGGTCGGTCTAGCTGGGCATCTAATTTTAAATTGACATCTATTTGCTTTTTGTGTTGAGAAATTTTGGGGCTATTTCCATAGTTGATGGGAGAAATGGCATTCTAATCAGCCTGTATCTCTACATAATTTACCATTTGTCTTAAGCTTTTAATGGTTTCTCTTCATCCTTAGTGTTACTATTTCCAATATATAAACCAGAGTTTCATAATTTATTTGTTTTTTATAATGTTTTTATTTTTTGTGGTTTGGCAATAATTTTTTCTGAAGTTCATGAAAATCTCAGGTACTGTTGTCATTGTTTTAAACACTGACCCTTTGTCACCCTCACAACTTGTAGCTTATAGAACTCTGTTAGCTGGAGCAAGAACAGATGGAATTTCTAATTCTCAGCAGTCCCAATGTTCAGGGTTAAACCGAACTATGTGACTGTGTATGGCCAATACAAGGGAAGCATTTGCATACTTGTTATTTCCATGTTGGAGGGAGCAGCAATTCCCCATCCCTCCATTCTGCTTTAACAATTTTGGACACAGGCCATAAGCAAATTATAAAGGCACTGTTATTAAGCCACTGAGATTTGGAAGATATCTATAACTTCAGTGCTGTCTGTTCTGTCATGAAGAAAATGAGGAACATCTCAATCCATCCTGTGTGTCTTTAAGCATATTCCATCTTGGTTTTCTTTCATAAATTTATTTCTTTAATAAATTTTCAACTGGAAGTGTTGTGCTCATGGTCAGTTTCTTTATCAATAGTCTTGTGACTCTTATTTCCTTCAAGCCTGTGTGACTGACTCTACCTTCTGTATAAGCCATAAGATGTTGGCTTATAAATATTTATAACTTCTTATGATAGCATTGCACATTGTATACCTTTCTTCCTCTGAGCATTTTAAATATATCTACTTACATTTTTTAGATAGTTTCATTGTTTCACCCCTGCCATGATTATGTTCACTCTGTGTAGGCTCTTTCCTGGCACTTTTCCAGGATGACATGGGAGTTTTCACTTGCTAGATAATGTTGTGGAGAGAGCTGTTTTGTTGCCCTGATTTTTGGTTTGGGTTTTGGTTTTCAGCCTCTTCCTGTTGAGCTCCTACATCTTGCCTGCCTAGTTCTGCTGTTCTCTTATCCAGCCCTCCTCAGTTTAGAGCTTCCTCTGCCTGTATCCTGGCTTTCCAGCCCTACTGTACTGATGTATTTGCAAGTCTTCAGTCCAGTCTGCAAATGTTGATCCAAGGCCAGGATAAGAATCAATGCTGACTCTCACCCATTGCCTGGCTGCAGATTAAAGTACTTTCGGTGCTGGTATGGTGTTTAGATTTTGTTAACTTGAAACAAATTAGTCACCTGGGAAGATGGAACCACAGCTGAGGGATTGCCATCATCATATTGTCCTATGGGTACATCTCTGGGACATTTTTCTTAATTCCTGAAGGGTCCAGACACTGAGCATGGTACAACTCTAGGCAAGTGGACCTGGGCTGTTTAAGAAAAGTTGTTGAACAAGCCAGATGCATCATTCCTCATGCATTGTGCTTCACTTCCTGCCTCTAGGTTTCCTCACTTGAACATGTGCCTTAATTTCTTTTAATGATGAACAGTAACTGATAGGCTGAAATAACTGCCCTGCCAGTGATTTCTGTCAATGTCTTATCTCAGGAGAAGAAGTGAAGTAGAACACCTCCATACTGGCTATTACTTTGTAGCACTTTCTTTAATAAGTCAAGGTAACTGAACTCAACCTGGAGTTTCTGGCTTGGTCCCCTGACATAAGGGAAACATGTATCACCTTGCCCTGAAATTTCTTTTTAAATTAGGAACTTTTGATGTTTTCATTCTTATTGTACAATGTTTATCTTCTCCCTGAATGTGATACTTTCTAATATAAAATTGTCTTCTAAATTATTGTGTATATACATCACGTGACATACATTCATAAATATATTTATGTAAGTGTACGTTTCTTGGCGTGTTCTAAGTTTAGAGCACAAAGAGTATTTCAGCCTAAACTTGATTACATCTTAATAAGAAGGGAAAAATCTTCATTTAAATGAGATTAACCTGTGGGTTATCATATGATCCTTCTCTGACTGCAAATTATAGATATTCAATTTCATCTGATTGCCTACCAATGGTTTTGACTTGATTTATTAATGCAAAGATTTGTCATGTGGCAAGACAATTGATAGTGTCCAAAAGGGCAAGGCTATGCCCTGTTGAAAACCCTTAAATAGGTTCACTACTCAGCTTTCTCCTTTCGATCAGAGGACTGTGGAATAACACAGCTTATCAGCATCAGCCTTCCTATATTTGGCCTGTTCATATAAGTTTTCTTTTCTTTACTATTGATTCAGTGATATTTGTAATGATAATTTAATGAAAAAATACATGTAGCTATATGAGAATGTTAGGGTGACATTATTTAATAGGAAGTCAGGGACAGCTAAGTGAAGAAGAGGCGCTCTCATTTTCTGTGCTGCAGAACTGAGATGAAATTAGAGCTACCCCACTGTGTGCTGCTGAGCCCTTTGCCATCATGTCTTGCTGGCTGAAGATATGCAGTATCCTCCCCTGGAACTACTTGGAGATGCAACAATCTCACCTTCAAGGTGGCTTTTCCTTTGTTTTAAATTTGTGATGTGTTGGTTGCTCCCACAGACCTTCTGTGGCAATACATTTCTAGGGAATCAAAACTACAGAATTCCAATAAGTAACTTTGCATATCACTGGAGAAGATCTCTTATTTTAAAATATTAAATAAGGCTTTTTTGATATATTCATTTCCTATTGCACCATTCTGTAAAGAAGAACTAGTTTGTTTTACAAAAGATAATCTCTTCAGTTGCTGTAGTTCTGGTAGGGTGGCATATCTTCTTCATTCTGTGCAGAACAGAGCAGCACTCTGACAAAATCCACATCCTTGAGAACCTGTGAGTGTACTTGTAAATAGAGCTCTATAGATGCATTTAACTTAGGATCTGGACATACTGAACTAGAGCAGGCTTAGGTGACATCCATAATGATGGCATCTATATGAAAAAATGGCACAAAAGAGGATTTCTGCAAAGACAGAGCTTGGAGTGATGCATCCAGGAGCCAAGTAAGATTGAGGACTGCTGTCAGTCCCCCATAGGTGAGTCAGAAGTCAGGGAAGAGGGGTGCTTAGGGCTACAGAATGACTTAACCACGATGCTACATTGACTTTGGTCTTCCAGCCTCCATCACTATGCGTGTTTTCAATACTCAATGTGGCACTTTGTCTACAATCCCTTAGAACAGTGGTTCTCAACCTGTGAGTCACAAGGGGTCACCTAACACCTTCTGCATATAAGATATTTACATTACAACATATAACCATAGCAAAAATTACAAATATGAAGTAGCAACAAAAATAATTCTATGGTTGGGGGTCACTACAACACGAGGAACATTAAAGGGACATAGCATTAGGAAGACTGAGAAACACTGCCTTAGAAACTAATGGTACATTGGGAAAGCAGTATGGACTATTCTCAGAAATAGAACCCATTGTGAACATACTGCAACTTCAATTTGCGGCATGTATAGCTAACTTGTGACTCAAGACTGGGATGCTTCAACAGATCCTCTCTCTCTCTCTCTCTCTCTCTCTCTCTCTCTCTCTCTCTCTCTCTCTCTGTGTGTGTGTGTGTGTGTGTGTGTGTGTTGGATTTCTGCACTCAGAAAAATGAAAATAAACAAGGTAGCACATCTGTTCTTGTGGGCTACTCTTCCCTCCTTCTTGCCATCAGATATGATACTTTACATAACTTGTTTTTTATCTCTTCATACTTATTTGGCTTTGGTATACTAAAATGTATTGAAGATTTGCAGGAAAGAAAAGCAAAGTTGATTAAATTAGTTATTCACTTTCAAACACAATTCTAGTTCTATGGACTCAAGTCAGACAGTGCTCAGCTCTCTAAAATGTATTTGTGCATAAACAATCAGGAAAAGGGACATCCTTCTCTCTCACTCTCTTTCTTTCTGTAACATACACACATTCACACATATTATATATGCACATATACACATATATGCACACATATAAGCATGTGTATGTGTGTACATACACCTCACATATGAACATATATCTACATGAAGTTTCCAAGAACCATGCTGGAACCAAGCTACCACTTTATGCTAGAACATGGATTCTTATGTTTTTACAGAAATTTTCTTGGGGAAATCCTAACACCAAAAGAATGTCTTTTCTTTCCTGAGTAATATTCTTCTTCAAGCTCAGAGCTTATGTTCTTTATGGTCTTCAGTTGTGTAATTTTGGTTAGATATTTGAGATTATCTGAAGGAGACAAGTCAGACACCTGACCAAGTCTAATTTGATCCTAAAAGATTCTTTTCCAAGCACTTTTCAGTGGAATGGCAGAGTCTTGCTCTTTCAGAGAGGTTATTTGTATATTTCATACCACATTCTAGGTTTTGAGAAAGAGGCATCAGATATCTGCTTGGAAAAAATAGAAAATTAAAGCAAAGGAGACTGTTACAGTTTACCTCTTTTATATTCCTAGGTTTTCTCACTGTGCCTTGCTTTGAATTAATTATGCAAAAAAGAATCATGTCTTCTGTCTAATTATTTCTGATTCAACTGAGCAGAGTGACTGAGTTAATCTTGCTGCAGGTTTTACTGGGAGCTGAAACAATTCATTCATCTGTTGCATCAGTCAGATACAGTATCCTGGATGTCAGGTACAATTTGAGCTGTAGGTAATATAGCAGGTAGCAAGACACAAAGTCCTGGCTCGAGAGTAATGTGTGTCCAAATGCAAAGAAAACAACAATAACCTGACAGTAATATTTCTAGGATGTGAGGAAGCAATAAATATGTATGAAGAAATAATAAACAAGACCAATAGGAAATCAGACAAAGGTGAATGAAAGTTCACACCTTGAGTGACAGTAGTTAGAAGAGGTATTACCATCACCAAGGCAGGAGGGTTTGGTAGGGCACCACCAAAGATAAGGGAACAATGTATGTAGATTGTGGTAGAAGAACATTCTAGGAAGAAGAAATAGTACAAAAGCTGAGAGGCAGGAAGGTGTCTGTGAAGACTTAACATCTACATAAACTCTGTGTAAGAGAGGACAGAGTGGAGGAGAGAAACCAGTATATGGAAGGAACACCCCGTGGCCACTTTGCAGACTATAAGAATAAGTTAGTTTCTGTTCCATGTGCAGTGAGATAAAGCTGTGAAATATGAACTGAAAATGACACAATCTGGCTTATGTTTTAATGAGAGTTTAATGAGTTTTAGGTCTTTGGTACCTAGCCTCAAGCATCTACCCTCATTAAGACATTGTGCAGGAGACCCAGGTATTTCTCACAGAGTCTAAGGTTTTCAGAGGCTTGGAAGTGCTTTGGGCATACAGAACTCGGGAAAGTAGCCTAATAAGCTTGCCAGTCTACGTTCTTGAGGTGTCAGCAAGAAAGACCTGTGGAGGCTGATGGTATCATTGTGAGTTTTGAGCTCATCATTTCTGCCCTGGCACTTAACTGTAGCCTGATTAAAGGAAGAATCTTGTCCTGACAATTTTATATTACAGGTATCGAAGATGTAGTTACAAACCTGTGATAGAAGGCTCTTAGCCCTCAGCTTGTTTGAGCATGCCATCATGACTTAGAATTTGGAAATTGGTAAATAAAGGAAGAGGTACTTAATTAGGAATGGAATATAATATGGACCCTCCACTAATCATTAATGAACCAGCTGTTTCACTCCACTTAGACATCCTTCATTCGCAATTCTGTTCTGATTCCATCTCATTATGTCAACACCTTTCCCGATCACTTTCTGTGATCAGTGAAAATGGCATAAGACTCTCATGTCTTCCTAATCAAGAGGTTGGATGTGGGTAGACTAAGAAATAATATGCACATAATTTCTAACTAAAATAGTGGTTATATAAAAGATAATGGGATTTTTATACCATAAAGGCAAGGCTGGAAATGGTTGAAAGCTTTCTCAAGATTAACAACAAATAAGAACACAGGGGAATCAGACAAGTTACTAGTTAGCATTGGAGATAGGGAGAAACTTGGGCTGGGCTGTCAGAAATAATGTTTCAAAAGAAGTTTCTGTGACTCTCAAAAGTTACTTCTACTAACTGGTATGTATTATTTACTCAGTTATTTGAGGGTACCATAACCAAGTGTAGTTGAAGTGACTGACAGGTAAACTGAGCTAGATGTTGGTTTAGCTGAGCATGGCAAGGCTCATGGTAACAGAGTTTGTTAAATTCAGTTCAGTTGTATTTCATGAGTAGTCTTAATGGCTGACTGCCTTCCCTTTTGGGCTGGGCTTGCCTGCAGTGCTGGCCTCCCTTCCTTAAGTCAGTGTGCTCACTCTCCTGCATTTCTCATGGTTGCATTTCTATCTTTTACTGGTTGAAACTGGATGCTCCACATCATCCTCACTCATTTCTCACTGATGAATATTTAGTCACTGGGAAGTATCTGGCTACACAAATGGAGGAAACCCATTCACGGTGACTGTGATCTGGTGGTCACCATCAGATTATGTTTCGGGGAAATACTTTTTTGAACCCCTATGTCACTCTTGTGTCATACATTCCACAGTGATCTATGTTCATGAAGGGATTATTTTAAGTGTGGTTATTTATATTTGAATGAATGGCTTTTGCTGTGGTTTTCCTTTGAACAGATCAAAGATTATCTGTTTCTCCAGCATTAGGTAGTGAAAGCATGGTTTATTTTCCTTTGACTGAAGTGATATTAGGTTTATACTTCTGCTGTAGAAGTGTCACGGCAATTTCTGTTGAAACACCACTCTCAATTAGATTCAAATATTCTGACATAACAGCAAAAGCAGTTAGTGTGTCAGTCCTGAGATCTCAGTTTGTGTCAACCATGCTGGCACTATGTACTTTCAACAATCAATCTTATTGGAAAAAGTGACATCATCTTGTCTCTCCTGACACACTTGCTTGGTCTCATCTTTGTTTCAGAAAATAATGTACACTCATACATGTACACACACACATGTAAACACAATAGGTAGTACAGTATTTATATGTTCATTTTACTAATTTTTAGCTTTTTCTCTCTTAAGGAAAAGATCTTAATTTTAAAATCACTTTTATTATGCACAGTGTGATATTACATACACAGTGATGTTACACTTCATTGTATTTGGAAAAAATATCTTTCCAGATATTTTTATGATATTTGCAAATGGTATCTATGTACATTAATAAATTCATTTTTAAGACCTCTGGCAGTCAAAAGCACTGTGAGATCTTTGTAATTTTTAAAAGATGAATTTGGTTATGCTTGCAGATACAAGATGTGTTGATAAAGCCAAGGAATAATCACTAGGAATAAAAATGGACCTTCTTTGCTAAAAGAGTCACAAAGAGAGCTGTCATTCAGACTGGTTAAAGCTTTTCCATGCCATGTGCAGATTCTGCTCAATTGGTTGTGGCTAGCTCAAGTATAATGTTCAGGATGAGTCTGTGTCCAAGTGGGTTCTGCTGGGAAAGCCTGTCAAGCTTGATAAATGATGTCAAGAGGAAGAGCAGGTGGATGGCACGGAGTCTGTGGGCTCTCCTCCATTATCTGTGTGCTAGGGCTGGACTACCTCAGCAAGGGGAAGTCGTTAAATATGGCCAGCTATTTTTGCTATCTAATGGAATACTCCCATTAGTAAGAAATGTAAATTTTTTTGTGCTAAATTCCAAGATGGTTTTGTTTACTAGACAGAAGGGACATTGAATACTGGAAAGATTCAGGAATTTTTTACATACTGTTCTTAAAAATCATTTTTTTTTCAGGAAGCATACAAATTGAATAAAACATTGCTATAAAATTATTAATCTTTTCCTTGAAAAAATAAAAGCATATTCAAAATAAGAGATAACACTTCTTTTGATGAGTATTTTTATAAACATCACATTTTACTTACAAACAGCTACCAAGAAGTATAGAGTTGTGTGTCTTTAAAAGGTCCACATGTTACCAAGTACCCCTGTTTTCTCTACGCAAGGTTGTACATTTATATTTCCCCATTTCTTTAGTCTCTTCATTTTTATCCCTTTTGGAGTGACATGCTGTGACATTAAACTGAAGGGCTAGAGATTCAGTAATGAAGTATGGATTAGACATGTCAGAGAGGTTACAAGGCTGTAGGAGGTGAGTCTGCAAATGACCATCACTGATGTCACACTATGGTTGTGACAAATTGCAGCCATGGCCCAAGCATCGTGGCTATAAGTTTGACTCTTCCCGGTCAGGGCTGGCCTGTGTTTTGCTGCTGTCTGTTCTGTTTATGCCTCTTGAATGAACTTTCTGTCCTCTTTTTGTTCCTGAGCTTCCTAGAAATATAGGTTTTATTTTCTTTTCATTTTTTTTAAATCCTACATTAGTAGAATTAAAAAAATCTTTGGCTTGTGGTTTATTTTCTTCAATTGAAAATCCTATTTTATGCTCCCAAGATACTGCTTTTTATTTACTAAAACAAACAGGCATTCTTTCTTAATTTCATCCATGAATACAGCCTGTTAAAATCATTATCGAAGGGCTGGGTATGGTGGGTCACACTTTTAATATACTGATATACTAACATACATATGTATTTTAATATACTTATATACTAATATACATATATATATACTTTAATATACTTACATATTTTTAATATATTTATATACTTATATACTGCAGAGGCAGTCAGATCTCTGATAATTCAAGGCCACCCTGGTTTTTGAAGTGAGACCATGTCATTAAAAACAATAGCAGTAGCAACAACAAACTTACCTGTCTTCCAACCTGCTTCTATCCCTCAACCTCTTATCAGACCTGATAACCCCTTACAAATTCATGTACCACTTTTTTTTATAACAATGCACTGCATTCAATCAGTGCTTTCCACAAGCTCATGGATGTAGAGCACCACCCACTAGGGCATGAGCATCCTGTCATGGGCCATGTTGTTAAAGAAAAACTGACTCTCCTTCCTCAATCAGCAACAACAGCCAATAGCTGTTCAGCTGGGTGCATGGATTTGTGAGCCCCTAATGCACTGATGCTGGGCTGTTGACTGTCTTGCTTTTGTGATTTTCTTCAGAGCTTATGCTAACATCCACAACTGCTGTGGATTTATGATCACAGTGGCTATGTTATGTCTAAAAGACGCTATTCTACAGCTAATTTCTAGCTCCATATGAATTTAGTGCTTTCTCTAATATTACATCATCAAGCTCAAGGTTAGACTTTCTCATTTGATTTTATCTGCCAAAATTAAAATCCCATCAGCGTCTCAATACAACAAATAAGAATAGTTAATAGATAAGTCTACTTTGAGGAAAACACGCATATTAAAACATTAAAAGGGTGAATTACGATAATGCCAGTTCTTTTCATAATAGAATAGCAGAAATTGGGTTTAATATCTGGCATAAAACCACTATCCACAAATAGATTAAATATATATGTAATAGTTTTCAAGATCTGAGGTATCAGGCCATAAATTCAGGGTCATGAGACAGGAAACATGGGATCTTGACTTTTACTGTCCCAGTTCACATATACAAAATTTTGCAAACCATTACCTAGGGAAGGTAAACCAGGAAAATCCTAAGACTCTGGAGTTGAAAACACAGAGCTGAGCATTGAGAAAGACTCCCAGGAACAGAGTTCTAGGATGAGTGATGGCTATACAGTGAAGGAATTCTGGGATCTACTGATGATTCTTCTTTAGTTCCAGTATTGACCATCAAAATCACTTAGGAAGAATCTTAGAAAGAATCTTCTAGAGTCACATGGTGGACCACTTGTAATTTTATCACCTGAGAAGTAGAGGCAGGAGGATCAGGAGTTCAGTGTTATTTTCTACTGTATTAACTAGTTTTCCTAGTGCTGTGATGCCATGACCAAGGCAACTTATAGAAAAGTAGATTATTGGGACCAACAGTTTCAGAAGGTGAGTCCATGATCACCATGGGATGGAACATGGCAGCTGGCAGGCAGTTATGTTGCTAGCTCAGTAATTAAGAGCTTATATCTTGATCCTCAAGCACAAGGCAGAGAGGAAAAAGGAGAAGGGGAGGGAGAGGGAAAGGGAGGGGGAAAGGGGAGACGAGGGGAAGGGGGAGGGGCAGGAGGAGAGGGAGATCCTTTACAATAGTCACAAATAATATAAAATACTATATAGTGTGAATCTAACCAAGCAAGTGAATGATCTGTATGACAAGAACTTCAAGTCTCTGAAGAAAGAAATTGAAGATCTCAGAAGATGGAAAGATCTCCCATGCTCATGGATTGGCAGGATTAATATAGTAAAAATGACCATCTTGCTGAAAGCAGTCTACAGATTCAATGCAATCCTCGTCAAAATTCCAACTCAATTCTTCATAGAGATAGAAAGAGCAGTTTGCAAATTCATTTGGAATAACAAAAAAACCCAGGATAGTGAGAACTATCTCAACAATAAAAGAACTTCTAGGGGAATCACCATCCCTGACATCAAGCTGTACTACAGAGCAACAGTGATAAAAACTGCATGGTATTGGTACAGAGACAGGCAGGAAGATCAATGGAATAGAATTGAAGACACAGAAATGAACCCACACACCTGTGGTCACTTGATCTTTGACAAAGGAGCCAAAGAATAATCTTAAAGATTGTTTTAAAGATGTTTGAACTTGGCATAAAATACCTACAGGTCTGAGAGTTGTGCATTTTAGGCCAGTCTGAGTAATACAGTAAGCTCCAGTCCAGCCTGGTGAGAGGCCTTATCATAAAAAATTATGTGATACTCACAGGATAAAATGTAAAGTGTGTTCTTATCACCCCAAATTGGGAAAGTCCTAATAGATTATTGGATATAGTATTCTGTTGTGGGGGATAATTAGTTCTAAACTATGCAGTGGTTCCAAGCCATCTAACAAACTCTGAAAGGGAAAGCCATCCCCAAGCAACCAAACTCTGCAAGTGACTTAACAGAACAAAGATAACCACATTGGCTCATAAAACAAAATGAAATGAATTTAATGGATTCAAGTCATAAAAGTAGTCTCTAACTACAATCATAATTAGCATAAAGTAAATATCAGAAAGAAATGTGAAAAATCCATAAATGCTTATAAGCCAATGATAACATCTTAAATAATTCATGAGTGAGAAAAGGAATTCAAAGGACAGGGTGTAGTTTAACTGAATATCCATGGAAATGCAGGATGATCATAAGTTTTTATCGTGCTACTAATGTGATACTTAGAGGAAAACTTTTAGCACTCAAGGCTGGCTTATATTAGAAATACAGGCAATGACCTCGACTTCCATTTTAAGAAAGGGAAATGCATGTAAATTAAATTCAAAGTAAACCACAACAACAACAAAGAAATAGTAAAGATCATAGAAGAAATCCATAAGCTAGATAACAGAAAGCATCGAAGGAAAATCAATGCGGTTGAAGTTGGTTCCTTGATGAAATCAATTTAAAAAAATTAGCCAGATGATGAGGAGATAGAGTGAATATATACATTACTGACATCAGGAATAAAAGAGATGGCATCACTATGCATTCAACATTTGTATATAAAATGGTAAGGAAATAGAATACAACTTAAACAAATACATGCAACAAGTTGCATGTAATGGGGATATTCACCCAAAGACTCTAACTACCAAAGCTTACTGAGAATGAACCTCATGGTGTGGGGATACAGCTCACTGGTGGAGTAACTGCTTAACATGCAGCAAGATTCTAGGTCTAGTGTGCAATGACATGAACGTGACTGATGTCCTCACTCCTACACATACATGGAACTTGCATTCATGGTTCAAAATACCCAATAAGGAAAGTTGCAGAGCTGTGAGCCTTTGTGGTAAATTTCCTAAACGTTGAAAAAGGAAACAATAGTATTTATTACAGATTCTTTTTTCAGAACTTGAAGGAGTACTTCCCAACTCATTCTTTATAACCAATAGTGCTGTGAAACTCAAATGATTAAGTGAGGTTTAGAATGAATACTATATACTAATCAAGTGGGACTTATCTCAGGAATGTAATGTGATGGACTATAAAACTAACAAATTAACAAATGGAAAAACCATGTTAATCAATTCATTATACGTATTAAAGAACATTGGAATATCTAGGTTTTTAAATCCTTCCATCTTGAAATATCTGATTATTGGAGGCCTTTTTCTTGTATGGGAGAGTTGCAGAATCAGTACTTGTAGACCAAAAACAAAATAAAGGAAAAAATCTCAGAGCAAAGAAGGAAATAGACAAGTAGATGAGAAGCTCACCTAATGAAGGCATCTACAAAATCAACAGGAAGTAGCATTGCAAGTATTGGCTGTGGACACTGATCCTTCCCTGGAAAGATGAGGAATACCAAAAGGACATTCCCTCCTCTCACTTCTATTCATCACCAGGAGAAGCTTCTCAGGCAGCAAAATTAACCAGAGAAAAGAACTTCACAGCATACTCACTGGGAACTGGGAAGGAAAGCTCCATTTGCATGTGGTACAAGAAATATGACTTAAAATATAAGAAAGGTGACAGTACTAAGAAGTGAGTTCAGCAAGGTGAGGGAATATATGGTAAATATTTTAAAAATAAATAACAATTTGAAATAATATAAGTCATATACTCATGTTAACAGAATGATTCTGCTTACAATGGAAGGGAAAGACATAGCAATAATTTGGTTCTGTTTAGCAGGAGAAAAAAAGTTATAACAGGTCAAAATACATAGAAGTTATAACTTAGGAAAGGACACTTGACTAGCATGCACAAGGCCCTCACACCTGAACAACACGAGAAGAACAATGATAACTGTGGTGGTTTGAATATGCTTGGCCCATAGGGAGTGGCACTGTTAGGTGTGTCCTTGCTGGATGAAGTGTGTCACTGTGTGGGTGGGTTTCAGAGGTCTCCTTTTATGATCAGGCTCCACCGAGGATGGAAGAGAGCTTTCTCCTCACTGACAGTAGATACCAGTCTCTCCTGGTTGCCTCTGAATCAAGATGCAGAAGTATGAGTGAGCTCTTTTGACAGCACCATGTCTGTCTGTGTGCTTCCATCCTTCCTGCTCTGATGATAATGGACTAAACTTCTGAAACTGTAAGCCAGACCCAACTAAATGTTTTCCTTTATAAGAGTTGCCTTGATGATGGTGTCTCTTCAGAGCAAAGGAAAATCTTAACTAAGACAATAACCTCAAAAAAAAAAAAAGGCAATAACTTACAATATGATTACAAACAGAGCTGACAGCTGCTAAAGGCCATATAAATAATCAACAGGTATGCTTGGTTTGGGAGACAGAGGACACAGTACTGTTAAATCATAAGCTGATCTGGGGCATCATTATATTGTCAGTGGAAACCCACCCATGTGTTTCTTTTGGTGAAAACTATTATATAGACTCTGTGAGAATATAAAGGAATCAAAATAGCCAAAGAGACTTTGAAGAGGAGACTAGTTAGGGAACTGACACTACTTAGTACCAAGACTGGCACATCTACAGCGATCAAAGCAACATGGTATTGGCATAAGGACAGATGGATATATCAATGGAACAGAAGAAGAGAGTCCAGAAATAGGCTCATATGCATACACACAGACAGCTGGTTTTCTACAAAACTGTAACGCCAATTCAGTGTATAAGGGATATTTTTTTCATCAAATGGCACTGAATTATTGGCTATCCATATGCAACAGGAAAGAACAGAACAAGAAAATAACAATTCAAAGTGGATTTTAGATCTAAATATAAAACAAAGCCAATGGACTGAAGAATGCAAAACAGAAAACTTTTAGGATCTTATGTTGTCTGTCACATTTCTTCTACTGAAATTTCAATCCCCAGAAAACCAAGGTAATAAATTAGAATTCATTTAAAGTAAAATTTTTGTTCTTAAAAATATACTATGAAGAGAATAAAGGTGGTAAACCACAAAATAGGAGATGAAGTCTGGAATGTATACATCTGTTGGAGAACACATGCCCAGGGTGCATAAACGAGGATCAACACTCAGTAGGGAAATAACTGGGTTTAAAGATTGGCAAACTGTTAACGATATATCAGCAAGGAAGATGTGCAGATGGCAGATCAGTACACAAAAAGATGTTGAAAATTGCAAATCACTTGAGGAATGCAAATAAAAAAACCATGCGGCATTCTACTCTACAGTTTAAAAACTGACCATGCCAGCAAGAGTGTAAAGCAGTTAGAGCTTCCATAGACTGCAGGTGGAAATATGAAGGTGATACAGTAACTCTGCAGACAATTCAATGCTTTCTTACAAACTAAACATAACAAAAATTATTCATCTACTTATGTCTTGTCATTTTCCCAGAAATTGAAAGCATATGTTCACACAAAAATTCATACTTGGGTGGGCAGAGAAATGGGTCAGCTATTAACAGTGCTTACTGCTTACTGCTGTCTCAGAAAACCTGGGTTCAGTTCCCAGCACCTCACAACTACCCGTAACTCCAGACCTAGGGGACTGGACACTTATGACTGGGCTCTGGGCTCTGTTGGCTCACACAAACAAATAAATGGAATATACACAAACCTTTAAAAATTTTGGGCCCACATGTTCATTGTAGCTTTATTAATCTGGAATAAGTACCCATATCTGAAAATGCTATAGTTAGTCAATAGGTGAACTGATAAAATGTGATATGACTATACAATAAAATACTGTTATCAATAAAAGGGCTGACATATTCATGCATTCATCTTATATAAATCTCAAAATAGTTATGCTGAATGAGAGAATCCAGACCAAAAGTGACAGCATAACAAATATTGCCTCATACGGCTTTAAGATGTCCAAATTGATATTTAGAAATGAAAAACGTATCAGGTTTGCTTGGTGGTGCTCAGGGCTGAGATGGGAGGGAACAGGGCTTCAGTGAGAATTTCCCCAGTATATGCAGACTCTGAGTCTGTGCACATATTTACTGTGTTGGCATTATTGGTCCTCTCATGGATACATGCATATGGTAAGCCATATCAAATTGCATATTTAAAGATATGAAATTCACTGTATATCTATTTTACCTTAACAGTGAGTAAAATGCCAGTTATCAGGTTTTTAAGTTGCCCTTGTCTAGTTCTTTGAGGCAATACCAAATACCAATACAAGTTTTGGTAAGAGTAAGATATTGAGGATGCTAGATCAACATTGTTACTGCAAGCTGAGACTAGTCTGTTCTTGTGTGTTTCTCTTTCTCTGTCATCAAAAGTGATCTTGAAGCACTTCAGAACACTGGGAACCCAGTTTGGAAGGGGCTGAACCCACTGCACAGTAACTTCACAAAGTGACAAGTTTCCCAATCTCTGATTCCAAGGGAACTCATTCCCAGTACCAGGAGGGTCCCTGATGGTTCTTCACATTTAAATCAAGTAAAACTATCTTGTCTGTGTTAACATTTGGAATTTTTTGTGAGATTTTCTGGACAAGCTTTATTTTGTTCTTAAAAACCATGAGTGCAATGGAACAAGCTATTTTTTGAGCAAGGACACGGTAGATACCCATGACTTCCTACCCATGACTTTACTATCTTATATGTAAGTAGTTTCTGCTTTGCCAGCCACTGGAGAAAGGTTTTACATCAACATCACTGCTTTGGTGTTGGTTTGTTAGTATTACAACAAGGTAATGTCATACCTGGGTATCTTAAACAGCAGACAAGACTCCTATTCCAGTTGTAGATGCTTGAAGTGCATGGTGAGGGGGCTGGGCAGGTTCTGTTTCTTCTGGAGCCTCTCTATTTGGCTTGCATGTGGCTGTTCTGATCACTGCTGCCTTGTGATGCCTGTGACCTGGCTTCCTTTCTGTAAGGACACAGGTCATATTGAGCCTACTCATAAGACCACATCCTACCTTAGTTAAATACTCCACATTTCTACATACAGCAACATTAAGAGATATCAAGGATTAGATTTCAAATAAGAATTCTAGGTATCTATCACTTACCCATCCCCTGAACAGTATCCTTTATTGGATAAGAAACAAACCTTCAGGGTTCTTTTTCAGGAGTGAGGAGCACTGCTAAGGTGTTTAACACATTTTAGGGAGTGGAAGATAGTTCCTGGAATGGAAAAGAAATGACTGAAAAAGAAGTGAGCAGAGGGAATAGTTGTCATCAGCAGCAACATTGGTGAATCATCATTATGCATTTTGATCTTACAAAGGCTGTGTGTTTGATAGATAATATAAGAGGCAGCAAAATATGCTAGGAAACCATGAAGACATCATGGTCATCTCTGGGCTTGTAATAGTGTGTCTGTTCCTAATTACTGACACTTGGTTGGGAATGCCAAGACCAACTCTTATTCACCCAGCTCCTCATGGGATAGGCAGAGCATCAGTAGTCTCCAGTGTGCTGCAGTTCTTAGTTAAAGAGAAGCTCAGGGTAGGGCATTGTGATGGTGGCAATTCACAGACTCCTATACCTCTATGCTTTATGCTCAGTTTCAGAAGATAAATGAAAATTTGCTGGATTGTGTTTTAATATGTGGCTATGCGGTAGTAGGTGGCTTTGTTTCTTTTCCTGATGAGAAATTAAAGAAGTCTAAAATTGATACCTACTTGTGAAGCACAAACAATTTTATTTAATAATAACAACTACTGCTCGGTAATCATCTTGGCTGATTAAGTAAATAAAATAATTTATTGTGTTTGCAAAATTAAATGCACGGGTTTTTTTTTAAGATTGTATTACTTTTTTCTTGTGGATTTAACCGTATCTGATCTTTAATCAACTTAAGGTAGCAAGCGTCTTAAGGAGCCCATTTGTAGGAACAGAGGAGTATCCCGTGCTTATAAAACATCATGACACTCTTTAACATTCTATATGTTACTCATAATTTCTAAGCTCAATGATCTGTGGTGGGATATTAATTAACTCTCAAAATTCTAATAGCTGAGCAGATCACTTGATTTCATTCACCTACAGTACTTTATGTTAATTAATGAAAACGATAAATTGTGAGCCCTTGCAAATTGCACTGCTCCATTGCATTTAGGGCTCTTGTAATTCCTACCCTTAATTAAATAATGAGGCTGCACAGCATATTCCTAGCTGTGAGTTATACTAAATGGTAGCGGTAGCTGAGACTCCTACTGACCAGTCAGAATAATCTATGTGTGTCTTTTCTAATAAGTAGGCAAATTTATCCTTCAGTTTTACAGCCTGATGTGATGGGGGACATAGCACAGGGATGCGCGGCTTCCCCTTGATCGAATTGTCTACATTAGACTTTCCTTTCTTTCTGTCCATTATAGAGAGAGGTGAGTTTCACTAGTTGGCAGTTGGTGAGAGTCATACAGCAAAGAGAATGCAGGACCAGGCTGAATGTCTTCTGTTTCTTTCCAAAATGACTGCAGTGCCCCTGCCTGCCACTGAGAAATCAACATAGACTGAGCATCTGCAGAGTACCAGCTGCAGCCACAGCAGTGAGCAGGGAGAGTCTTTTCAGAGGAGATGCTCCTCTTCAGGCACATCAAGTTCTAATCCTCAACTAGTTTCAGAGAGAGAGAGAGAGAGAGAGAGAGAGAGAGAGAGAGAGAGAGAGAGAGAGAGAGAGAGAGAGAGAGAGAGAGAGAGAGAGATCTGTCTGGGATTTAGAGACCTGACCTTTCTTCATTATTTCCATGTGTCTGTGTCAGTGTCAAAGCATGCATGTGGAGGTCAGAGGGGAACTTTGAGGAGCTGGTTCTCCCCTTTCTACTATGTGAGTCCAGGGATCAAACACAGATCCTCAGTCAAGAGTCTTTACTCATTGAGAAGTCTCACCAGGTCAAGAGCTTACATTTTGTAGTGTAAAAATAACAGACAAATAATAATTTTGATGGGGACGACTCCTGATTAATAAGCCAGACATGGCTTGTGTTATCAATCTATGTCCTATTTACTAAATGCATTTCCTGCCTGGTTTATTACACTGTACTTTTGAGTTGCAGGACGTTTTTTTTCTGGGGTTGTTCAGGAGAAAGTGAGACGGGACAGATGTCTTTCAGGTTATGTGCTTGTTTACTTTATTAGTAGAATGAGATTCCCAATGGAAGTCCACTGTTTAGTATTTCTTTCTTCCAAGAGTTCCTAGTCAAGCCTTGGCTTTCACCTTCCCTATTTTTGCATACTTAAATGTGGAGGGATGTTTTCCTCTCCACAAGTTGTTTACTTTCTCTGAACCTTGATACTCACTAGTTATTTCCAGAAAGAGAGAGAGAGAGAGAGAGAGAGAGAGAGAGAGAGAG
>NW_021604564.1:15832078-15862481 GCF_004785775.1 Grammomys surdaster | reverse complement strand
GAGAGAGAGAGATTGAGAGAGAGAGAGAGAGAGAGATTGAGAGAGAGAGATAGAGAGAGAGATTGAGAGAGAGAGATAGAGAGAGAGAGAGAGAGAGAGAGAGAGAGAGAGAGAGAGAGAGAGAGAGAGAGCGAGCTTCTCACTGGTCTGAGAATGGAGGAGGAAGAATCTCTTTTATTGATCCTTTGTTAATGTTACTCCATGTTTTTATTGATCTTGTTCTTTTGATCTTTGATGGTTAAATTGCCTCATGTCTTTGAGGGTTTAGTCCAAGAGAGATTTTCTGCTACCTTTTTGGTGCCAGAAAATCTCAAATGGTATTCAGATAACTGGCAAATATTAACTGCATGTTTATTGGGTAGTATGACATTTTGATCTGTGTTTATAGCATACAATGTTTGCTGAGGTGATATATGTTTTCTTTTTAGGATGTGATAAATCACTTATCACATGCCAGTCTTACTGCAGAAAAGAAGCAAAGTTCCTCCATTGGCAAAGAAATTAAAGCCAAAGTAACTCAGAATAACAGTATGTATCGAGGAATTGCATTTAGAAACAAACAATCAATTTTTCTTTTACTGGCATAGAGAAGTCTTGATCATTTTGAGCAGTGTTTATAATATTTAGGGTACCTACAATTTTTTCCTTCTAGATTTATTTCTTTACATATTTTCTTTCCAGAAAAAAGAAAGGGAAATAGTCAACTTTACAAGTCTGGCAAGGTTAAGAAGATATAGTAGTTAACTGTGGTTCAAAAGTATATCCTTAAATACTATTTACAATAGGTAATAAATAGAGCCATCTTCAGCGCACAACAATATGTGAATGGCGCAATAGAGTGTGCCACCCACATACAACAGAATAATACTCAGCCACAGAAAGCAATGAAATCGTGTCACTTGTGACAACCTGAATGGAACGGAATGTTATTATGTTATTATGTTTAAGTGAAATAGTTCAGAGCTCATTTGTGAAATATAAAAAAGCTGCCATACAGAAACAGAGCAGAGTGATGGTTACCAGTCAGTGGAGTATATCAGAAAGAGGATGCAGTAGTTTAAAGGAGAATGGCTCCCATCGGCTCTACATCCCCAGTTGGTGGAATTATGAGGGAAAATACGGGAAGTTGTTGCCGCATTGGAGGAAAAGTAATAGGGCAGGTTTTCAGATATCAAAGGACTCCACCATTCTGCATCTATTTCTGCTTTGTGTTCGTGCCTCAAGATGTAAGCTCTCAGTTCCGCTCCAGTGCTGTATCTGCTTGTCTGTACCATGACCCCCACCACAATGAGCATGAGCCTCATGACACCGTAACCTCCAAATCATCCTTTCTTCTACATATTGCCTTGCTTGAGGTGTCTTATCACAACCAGAGCAATGTTGACTAACACCAGGGGTTCAAAAATACATTATAGTATTTAATTAACTCCAAGTCAATGGCATTGAAACCATGGTTCAAAAATGACTCTAACCAGCAATGAAAGTGAGCGTGCTGAGCAGTGTTGATAGTAATTTCCAATTTTCAGGAACTCAGAAGCACATAGAACTGAGAAGGGGAAAGAAAACCAGGGCAGGAAGCAAACTAGGAGACCCACCAACAAATAAATGTGTCTTTCTCTGTATGTAGTTTCAGTACTCCTGAGGTATTTTGACTGCTGAAAGTTGAGTGTCAACTTTAAGACAAGTCACTCAGTTTAAAAACTTAAAACGCTTTTAAAAACATAAGATTGATGATATAGTTTTCCATTATTTCTATATTTACCATGTAGTTTTTCTCCTGTGCAGGGGTCATGGGCTTACGCTGAGGGTAATTATCTTTTTTATTCTATTTCACTGATTGTATCATTAGTAGAACTGAAGATGGTTTTTCTTCAGGCTGACTACCATTTACTGAGTTTATGATCTTGCGTGAGATCCATCCTTTATGTTGAAGAGGGATAAAACTGTACTTTAGGAGTATTTAAGCTTTTTATCTAAATTTGACTTAAATTTGACTTAAGAGGGTACTTAAAGCATATTTACTTTTATATATAATAAAGACATCAAATATGGATGCACACAGCCCATATAGATATATATGAACTCATACATGAAAAATTTGATTTTATAATGAAATACACAGCAGTAGTTCTAGAACTTATACTATGTAGCTTTGCCATTTTCAATGTGTACTAAGGAAAACTCAGTCTTAATTATATGAATAAGTCTTATGTTTTAAATAAGGTCAAGGATTATCTTTCTCACTCTGACTTTTAATTATTATGAGTTGTGGTTCATTGAAAAAGAATAGAAATATACTAAATATGAACCTTCCAGCTTTAGCTTTTACGTTTTTTTATTCTGTTTCATATGCTTCCACAGAAGTAATGCTTTCTGACTATAATTTAAAATATTTGGAAAATTATTCAATCTTGAGCTTTTGCTGATTTTGTTTTATTAAATTTGAATTATACTTCATCTCATGTACAAATTATTATCTAATGAATGTTTCTTTGCAGTATGAAATCTTTCCCTTAAGAAAATAAATCTTTAGTAAGCATCACTCAGTGGATCATTCTGGTCATCTCACATGTAGGAGTAAGGATACGCCTAGATCGTTTGTATTTTAGTATGCTTATTTTCTATCATAATTACTTTTCCTATCAGAGTAACTGAGTAGTTCAGCCAAGATCTTAGTGTATGCATGATGTCCATCCATGATTTGATAGCTCAAATTGCAATCTTAGAAAAACCACACGTTTTTCATCTTAGGTTATTAGGAAATATGACTTAATGTGTGAAAATGAGCTGGCCTGCAATAATAATTATAAATAGAAATTAAGTTTTCTTATTTTATACAAAGTCTCATATTACCAATCATGTGCAATAGTAGGACATTATCATATGCATGTAATATACACATAATTGAAATGGTTTTACAATGATATCTACAGGATTTAAAAAAAAAAGTAAATTACTGGTGGTTTTGCTTTTGTTTTTTGGGGAGTTTTTGCTTATTTTTGTTGGTTTGTTTGGTTTGGTTTATTTTCTTTCAGTTTTGAGACAATCTTACTATATAGCCCTAACTGGGTTAGTACTCACTGTGTAGACCAGGTTGGCCTTGAGCTCACACAAATCCACTTTCCTCTGCCTACTTGGTGCTGGGATTTCAGGTGTGTGCCACTATGTGCCAGCTAAAAACAAATGTTTGTTTCGTCAGCTGTTTTCTCACAATCAAATCAATCTCCCTTCACAATTAGCATGATAGTATTTTCTTACTGGATTTTAAATTTTTTGTTTATAAAAATTATCCACATAATATTGTATTCATTATAAACAATATTTTTGGGAGAGGGAGGATCAATGTCTTTAGGTCTGTACCCATAGCTGAGTTCACTATCAGTAGATAGCCTCAGACCCCTGATCACACAGATGGCCCTGGATGAGCACTGTAGTAATAACATAAAGTAAATGAATGCTTGTGATAGGGAAGGAATTGAGGGCATGGCAGAGGGCAGACAGGATGGAGAATGAGAGTGCTCAGTGGGTATGCACACATGTGGAGTTGTACATTTTACTGCTTTTAGGATGTTTTATCCTCATTTTATTCTCAGCCTCTGAGTACTGGAAGCTCTGCTCACATCTCCAGCAGCTTTTGTTCACAGTTGCTCTGTGGGATGGGGACCGACTGGGTCATAGTCATTTTATTTCTACCATGCAGTAAAATTAAGGTAGAAAGCCAGTGTTGAGCTGAGTTATGTAATTCAGGAAGTAGAGAGCTAGGACACTGGATGCTGTATTACTTACTCACCCCATGCTTTTGCTGTTGCTGTCTTTGGCTTTGCTTTGGAACCACAGTATCATTGTTTGTCACAGACTAACCTTGCATTCTGCAATTCTCATGCCTCAGCCACTTGAGTGCTGGGATTACAGGAGCAAGGCACCATACCACTTTGATTGTTGGTTCTCTTAAAGTCCGATTTTAAACAAATCTAAGCATCTAAGGCATATATTGGGATCATGTGACTTTTCATAGAGCAGGATGTAGTATTGGTGGAGTCAGTGATCCGTGAGGGGAATGAATTAGAGTATACCTTAAAATTCATAAATGTATAGCATAGAACTTGACAGATAATTATTTGTCTCCATTCCCAACTAAAATAGGAGATTTTATTTCATTCACCCAAACCATCTAAAATTAAACTTGATAATCAAGAGGTGAGCAGATGTTTGAGTGAGGGTAACTACTTACCTGATTAAAGAGAAACATAGAAAACAGAGTACTCAAAATTGATGTGGATATTAAGCATATGCATTTCAAACTGTGTGAGAAAGCTGTGGTTTAGAAAATACATTTTTTAATGAGCATATACCACACCTAGTTAGCTTAGCCTTGATCATTTCTTCCACAGATAGCAAAACATGTGTCAGTTTCTCTCAGATTCACGTTCCATAATAGCACACCTTTAATCTCATGGGATTTATTTAAAGCATGGGAGCTATTTGTTTTTTATAAGAGCTAGGCTGGCACATGTCACAGGCAGTGGACAAGCAGATCAGGTTATAAAGAGCTCATATTTAGCCTCAAGCAAAATGCAAACTGGCTCCCTGGGACCTTTCCCAGCCCAGAATGCTGAGGACAGCTGGGAAGGCAATGCAGGGACGAATGATTTACAGAATTTATAAATGGGAAATGCTGAGCTGTTATGGGAGTTCCACCCTACTGCCAAGTGGGGAAGCCATGTCAGAACCAGGGGCCTAGGCATCTCTGTCTGTACTCTGTTACTCTGGCTTGGTCATTGTCACGATGACCGCACCCTTTGCTTTTTTTTCTTCCTTTTTCCCTTCAGAAGCTATGATTCTGATTTCAGTGTCTATACCTGTAACTCTGAATACCAAAGCTGGCCTTTATACAGGTGGCCAAAGGAGGATTTCAAGACTCCGTGACTGAAAGAAACAGATGAGGGGTCATGATATTTTTTCCCCTCTCTGATTAGGTATTAACAATGTATTTAAATGTTTTCTTGGAAAAAGGAGAAAAATAAAGACTTGTGCAGAAGGTTTGTTCTGAGTAGTAAATGTGATAAATACACACCAGTTAGAGAGATTTGTCCATGATGGTAGCTGCATAGGATTGGACAACAACACCGAGAATAGGTCTGGTATCCTCTCTGCCCCTTCCTTCCTGTTTGACTTTGGGCAGATAGTTAAGAGATCCAGTGCCAGGGTAATTGTGTGAAGCTCATCTGAGTTTCTTAGTTACAAGAACAATGGACATGGATATTTAGGAGGAGAGAGACAATTGGAGAGATAGGAAAGGGGGTGGTGCTCCTGTATTGTCAGAGGAATTTTCTGGAATTATTGAAAGCATACTGAGAATAATTCCAGAGTAGTCACTAATTTTTCAGTGAGCACATAGTTAGATTTGGTTGTCAATATTTTGTGATGAAGGTAATGTATCATGAATGGTTGACATTCACTGTTGTAATAATAATTTAAGCTCATATAATGAGTCTGTTCAAATCACAGAGCGTATTTACCAACCTGTACACATAATTAACATTTTAATTCCCCTGAATATCTTATCTCATTATCCATACAGCTTAGGAAAATTTATTAAATAGATCCTAGCAACCAGCATGCTTAGGCTTTCTCAGACCACAGAGAAGGATACTGAGTTTCTATTTGTGGTGGTGGTGGTAGCAGGGGTGGTTTGAGCAGGTTTGAAGGGAGAAGAGAAGGCTGGGACAGGGTTTCTGAGTGAAGTAGCACTTTGAAGTATAAATGCTGAGTTTAGGTTGAGTGATGAAATTTGAGAATATTTTACCTTCAAAATTAAATTTACTCTTATGCATATCACTGAGTTGCACTAGTCTGAGAAAACAAACTCAACTCAGCCCAAGCCATGTTCACAACACTTCTAACACTCTAAGCAAGCACCTAACACTGCCCAGCACTGAATGGTCTTGCACATCTCAGGAACCTGTGACTTCTTTCTGTGCACTTCTCATTTGCTTTCCTCTTTTTTTTTTTTCTGTAACTTGTTCCTGAAAAGGGGGAAAGTAAGTGTTTATCAATATGACCAATTGTCAAAGAAGGCAATACTTAAGATCTGGGGTAAAATGATACTTTATGGGAAATCTTCTAATTCCCATAAAATTTACATTGTGATCGATACATGATGAAATTCTCCCTAGTATTTGGTACTGCAGATGGTATCAAATAACCGAAAACTGATGAAACTTTCCTATTCTATTAACAGAGCAGCAGAAAGTATAAGACAGAAGAACTCCGAACCTAAAACTGTCTTTATCTTCTTATCTTACATGGAGGGGGGAAAGTTATGCTCTTTTTTATTTATAATTTATGACCTATATTTTTTAAATTACCAGAAAATAGAAAGTATGAAAAATTTTGAGTCAAAGTGCAACTATGTATGATAGATATATTGGTAGTAATTTAGCCATTAAAATAAACTCAGTTACCATATAAGACCTTTATATTTGACTAAACTTTAAAGAGCCACTTATCTAAGGAGAGAGAATAAGCAATTTGGGTAACGTTGAGTTTATACTAACATGACAAAAATGAAAAAGGTTGTATAAGTCTCAGAATGTGTTTTCCATGAGCAAGTTGTTTTTCTTTTACTTAAAGAAAAGTCACCATCTCATTGATGGTGAGAGCTCTCAATGGGATCCTTTAGGCAGACTTAGGGAAAGGATCTGGAAAGCAGCAGTTCTAGACACTGCAGCCTCTGACCTAGCACACATGAGAGGAACTCTGGTTTCTTACCTCCACAAAAATGAGCACCCCTACCCGGGGGTTGCAGGCGTGAATGGGACATGTCCAATCCAGACATTAATCCTTCCCAGTGAACAGCTTTAGAATTGAATTACTAGGCTTTCATGGTAACTATGGATTATTATGTCCATTTCCAAAATTTCAGCCCAACTTCTAAATGATTGTAGGGTTCCCACTTCATGACAGGAAATGTCACAGTAGCACCACAGGACCACTAGGCAAAGCTGTTTCCTCCTGGTTAAGGAAATAGAATCAAGAAAATATAGCCTTGGTGGCAACTGGAACTCCAGTTAAGTCTGTCAATCACATGACCAGGGGACTATCTCTCAGAGATTTAGAATCACCATAAGCTATGCTAAAGACCCTCCATTTACCATGGCTTAAGTGAATCTGAATATCATTGAGTATAACCCTTCTTTCCACTGGTTGCTGACCGGAGCCTAAGTTTACTCTTTCCAGTATTTTGGGCTTCCTTACACTCTCTGAAGCTCTTTCCAACTCTTATACTTTTCTACCTTGTGACTTATTTCTATTGTGACGCATGCAGCCTAACTAAAAAGGCATAGCCTTTTCTCTTCCCAGCCTCCATCTTTCCTTTTTTGGCAGTTGTCAAATTACCAGCTGGCCTCGACCATTGTTTTGCTTTTAGAGCCTAATAAAATTATTCTTGGGCTTCTTTATGAATCTTTTCTTAAATCATTTTTTATCAAGAAATGTATTATGTACTGTCTCTTTTAGGCAATGAAAGATTAAAATAAGATAAAATAACACAACTAAGAAAAATGACCAAGTTAAAATAAAACAGATAAAATTGGCATTTGTATCTTTCAAAGGCCATGCACAAACTGGCCACATTGCTTAAGATACAATATTTCACAGTCTCCTTTCCTGTTTTAGATATATTAGCTAATATTACATAATATATATACATATATATATATCAGTATCTATCTATCTATCTATCTATCTATCTATCTATCTATCTATCTGATAGAAGTAGCTGTAGTAATTCAGCTATTAAAAAGTCAATATATATATATATATATATATATATATATGAAATCTTGTTTGTCTATGAAGTCAATCCATTTGCAAATTCTTTGTCTTCTCTAGTAGTTACTTGAAGAATATTGATGTCATTGAAGAACATTATGTGCCCAGAGTGATTTTAAGAAATTTAATAATTTCTATTGTTAGAGAATAAGTTCTATTGTTAGCGAAGAACTATGTAAGTCAAGAAATCAAATCACCAACGTAGAAGAAAATTGTGGAATGCACAAATAAAGGACTGAATGTAGAAAGTCCTAATTATAAAAAGATAAAACAATGCTATAATTTATAGTGAAAAGATCATGCATACATTTATATGAATAGATGTCAAATTTAAGGTTGAAAATTTGAGGTTTTGTAGATATTCTAATGAGATGTTAATACTTTAAAATAATCTTATACGTCTTGGTATTGAACTGGATACAATAAGCATAATTAAGTACTATGAAATAAAATGCACATCATAAAACTCTATCACAGAAACCAAAATTAAAGAGACCAATAATTCTAACAATATAAGATAAATGTTAGGTTGCTCATCCATAAAAAATTCTGAGATCAAATGATTTTGGTTGAGTTTTCCAAATGTTCATGGAAGAGATGTCTGTAGGAACCATAGTGGAGAATGAGAAATTTGAAATAGAAGTTAATAGCTTTTCAAAAATTATAATTGATTTTGGTTATTGAATGAGATAAACTGGGTAAAGAAATTGGCAGCACCTGCAAAAGAAATTATACATGTAACTGACAAAAAATTATTTTTCAGCCCTCACCACTCCCTCTCTTCCTTGTTTATGCTTTCATCTTCTTGTGACCTCAGTCTTCCAAACTGAGGTAGTTGTTCATGATTAATCTAAACTTAAATCAGAGGTGATACTCATGTTTCTATTTGCTAGCCATTCATTTTCTTTACAGGCTTCTTTGGACCTTTTGCATGGACGATTCAGTTCTGACCAATGGGATTTAAGGACTATCAATGGAGACAATGAGAGGAGGTGAAATCGAGGTCCTCCTAGCACAATGAAATAAAAATGAAAGGTGCTTTGTATTTTCTGGAGTGGCCAGCAGCCAGTTTGTGAACATGATGTCATGTTAGAAGGATTGAAGTGAAAGCCTTCGCTATAGTTAGGGATGATGGAGAGAAGACAGGGGACCTTGAACCAACCTATGCTGAAAGAGATCTGAAGTCACCTCTTGGACGTTCCTGTTAGCTGAAACAGCAAACATCACATGTACACATTCACACATCTAAACGCCACATTTTACATGGCACTATTTGTGGCTTTTGTTTTCATTGTTTTGATACCTATAAATATTCATCTGATACTAATGCAAACATTCAAAAGCAAGTGTTGATCAAGGAGAAAAAAAATCAACAGTTCATAAAAACATCCCTCACTATACTCTGGTAAGATGTCCTAATGAAAACCATTGCTATTGGCCTAGAGAGATGGATGTATAAACATGAGGACATGAGTTTGGAGTTGTCCATCACTCAAGTAAAGAGTAAGCCAAGGTACCAGCACTTATAACACAGTATAAGGGTATGGATAAAGATAATCCCAGTGGCCCACTGGCTAGCCAGTTTAGAAGAAACTGTAAATACATTATAGGTTGGTAGAGAGAGGGGGGCCACTGAGGAAGATATCCCACTGTCAGCTTCTGACCTCCATATACAACCATATAGGTGTGTGTGTACATAAGTTCACACACACATGCACACAAACACACACATATTCACATGCACACACAAATTTTAAGAAACAAAGTGATCTGACACAAAACTGTACTGATAAGATGGCATATTGTTAATAAATCTGAGGATGCAATGTAAATTGCAATATTACTAATACTTTAAACATAAATAAATTTGTATCAAAATCACTGTTTTAATAAGAAAATTCTGGCTGGTTTTCCTATCATATATAGTTAAGATAAGTTGAGAGGGGCTTATTATTTTCATAACTTAAATAGTTGTTTATAATTCTAGCCAATGAACTATGTTTTGAAATAGAAACTAAATCATGAGTCTTGAAAGAAAATCAATCCTGTTATTTGAAAACATAATCACATGCATATGAATCCCAAAAAATGAAATGAGTTGATGGGAAAGCTCATTAGGTGCCCCTGGGTAGATTAGATGCCCTGACTCAATGGGTTTGACAGTATTCACAGACCCCATCAAATATAGGGAGTAGCCCTGTCATATCCAAAGTTGAGAAAATGTATCATGAGGCTGGAACTGTAGTAGAGACTAATTTATCCAGAGGAGCAAGACCTAAGCAACAAGACAAGATGATAGCCATGAAAGGGTGCTGGGCTGTGCTGTGCAGTGAGGTTACGTTATGAGCTTGCAGCAAGGGCTACATGAACTGTTCACATTTATCAGCCTTTGAGTTAGAGTTTTCATCACTGTGACCAAACACTAGACAAAAAGAACTCAAGGGAGGCACATGTATTTAAGCTTATGGTTTCAGAGTTCAGCCAGAGTTCACCCCATATGAGTGGGCTTAATATGGCAGTGGGACACAGCAGGAGGCTCAGAGCATGACAAGAAAGGACTAACGATACTCCCAAAGACTGCTTCCAGCCAGCTCCATCCTAAAGTTCCTAGGACCTTCCAAAGTAGTGCCAGGAGCTATGAATCAATCATTTAAAATAAAAGTCTGTGAGGAATATTTCATATTGAAACCACAACAGCTTTTGTTAATTACTTGTACCTAAGAACTTTATAATAAATGATCTTATTCCTGGGAAGGTGTATGTGTAAGAGTATGTGTGCAACCCATAATCAGCCTTACTAATACTTTCATTATTAATAAAGGGGTTCTATCTAGCAAGATGGCTCAAGTGGTAAAATGTGCTTGACAACTTGAGTTTGATCCTGGAGGTCAACATGCTGTAAGGTCAAAATCAACTCCTGTAAGTTGTCCTCTAACCTCAGTATGTATGTGGTGGTGTGAACATGCAAATTCATGTATACGTATGCACACAAACAGAATAAAATATGATAACAGTAAAAGAGCTCCCATCATCAACATACGAGTACATTGAAATTCTGGTTAGAGACAAAGAACAGGAAAGGCATATGTTATTCAAGAAATATCATGAGGGCTGATTTATATGAGGTAAAATTGAGCAATAATGTATTTATATAAAATAAGCCTTATATGGACTCAACAACAACAAAAAGCTAAATAAAACAAAAAAAGCACTTTTTAGACTATTTAAGAGTATGTGTGTGTGTGTGTGTGTGTGTGTATGTGTGTGTGTATCTTTGGAACAGCATTTTCAGACTTGATAAAATCTTACCTAGAGTAGTAATTATCAATTACTTGAAATTTATTTGAAACTTAGGCATATATATATATATATATATATATATATATATATATATATGTGTGTGTGTGTGTATGTATGTATGTATATATTCATATACATGTACACACACACATATATATATATGTATATATATAAAATATACATTTATATACACATGAGGAATATCTACCTATATATGTGTATATATACATACACACATATAGGAAAGGTTGAAATTCACCTTGTCAACCCATATCAAGTGTTCAGCCAAATTAAGCATGACAATTTGAAGGGTGTACAGATGTAATAATGCAAGTTCTGGTCAAGTATAAGCTGTACCTACCAAAGCCAAGGAATGTGGTGTCCACTGCTGGAAAAAAAAATTTTTATTCCAGGGAAACGAGGAGCCAGGCACCATTTCACAGAACAAGGAGAGTATGGGTTTTACTGTGTGAAAAACTCACAGAGATCAGCAAAAGTAACTCCAAAAGAGCTTCTCCACATACAGACATACAAAAAGTGAAATTCCAAACACAGTTACAGATCCTTAAGAGAGCAGCAGTAAAAATGAGAAGTTACTATTTTTTTTTAACCACTTGAGAAAAATGTAAGGAAATAACAGTTTTCAGAGGAAATAGGATAAAATCCTAAAATCTTTCTTGTTTATTAAAATCCTGGGTACACATGAATTTCAAAGAGTGTTGAATGGTAAAACCATGGATGCTTCTTCCATGCTTGCTCCCTGACAAGAGTCCTGCATGCTCGATTCATTTAGCCTCCATGTTTTTCCTTTCTTTTTTCTCTCTTTTGACAATCATTATGAGACTCTTAAAGTCTCTTGTGACATTATCAATTTGTGATCAAAGTTTTATAATTCCCCCCAAAATGGGCACATTAAAACACCTGGCTATCTAATCCATCTTTGCAAGCCCTTCTGTGTTACTTTCCCCACGTTTCTTGGCTTGCTCTGCATATCCGCATGATCTATGCATGAGTATAGCGCATTCCTTCTCACAACAGGTCTCATTGGACTCCCTCTTCATGCTCCGGTTGCTGTAATCCACACCTCACTTTTACAGTATCTTTTACAATAATGGAATCACCTCTGTCTATTTACTTGGCACTTAACATAAAATGATTTAAAAGATAAAAAGCCAACAAAACATCATTAGTTTAGGTATGGTTTTTGTGTATACATCGTGATATAGTTTCAAAGATGGGGGTTTGTTACACATACTATATGTCCATAACTCCGGTTCTCCCAAGGATGTTCTTTCAGGCATTGTTATCCGTAATGTCTTGACCTTCAATTTTCAAAGTTTTAAAGGAATATTTCTCCTATAGCTTCCTGCTTTTTATAGCATGTGTTCTCATTACCCTTGGAGTTATCTTTGGTTTTGATGAAAAATCTGATTTGATATTTTCTTGTTTGTTTTTACAGAAGGTGTTTGCACGGGAATCATCAGTGGAGGTGTGTTAGCATTTGCAAAGTTGATGACTCTTCTGCCTTGCATTTCTTTCTCAGACTATGCCAATTTAAATGCATTATATTCTTTTAAGTTTTGATAGTCACGCTTTTTTGTTTCCTTGTAAACAGGATGCTAATGAGAACCTGATAATAATGAGGAAAGTGGTGCCAGGAACACACAGGCACATCCTTCTGTCATGCCGTGTAATTAGCTTGCTTCCTCTGGAAGCCTTCAGAGTCTCTTCCTTTGCCTTGGACTGCTGGGCTTGCATCAGGAAGTTTATAGGCCTATAGCTAGGCTTGTTTAATTTTTAATTTCCGTTCATCTTGCTCAGCCTTATCTCAACTCATCCCATTAAACACGTTTTCCTATTGTGTGACATTTCCTGTAGTCTCTTCTTTGTTGAGTCATTTCGTTTTAGCAGCACAGATATTTTTCTATCTGGATATTTTATATATAAAATTCTCAACTTTCTGTTGTTTTATAGCTATTCCTTTGTTGTTTTGCATTTTAGTTTGTGAGATTTACTCCTTTGCAATCATCTAGAACATCCTATGGCTAATTTTCAGCTATTTTATTCTTTGAAATCTATCAATGAGCAATGAAATAAATGTGATGTAAAAAGTGCATGTTAAGAAGATGTGCTATTTATTGCTACTTACTATCTGTACATGTATTTCATTAAATACTATGAACATGCACACCCACATCATATATATATATATATATATATATATTACCATATGCTTAATATGTTTATTAGTCAATATATTTTTAAAACTACTGACTTAAACTGTAACTGATTGTTGTTCTAGTTTGACACAGAAGGCTCTTTTCCCATTCTTCTCAAAGGGCTTTCTCCTGCCCCCAACCCCTCTGTCTCTTTGGCAGTCTCACTTTGCAGCCCTGGAATTTACTACATAGGACAAGTTGAACTTATAGAAATTTATACATTTATACTCTCCAGATTTGGAGATTAAAGGCCTTCCCTGCCATGCAAAGTCTGGAGATTCTTTTTGATTACTGGACACAATATCCTCTTGACTCTCTGAAAATTATAATAATATTTTGAATAGTTGTTTTTACAAAGGTTTGCCACCTATTTTATTTTTTGTGTTTTTCTACTAATTTATTTTTTTATTGTACATTATAATCATGGCCCCTCTCCTGATCACCCATCCCACAGTCCTTTCCCCCATTCTCACTCCCCTTCCCTTCTGAGAGGGCTCCCCTGGGTATTCCCCCATTAGATTCATTCTCTCTCACTGATACCAGACAAAGTAGCTTAGTTAGGGGAACATATTCCACAGATAGGCAACAGCTTTAGGGACAGCCCCCCACTCCAGTTGTTGGACCCACATAAAGACTGAGCTGCACATGCTACATATGAGCTGGAGGCCTCCATCCAGTTCTTGTCTGCTCTTTGGTTGGTGGCTTAGTCTCTGAAGGCCCAAGTTACTTGACTCTGTTAGTCTTCCTCTGGAGTTCCTATTCCATCTGGGGCCCTCCTCAATCCAAACACTTCCTTAAAAGTCCCTGAATTCAACCCAATTGCTTCTGCATCTGTTTCAATCATCTGCTGGGTGGAGCCTCTCAGAGGAGAGTTATGCTATGCTCCTGTCTGCAAGCATAACAGAGAATCATTAATAGTTTTAGAGATTGATGCGTGTGCATGGGATGAGTCTCAAGTTGGACCAGTTATTGGTTGGCCATTCCCTCAATCTCTGCTCCATCTTTGCCCCTGCATTCCTTTTAAACAGGACAAGTTTTCAGTCAAAAGTTTGTAGGTGGGTTCCTGTCCTTATCCTTATCCCTCCACTAGGAGTCCTTCCTGACTACAGGAGGTGGCCACTTCAGGTTCCATATCCACACTGCTATGTGTCTTAGCTACTTGAATTGACTCCATGGAGCCTCTACCATTTCAGGTCTCTGGCACATTCTAGAGATGACCCCACCCCACCTCTATCAGCTGCAGATTTGCATTCATTTTCCTGACCCTTTCTCTGGTCTTCTCTCCTGTGTCTCCCTACACCTGACACGGACTCCCTTCTCTTTCCTATTTCCTGTCTCACTCAGTATATTCCCTCCATCTGCTTCCTTCTAAGTGAGATTCAAGCATCCTCACTTGGCCTTTCCTTCTGATTTAGCTTCTTTGGATTAGTGGAGTGTAACATGGTACTTGTGTTTTATGGCTAATATCCACTTACGAGTGAATACATAAAATGCATGCCTCTTGAGGCCAAGTTACCTCACTCAGGATGATATTCTCAGGTTCCAACCATTTGCTTGCAAAATTCATGATGTCTTGATTTTAAATAGCTGACTAGTATTCCATTGTGTAGATGTACACATTTTCTTTATCCATTATTCAGTTGAGGGACATCTGGGCTCTTTCTAGTTTCTGGTTATTACAAATAAAGCTGCTATAAACATAGCGAGACACATGTCCTTGTAGTATGGTGGGGCATCTTTTGGGTATATTCCCAGAAGTAGCATAGCAGGTTCTTTAGGTATAACTATTTCCAATTTCATGAGAAACCACCACTTTGATTTCCAGAGTCGTACAAGATTTCAGTCCAACCAGTAATGGAGGAGTGTTCCTGTTTCTCACACCCTCACCAGAATATGCTGTCACTGATGGGTGTAAGATAAAATCGCAGGGTCATTTTGATTTGCATTTCCCTGATGATTATATATGTTGAACATTTCTTTAAGTGCTTCTTAGCCATATAAGATTCTTCTGTTAAGAATTCTCTGTTTTGCTCTGTACCTCATTTTAAAATTGGGATATTTGAGTTGTTTGTGTCTAACTTCTTGAGTTCTTTATATATTTTGAATATTAGCTCTCCGTTGGATGGGGGTTAGTGAAGCTCTTTTCCCAGACTGTAGGCTGCCATTTTGTCTTATTGATAGTATCTTTTGCCTTACAGATGCTTTTCAATTTCATGAGGTCTCATTTATCAATTGTTGATCTTAGAGCCTGAGCCACTGTTCTGTTTAGGAAGTTGTCTCCTGTACCAGTGAGTTCAAGATTTTTCTTCACTTTCTCTTCTATTAGATTTAGTGTATCTGGTTTTATGTTGGGGTCATTCATCCACTTGGCCTTGTGTTTTGTGCTGAGTGATAAATTTGGACCTATTTACATTCTTCTACATGCAGACATCCAGTTAGACCAGCACCATTTCTTGACGATGATTTCTATTCTCCACTGTATGGTTTTGGACCCTTTGTTAAAGATCAAGTGTCCATATATGTGTATGCTTGTTTCTGGGTCTATGATTCAATTCTATTGATCAAACCTGTCCATTTCTATATGAATACCATGAAGTTTTTATTACTAGTGCCCTGTAGTATAGTTTATGATTAGGGATGGTGATTCCTCTGGAAGTTCTTTAATTGTTCACGCTTGTTTAATTATCCTGGAGTATTTTTGTTTGTTTCTTTTTGCACATGAAGTTAGAAATTGCTCTTTTAAGTGCTGTAAAAAATTGTTTTGGAGTTTTGACAGGAATTGCATTGGATCAGTAGATTTCTTTTGATAAGATGGACAATTTTCACTATGTTAATCCTAATGATTCATGAGCATGGGAGATCCTTCCGTTTTCTGATATCTTCTTAAATTTCTTTCCTTGGAGACTTGGAGTTCTTGTCATTTAGATCTTTTTATTTATTTGGTTAGAGTTACACCAAGATATTTCATGTTATTTGTTGCTATTCTGAAGGGTTATTTTCCTTAGTTTCTTTCTCAGCGCATTTATGAGTTGTATAAAGAATGGCTACTGATTTCTTTGAGTTAATTTTGTATTAAGTTATTTTGCTAAAGGTGTTTATCAGCTGTAGAAATTTTCTGGTAGAATTTTGGGGGTTGTATACTATGTATACTATCATATCATCTTTGAATAGTGATACTTTTACTTCTTCCTTTCCAATCTGTATCCCTTTGATCTCCTTTAGTTGTCTTTTGCTGTAGCTATGATTTCAAGTACTATATTTAATAGATAAGGAGAGAGTGGGCAACCTTATTTTGTCCCTGATTTTAGTGCAATTGCTTCAAGTTTTTCTCCATTTAGTTTGATGTTGGCTATTGGCTTGCTGTATATTGCTTTGATTATGTTGAACTATGCACATTGTATTCTTGATCTCTCTAATACTTTTAACATGAAGGGGTGCTTGATTTTGTCAAAGGCTTTCCAGCATCTAATGAAATGGTCATTTTTTTCTTTCATTCAGTTTGTTTATATGGTGGATTACATTGATGGATTTTTTTATATTGAGCCATCCCTGCATCCCTGGGATGAAGCCTACTTGCTTATACTAGATGATGATTTAGATGTATTTCTGGGTTCAGTTTTGTGAGTATTTTATTGAGTACTTTTGCATCAATGTTCATAGAAGAAATCTCCATGAAGCCCTCTCTCTTTGTTGAGTCTTTATGTAGTTTAGGTATCAGGATGACTATGACTTCATAGAATGAGTTTGGTAGTGTTCCTTCTGTTTCTATTTTATAGGATATCTTGGAGAGTATTGGTATTAGCTGTTTTTTGAAAGTCTAGTATATTTCTGCTCTAAAACCATCTGGCCTTGTGCTCTTTTTGATTGGGAGACTTTTGATGAATATTTCCATTTCCTAAAGGGTAGTAGGTCTGTCTAAATACTTTACCTGATACTTATTTAACTTATTAAGTAGTATTTGTCTGGAAAATTGTCAATTTCCTTAAAATTTTCCAATTTTGTGGAGTACATGCTTTTAAAATAAGACCTAAAGATTCTTTGAATTTCCTCAGTGTCTGTTGTTATGTCTCCTTTTTCATTTCTGATTTTGTTTATTTGGACATTGTCTGTCTGTCTTTTGGTTAGTTTGGCTATGGGCTTGTCAATCATTGATTTTCTCAAAGAACCACCTCTTGGATGCATTGATTTTTTTTGTATTGCTTTCTTTGTTTCTAACAAACTGATTTTAGCTTTGATTTTGATTATTTCCTGCCATCTATTCCTCTTTGGTTTACTTGCTTCTTCTGCGTCTTCTTCTTTTTTCTCTAGAGCTTTAAAGTGTGCTTCTAAATTGCTGGTATGAGAACTTTCTAGTATCTTTATGGAGGTATTTAGTATCATGAACTTTTATCTTAGCACTATTTGCATTTTGTCCCATAACTTTGGGTATGTTGTGCCTTTGTTTTTATTGAATTCTAGAAAGTCTTTAATTTTTCTTTCTTTCTTTCTTCCCTCGCACAGAGATCATTGAGCAGAGAGTTGTTCAATTTCCATGAGTATATAGATTTTCTAGTGTTTCTGTTGTTGAAGTCTAGCTTGATTCACTTATTTGATTATATTTTCCTGTATTTCTTTCAGGGATTTATTTGTTTCTTTTTAAAAGGCATCTACCTGTTTGTATTTTCCTGTATTTCTCCAAAGGATTTATTTATTTCCTCTAAATGCCTACATCATCTTTATAAGATGAAGTTTAACGGTATAATCTTACTCTTCAGGTATGTTAGGATAACCAGGGCTTGTTGTTGTAGGAGAGCTAGGTTTTGATGATAACATATTACACTGGACTTCTATTGATTTTGTTCTTGCTTTTAACCATCTTGTTTTCTTTAGCCTGGTAGTTCCTTGGAGTAGAAGGCCTCAAGAAATGGTTGTTCAGGTAGTAGATGGCCTCCTGGGAGCCAGGCAGAGCTGTGGCCCAGAGAGTGGGGTGCTAGTTTATGGTTTCAGGTTGAGATGTAGATGGGAAGATGGAGCTCAGATAGGTCAGGGCAGACACCATAGCTGCTGCTTCGTTTTTTTGTTGTTGTTTTTATAAATTTGTTCCCTTATTTTCATTCTTCTATATCTGATATCTTTTTGATTCTGTGTCTATAAATTATTGGCTTGTTTAATTACCACAGATAGTTATTATATTTACTAGCTATTTGCCCTGAACTCCTTCAATATGAGTTTTCACTTAAAGACTGTAGTAGAGCCAGTCTTGTTGACAGCTACACTACAGTGGCACTAAAATGCAAATGGGTGTTGTTCATTGTGCTGCTGGTGCCAAGTAAGGAGGATGTTACTTTGGGAGTAGGGATCTCATGTGACTTTTTTCTTTGGTCAAATGGGATGTAGCTCCCTGCTGTATGTAATTGCTATGTGGTTTCTCCTAGGGAGATGGGAACAAATGTCTATTTGCCCCAGAGAAGGCATTGACAAGAAGTTGAAGAAATGATTTCATCCAACACAGCATGGTGTAGCAGTGGGTTTACTCAAATGACCTCTAGGAGCATAGGGCAGAATATTTATTGCTTCACTGCCAATCCCATCAAAGGACCTCAGGAGATCTGCGTCAGTCAAGATCTCTTCAGAACCCCATGTAGCTCCGTCAATAACCTCCTGCCCTCTAGATCTTGTTTATTGTTCATAAAATCTTAGGGAGATGCCTCATAGGCCCCTCTGGAAAGATTTGGGGATCCTGAATCTTTTTTTTTTTTTTTGAGTTTCATAAATCTTACCAATTCCCACCCCTCCCCTTTCTCTGTTATTTCTTCTTCTTCCAGGAGGGAATAATTCAATTCAAGGAAATAGCTACAGAAGAATCATATCAGGTTGAAATCCTCACAGCCTTGTTCTACTTGAAAGCTTCAGCAAGAGTTCAGCACCATCTTCTGGATGGTGTTCCAGCACTTTTTTTTTAGTAAGGAAAAAATATCTCTGGCTTCTGTTTTACGTTGGGTAGGAAATGTTACATGGCTAACGTCTTCTGAATATAGTGCTTTCATGAACCTGATGCATCTTGGCTGGTATCTGTTCTTCTACTCAGTAACATGAACCTAAAATGTTTATGGAGATTGCTTGGGGAGAACTTTGTTGATATGTAGCGTTTAAGTCTGTTTACTTGTCTGCTGTGTTGTGTTTCTACAGTCAACATGTCAACTGGTTTCAATTGTTACAGTTTCCTCTAATTATGATTCTGGCACCTTCACTGTTGTTAAATAACCAATATATTTCCCCCACACCCAAGTGCATTGCCTTTTCAATTGAAACTCTTTTATGGGAGAGAAATTAGTGTGGTCTCTCTCCTCTGTTCTAAATTAGACAAATGAACTTCCTTGAACTAGTATTTGCTGTAAATGTAAAGGACCTGAATCCTATTATTACCATTTACCTGACAATTCTACTTCAGGTTACAAACCCTGAGAGAACTTATCTAGTGTGCAGAAATAAACTAATGTCTGTATTGAATTACAAGAATTCCACATAAGGGTCTGGTAAGATGTCTCAGTGTATAAAAGTGCTTATTGAACAAGCATAAGAACTTGAGTTCATCTCCCAGTACCCATGTAAAAAACCATAAAAGGCATGAGTCTATAACTCTAGTGCATGGGAAGGAGACAAAAGCTGACCAGTCTAGTCACTGGTGAATTTTAAGTTCAGTGAGATAGCTTTTCTCACAAAAGTAATGTGAATACCCTGGAACTATGGCTCAATGAGGGAGTGCTGGTTTTGAACATTTGAGGTTAAATCCTCAGTACTACTAATAGTAGTCGTGGTAGTAGTGGTAGTGGTGGTAGTAATGGTGGAGAGAGAGAGGAAGGTATCTCATTTCAACCCCTGGCCACCAGTGTCACACACACAGAGACACAGACACCCACACACACACATAAACACACACACACACACACGTAACACATAAACCAAAAATTCAATATAATAGAATTATTAAGTGAACTGTGTATTGCAGTCCCATAACATACCATGATACCATTAAAATTCATGGATATTGGGCTGGGAAATGTGTCACTGAGTAATGCATTCACTATATAGGCACAAGCACCTGAGTGTAAAGGCATAGGACATTTACATCTGGGCATGGTGTACATATCTATAATTTCAGTGTTACTTTTCTGAGATGGAAGGCACAGGTAGGAGGAGCCCTAGAAACTCAAGGTTCAGGTGGCCCAGTAGTCACAGGTGTGGACATAGACCCCGTATCAAGTATGGTAGAATATGTCTACTGACACCCAGGGTTGTCATATGATCCCTACCTGTACACTGTACTCACATACACATATACACACAGTGATAAAAGCCGTGCATCTGATGTTCCTTCAAGTTACACGGATAATTTTAATGATATAACACTGAGCTAAAATAGGCACAGAAAATGCATATGTGTGAGCTAACCATAAATCGGATTATAAATCTGTCAACAAAAAGCATGGTGCATCTGTATTAAAAAGAACAAGATTCAAATACTAATACACTACTAGCTCTGTTTTCATTTTGCAGTTTGTACAGTGTTTTTAGTTTTATGTAAGAATGTACTATTTTGAATTTATAAATTGAAATCAAATTAAATTTTCAATTTTACATGTTTAGTTTTTATCTTGGTTACTGTTATATTACTGTGAAGAAACAGCATGACCCAGGCAACTTTCAGAAAACAATTAATTGGGAGGATGCTTACAGTTTTAGAAGGTTAATCCAGTATCATCATTTCAGGAAGCAGACAAGCATGGCACTGTATCTTTATGTGGAGCATGGTGAGAGCTTCATATCTTGATCCTCAGGCAGAGGGTTGAGCTTGGGGAGAGGGAGGACAGGGAGAGAAAGGGAAGGAGGTGTTGGGGAAGGAGAGGGATATTTATATCTATATCAACTATCTAATGTCTATAATGTGGGCCTGTGTACCAGAGGCTTTCCACAGCGATCTCTGGCCAGGCCAGGTATAAAGGTTCAGGCAAAAGGGAGAGAGTGCGACAGGGAGGGGGAATTGCCTCCACTACCTCTGCTACTACAGCTGCCCCCCACCTCTGTCTCCTGCATATTTACATTAGAATTCATAATAGGAGCAAAATTACAATTATGAAGTAGCAATGAAATGATTTTATGGTTGAGGGTTACCAGGACACAAGGAACTGTATTAAAGGGTCACAGCATTGGGAAGAATTAGAATCACTGCTCTTGAAGGAAAATGACTCTATGTCTCCCAGAAGTTAACAGCTGCTATTCCACCAGTACTACTGGTGGCACTGCGTGCCCTACTTATCTCTGTGGAGGAGAATTTGTTCTGTCTTGGGCCTATACAAGATTTGTGCATTTTGTTATAACCACTGTGTACATATATGTAGCTATCCTGCTGTGTCAGATGTGTTCTTGCAGTCATCTACCTGCTCTGGTTCTTAATACTTTTCACAGTGATCCCTGAGCCTTTGAAGGGGTCACATATGTTCCCCTCAGAGTTGAGCATTCTGAGGTCTCTCATTCTCTGTACTTTGGTCAATGATGAGTCTCTGCGTTAATTACCATCAGAAAGTGGCTACTTACTCTTATGATGTTTGCGCCACTATTGTACCAGTGGCCATGTCTTACCAGGACAGTCATTATAGCTAGTTATAATCATTATAATATTGTAATCATAATATATAGAGTTGAGAGTTAGCTATAATTATTACTTTTCTACTTCAGCACTATGAATGCTAGCCAATAGGGATGAATCTTTGAGATCTATAACAATTTGATTTCTTGATGTTTTATGACTCAAATATATGGCATGTTCAGTATTAGAGTCTTATCAGCAAGTTTTGTGTCAGGACTGTGTTGCCTTAATTACTGTAGCTCTGTAGCATAACTTGGGATCTTAGATATTGGCAACCCCAACAACCTATTACAAAATGATTTCTATTATTTTTAGAAAGAATAAAATGACATCACTGCTCCATTCCCCTTCCTCCCACCAAACCCTCCTATATACATTTTCTTGCTGTTTTTTCAAATATGTTAAACAGAAGTGGAGAGACCACTGTTGGACATCCTTGTTTGTTCCTGATTTTAAAGGCGTACTTTGTGTTTTTCTACATGTAGGATAATGTTAGAGGTGGGTGCCATTTATGTTGTCTTGATTATGTTGAAATATGTCCTCTGTATCCATATTTTCTTTAGAAGTTTTATCATAATGGATGTTAGATTTTTGCCAAAGAACTTTTCTATGTCTAATGACAGGATCATATGTTTTCTATCAGTGTGGTGGATTACATTTATTGGTTTATATATTTCAAACAATCCCTAAATCTCTGGAATGAAGCAAAATTGACTTTGAAGGATAATCTTTTTATGTTTTTGATTTTAATGTGTGGAGAATTTCATCATTTATGCTTATCAGAGATATAGTCATATAATTTTTGTTGGGCCCTTGTCTGGTTTTGGTAGGCATCTGGTTACTCTTGACTTCATAAAAGAAATATGGAAATGTTCCTTCCACTTTGTGGAATAGTTTGAGGAGTATTGGTGTTAGCTTTTAGGCAGACTCATAGTGACTTATACTCTGAGCTTTCACCCAGCCAATACCCTGTTCTGAAAGATATCTGTACCCGCCTAGCACCCAGGCTCCAGTGTCATCTACTTCCCCACATTCTGCCTTTTTGTGTTTATAACCCCTGTGTGAATGAGTAAAAATTATGATTTTCTAATAAAAATAAATAAAAATAAATAAATAACAAAAAAAGAATGGCAGAATTCTGTAGTGAATCCATCTGGGCTGAGTAGTTTTTAGTTAGGATATTTTAAATTACTGGGTATTTTAACTGAATTTATCGACTTTATCTTATAGTTAAATATCAATTTAACTATGGTAGATTATAGAAATCTAAAAATTAATTCATTTCTTTAGATTTTTTATTTTGGTGGAAAATATCTTTTAAAAATATGTTCTTAGGATTCTCTGAATTTTCTTAGTCTCAGCTACAATGGTTCTGTTTTTATCTCTTAATTTTATTAGTTTGTAACATATCTCTCTTTTCTTTTGGTTATTTTGGCAAAAGGTTTGCCAATCTTGTTAATCTTTTCAAAGTACTAACTCTGAGTTTCTTTGACTTTTTAAATATTGAGGTTTTTTTTTGTTTCAATTTTATTAGTTTCCACCCTGATTCTGGTTACTTTTCATTAAGCTATTGATTTGTGAGTTCTCAAATGTTTTGATGTAGGTATATAAACTTTGCTCCTCTGAGTGTGTTTATTTTGTCTCATTTATTTTGACTGTTTTTAAATTTTTATTGAGATCTAGAGATTTTTAAATGTCCTTATTGATTTTTTTCATCACTTAATTTTGATTTTATAGTGTGTTAGCTTTCATGAATTTGAATCCTTTTTAACTATTGTTGTTTATACCTATGGTATAATTCATGTTGGTTAAATAGAGTGCAAAATGTGATTTCAATTTTTTCCTATTTGTTGAGGCTTGCTTTCATTAATATATAGTTTATTTTGGAGAGAAAATCCCCATGAGTTGCTGGCAGAAATATATATATTTTAATGCTTAAATATAATAATCTGTAGATACATATAAAGTGTTTCTCTTTTTTTTTAACTTCTTTTTTTTTTTTATTGAATGATTTATTTACATTTCCTATGTTGTCCCCTTACCCCATCCCCCACCACCCCCTCGGAACCCCCAATCCCCTCGCCCCTCCTCCTTCTTCTCTGTGGATGTAACCTCTATCTACACCCCCCCACTCCCACCTCCCCACCCTCAAAATTCCCACCCCCTGGGGCATCCAGCCTTCATGAGGTCAAGGTTCTCTTCCTCCACCTATGCCCAGCAGGGCCCTCCACTTTTACATATTCAGCTGAAGCCCTGGATCCCCCCCTAAGTGCTCCCAGGCTGGTGGTTTAGACCCTGGGTGCTGTGGTTGGTTGGTATTGTTGCTTTCCTCATGGTGCCACAAACTCTTTCAGCTCCTTCAGCCTTCACTCTAACTCCTCTATTGAGAACCCCATGATCAGTTCAATGGCTAGTTGTGAGCATCTGCCTCTGAATATGTCTGACTCTTGAAGGCCTCTGAGGAGATATCCATATCAGGCTCTTATCAGCATGCACTTCCTGTCTTCCACATCAGCATCTACATTTGGTGATTGCACATGGGATAGATACTCAGGTGGGGTGGTCTTGAGACGGCCCCTCCTTCAGTTTCTGTCCCTCACTTTGTCTCCATATTTGCTCCCTTGAGTATTTTGTTGCTCCTTCTAAGAAGGACCGAATCACCCTCACTTGGTCTTCCTTCTTTATGGGCTTCATGTGGCCTGTGAGTTGCATCTTGGGCATTTCAAGGTTCTAGGCTAATATCCAATAATCAGTGAGTGAATACCATGTGTCTTCTTTTGTGATTGGCTTACCTCACTCAGGATGATAATTTCTAGTTCCATCCATTTACCAAGGAACCTCTCGAATTCATTGTTTTTAATAGCTGAGTAATACTCCATTGTGTAAATATACCACATTTTTTGAATCCATTCCTCAGTTGAAGGACATCTGGGTTCTTTCCAGCTCCTGGCTATTATAAATAAGGCTGCTATGAACATAGTTGAGCATATGTCCTTGTTATATGTTCGAGCATCTTCTGGGTATATGCCTAGGAGTGGTATAGCTGGATCCTCGGGTAATGCTATGTCCAATTTTCTGAGGAACCGCCAGACTGATTTCCAAAGTGGTTGCACCATCTTGCAGTCCCACCAACAATGGAGGAGTGTTCCTCTTTCTCCACACCCTCGCCAGCATCTACTATCACCTGAGTTTTTAATCTTAGCCATTCTGACTGGTGTGAGATGGAATCTCAGGGTTGTTTTGATTTGCATTTCCCTGACGACTAAGGATGCTGAACATTTCTTTAGATGCTTCTCGGCCATTCGAGTTTCTTCCCTTGAAAATTCTTTGTTAAGCTCTATACCCCATTTTTTAATAGGGTAATTTGGTTGTCTGGAGTCTAATTTCTTGAGTTCTTTGTATATATTGGATATTAGCCCTCTATCAGATGAAGGATTGGTAAAGATCTTTTCCCAATTTGTTGGTTGTCGTTTTGTCCTATTGACAGTGTCCTTTGCCTTACAGAAACTTTGCAATTTTATGAAGTCCCATTTGTCAATTCTCGATCTTAGAGCATATGCCATTGGAGTTCTGTTCAGGAACTTTTCCCCTGTGCCCAAGTATTCGAGGCTTTTCCCCACCTTCTCTTCTATTAGTTTCAGTGTATCTGGTTTTATGTGGAGGTCCTTTATCCACATAGACTTGAGCTTTGTACAAGGGGATAAGAATGGATCAATTTTCATTCTTCTACATGTTGTCTTCCAGTTGAACCAGCACCATTTGTTGAAAATGCTGTCCTTTTTCCACTGGACAGTTTTAGCTCCTTTGTCAAAGATCAAGTGACCATAGGAGTGTGGGTTCATTTCTGGGTCTTCAATTCTATTCCATTGATCTTCCTGCCTGTCTCTGTACCAATACCAGGTAGTTTTTATCACTATTGCTCTGTAGTACAGCTTGAGGTCAGGGATGGTAATTCCTCCAGAAGTTCTTTTATTGTTGAGAATAGTTTTCGCTATCCTGGGTTTTTTGTTATTCCATATGAATTTGAGAATTTCCTTTTCTAACTCTGTGAAGAATTGAGTTGGGATTTTAATGGGGATTGCATTGAATCTGTAGATTGCTTTTGGCAAGATGGCCATTTTTATTATATTAATCCTGCCAATCCATGAGCATGGGAGATCTTTCCATCTTCTGAGATCTTCTTCAATTTCTTTCTTCACAGACTTGAAGTTCTTGTCATACAGGTCTTTCACTTGCTTGGTTAGATTCACACCAAGGTATTTTATATTATTTGAAACTATTGTGAAGGGTGTCATTTCCCTAATTTCTTTTTCAGTCTGTTTATCTTTCATGTAGAGGAAGGCTACTGATTTGTTTGAGTTGATTTTATAACCAGCCACTTTGCTGAAGTTGTTTATCAGGTTTAGGAGTTCTCTGGTGGAAGTTTGGGGGTCACTTAAGTATACTATCATATCATCTGCAAATAGCGATATTTTGACTTCTTCCTTTCCTATCTGTATCCCTTTGACTTCTTTTTGTTGTCTAATTGCTCTGGCTAGGACTTCCAGTACTATATTGAATAGGTAGGGGGAGAGTGGGCAACCTTGTCTAGTCCCTGATCTTAGTGGGATTGCTTCAAGTTTCTCTCCATTTAGCTTGATGTTGGCTACTGGTTTGCTGTAAATTGCTTTTACTATGTTTAGGTATGGGCCTTGAATTCCTGATCTTTCCAAGACTTTTATCATGAAGGGATGTTGAATTTTATCAAATGCTTTCTCAGCATCTAGTGAGATGATCCTGTGTTTTTTTTCTTTGAGTTTGTTTATATAGTGGATTACATTGATAGATTTCCGAATATTGAACCATCCCTGCATTCCTGGGATAAAACCTACTTGATCATGATGGATAATTGTTTTGATGTGTTCTTAGATTCGGTTTGCTAGAATTTTATTGAGTATTTTTGCATCGATGTTCATAAGGGAGATTGGTCTGAAGTTCTCTTTCTTTGTCGGGTCTTTGTGGGGTTTGGGTATGAGTGTAATTGTAGCTTCATAGAACGAATTGGGTAGTGTTCCTTCTGTGTCTATTTTGTGGAATAGTTTGAAGAGAATTGGTATTAGGTCTTCCTTGAAGGTCTGATAAAATTCAGCACTAAAACCATCTGGTCCTGGGCTTTTTTTAGTGGGGAGACTTTTAATGACTGCTGCTATTTCCCTAGGGGTTATGGGACTATTTAGATGGTTTATCTGCTCCTGGTTTAACTTTGGGACCTGGTATCTGTCTAGGAAATTGTCCATTTCTTCCAGGTTTTCCAGTTTTGTTGAGTATAGGCCTTTGTAGTAGGATCTGATGATTTTTTGAATTTCTTCAGTTTCTGTTGTAATGTCTCCCTTTTCAGTTCTGATTTTATTAATTTGGATACTGTCTCTGTGCCCTCTGGTTAATCTGGCTAACGGTTTATCTATCTTATTGATTTTCTCAAAGAACCAACTCCTGGTTTTATTGATATTTTGTATTGTTCTTTCTGTTTCTATTTGGTTGATTTCAGCCCTGAGTTTGATTATTTCCTGCCTTCTACTCCTCCTGGGTGTATTTGCTTCTTTTTGTTCTAGAGCTTTTAGTTGTGCAGTCAACTTGTTAGTGTGTGCTCTTTCCAGTTTCTTTTTGTAGGCACTTAGAGCTATGAGCTTTCCTCTTAGCACTGCCTTCATGGAGTCCCACAAGTTTTGGTATGATGTGTCCTCATTTTCATTGAATTCTAAAAAGTCTTTTATTTCTTTCTTTATTTCTTCCTTGACCAAGTCATCATTGAGTAGAGAGTTGTTCAGTTTCCATGTGTACGTGGGTTTTCCATTGTTTTTGTCATTATTAAAGACCAGTCTTAGTCCGTGGTGATCTGATAAGATGCAAGGGATTATTTCAATCTTTTTGTATCTGTAGAGGCTTGTTTTGTGACCAATTATATGGTCTATTTTGGAGAAGGTACCATGAGGTGCTGAGAAAAAGGTATATTCTTTTGTTTTAGGATGAAATGTTCTATAGATGTCTGTTAAGTCCATTTGGTTCATAACTTCTGTTAATTTCAAAGTGTCTCTGTTTAGTTTCTGTTTCCATGATCTGTCCATTGCTGACAGTGGGGTGTTGAAATCCCCCACTATTATTGTGTGAGGTGTAATGTGTGTTTTGAGCTTTAGTAAAGTTTCTTTTATGTATGTAGGTGCCCTTGCATTTGGAGCATAGATGTTCAGAATTGAGAGTTCACCTTGGTAGATTTTTCCTTTGATGAGTATGAAGTGTCCTTCCTTATCTTTTTTGATTAATTTTGGATGAAAGTCGATTTTATTTGATATTAGAATGGCTACTCCAGCTTTTTTCTTGGGACCATTGGCTTGAAAAATTGTTTTCCACCCTTTTATTCTGAGGTAGTGTCTGTCTTTGTCACTGAGGTGCGTTTCTTGTATGCAGCAAAATTCTGGGTCTTGTTTGTGTATCCAGTCTGATAGTCTGCGTCTTTTTATTGGGGAATTGAGACCATTGATGTTAAGAGATATTAAGGAAAAATGATTGTTGCTTCCTGTTATTTTTTTTATTAGAGGTAAAGTTATGTTTGTATCTTTTTTGGGGGTTGTTGGAAGATTACTTACTTGCTTTTCCTAGGTTGTAGTGCAAATTTGGTTTTGTCATGGAATATCTTGGTTTCACCATCTATAGTGATTGAGAGTTTTGCTGGGTATAGTAATCTGGGCTGGCAATTGTGTTCTCTTAGTGTCTGTATGATGTCAGTCCAGGCTCTTCTGGCTTTTATAGTCTCTGGTGAGAAGTCTGGTGTAATTCTTATAGGTCTGCCTTTATATGTTACTTGACCTTTTTCCCTTACTGCTTTTAGTATTTTTTCTTTGTTTTGTGCATCTGATGTTTTGATTATTATGTGACGGGAGGTATTTCTTTTCTGGTCTAGTCTATTTGGTGTTCTGTAGGCTTCTTGTATGTTTATGGGCATCTTGTTCTTTAGGTTAGGGAAGTTTTCCTCAATAATTTTGTTGAAGATATTTACTGGCCCTTTAAGTTGGGAATCTTCATTCTCATCTATACCTATTATCCTTAGGTTTGGTCTTCTCATTGTGTCCTGGATTTCCTGGATGTTTTGAGTTAGGAGTTTTTTGCATTTTGCATTTTCTTTGACAACTGTGTCAATATTTTCCACCGTATCTTCTGCATTTGAGATTCTCTCTTCTATCTCTTGTATTCGGTTGGTGATGCTTGCGTCTGTGACTCCTGATCTCTTTCTTAGGTTTTCTATCTCCATGGTTGTCTCCCTTTGAACTTTCTTTATTGTTTCTATTTCTAGTTTCAGATCCTGAATGTTTTTGTTTAATTCCTTCTTTGTGTTTTCTTCCATTTCTTTAAGGGACTTCTGTGATTCCTCTTTAAGGGCTTCTATCTGTTTACTTGTACTCTCCTGTATTTCTTTAAGGGAGTTACTTAATTCCTTCTTATAATCCTCTATCATCATCATGAGAAGTGATTTTAATTCTGAATCCTGCTTTTCAGGTGTGATGGGGTGTTCAGGGCTTGCTATATTGGGAGAATTGGGCACTGATGATGCCAAGAAACTTTGGTTTCTGTTGCTTATGTTCTTGCGCTTGCCTTCCGCCATCTGGTTAACTCTAGTGGTACCTGCCCTCACTGTGTAAAACTGGAGTCTGTATTTCCAGTTATCTTGCTTATTGCAGAGCTCCTCAGAGTCCAGAGGTCTCTGTGGTCTTATGCTCCTAATCTCCTGGGTGGAATAACTCCTGGGACTCAGGCCACCTCTTGGATCTGGAAATCCTTCTGCTCTGAGTGCAGTGGGTCCTCGATGACTCAGGATTCAGTTTCAGCTGCTCTGAGTGCAGTGGCTCCAGCTGCTCTGAGTGCAGTGGCTCCTGGATGACTCAGGATTCAGTTTCTCAACAGGACAGGAGCAGACCGACTCTGTGTCAGCTGCTCTGAGTGCAGTGGCTCCTGGATGACTCAGGATTCAGTTTCTCAATAGGACGGGAGCAGACCGACTCTGTGTCTGCTCCAGCCCAGAGGACCAGGCAGGGGCAGAAGGGAAGTGGAATTCCGGAGGTGCGGGGTTTGGGTAGCTGCTGTGCCCTGGATGTCCCTGGCTCCCCGATCTATCTCTGGGGTTTAGGGAGTGAGATGGAGATCTTACCAGCTGCTCTGAGTGCAGTGGCTCCTGGATGACTCAGGATTCAGTTTCTCAACAGGACAGGAGCAGACCGACTGTTTCTGCTCCAGCCCAGTGGACCAGGCAGGGGCAGAAGGGAAGTAGAATTCTGGAGGGGCGGGGTTTGGGTAGCTGCTGTGCCCTGGATGTCCCTGGCTCCCCGATCTATCTCTGGGGTTTAGGAAGTGAGATGGAGTTCTTACCAGCTGCTCTGAGTGCAGTGGCTCCTGG
>NW_021604564.1:15796152-15832068 GCF_004785775.1 Grammomys surdaster | reverse complement strand
CAGGCAGGGGCAGAAGGGCGTGTTTCTCTTTTTTTTATAATTAGTTTGGATTTGAAGTCTTTTTTGTCAGATATTTGAATAGGTATCTCTTTTTATTTCATGGTTCAATTTGCTTAGAATATGTTTTATATCCTACCCTAAGGTGTTGAATATTGTTGCTTATGAATAGTGTTTCTTGGAGGCTGTAAAAAGACATATTTTCTGGTAAAATCTCTTGGTCTGTCTTTTTATTTTGAAGTTGAAAATATTGATATAGAGTTATTAAATGATATGTATTATTTCCTGTTATTTTGTTTTTGTTGTTATTATTATTTTTTTCTATTAAACTTCCTTGGATTCACTGTTCTATAATTGTTTATTTTTCTTTCTTTGGCATGTTCAAACTTCCTTACCATCCAGTGTATTCCTTCCATTAACTTCTGTAGAGCTGGTTTAGTGATCAAAATGTTTTAAGTATGTTTATAATCATTGAAAAAAATCCCCTTTTTCTTGGATTATAGCTGATGGTTTTGTTGAGTATAGTAGTCTGGGCTGTCCTTTCTGGTCTTTCCTTTATAGAGCATTAGTCAAATCTCTTCTGGCTTCATGATCTCTATTGCAAACCCTTGATGGTCTTGCCATTGTATACGAATTAATGTTTCTCTCTTGTTACTTTCAATATCTGTTCTTTGTTCTATATATTTAGTGTTTTGATTATTATGTGACATGGAAAGCTTCTTTTCTGTTGCTGTCTACTTGGTATTCTGTAGGTCTCTTGGCTCTTCATAGACATATCTTTCATTAGATAGGAAAACTTTCTTTTATAATTTTTTTGAAACTATTTACCATTCTTTTGACCAAGATCACTTCTCCTCATTTTATACATGTTACTCATGTACTTGTTTTTTTCTATAGTGTCCCAGAGTTCCTACTTGTTCCATTTTTTGACTTTGTTTGGATTTGACATTTTCTTTAACTTATGGCTTTTCTTCAGGACCTGATATTATCTCTTCCACTTCACCTAATCTGTTGGTAAGCTTTTCCTTTCTACAGAAATTTTTGTTTGTTCAAATTTCTGCTTTTTATTTAAAGTTTTACTCTATTTTTTTCAAATAGCCTCTTTATTAAATTCTATTTTGAATCTTGGGTAGTTTTCATTTAATTATTTGTTTGTATTTCTGATTTCTTTCATCATTTGTGTTATTTTGAAATCACTGTCTTGTACATCACTTAAGCCAGTTTTGGCAGAGGACAGTACTATATAAGTGAAAAGTCTTTATGGAGACTTACTATCTTGTTTATTCTTGTATATATATTTGCAATGGGATCTAGGAATCTGGAGTTAGGTCATTTGTGGAGAGTGGAGGAATTCCTGAGTGGGTATATGAGTGGATAAGGTCCATGACATGAGCACAGCCATGTAAAGGAACTCAATGCCTCAGACCCATAGGATTGATAAAACCTTCCCTAGGTAAGGCTCAGGGAAATGGCAAAGTCCCTGTGTAGACAGTGACAGTGCATGTAAAGGTTGTTAACTGAAGGTTCCTATTCCCAGATGGTTAGAGACTGAGATTACTTCCATAAAGAGACCACACACACACACACACACACACACACACACACACTTAGCTAAATCTGTTTCCTTGTTTGGCTGCATGTAATAACCCCACCTCCTTTGTCAGCTCTACACAATAAACCACCATCTTGATTCAGAAGTATGATATAAATTCCCTTAGTTTGGAAACATCAGTGTCTGAGGACACAGCTTACCTAATCCCAGTCTCTCTCTCTCTCTCTCTCTCTCTCTCTCTCTCTCTCTCTCTCTCTGTGTGTGTGTGTGTGTGTGTATGTGTGTGTTTAGAACACTGTCTAAGCTATGAAGGCTGTGTCAGTTGTTGGTACTATTCCTGGTAGGAAACTGTTGTGAGATATATATCAGAGAAGGCCACTTGGACATAGGTTCAAGTTAATTGAAAGTCTTTATTAGCCAGGCAGTGACTACAATGGGTATTCAGGACATGAATGTTGTCCTGAGCCGTTCTCAGGGTGAGCTTTTATACACAAAATCCACACTGTGAATTAACACACCTCTGTTAACAAGAGTAGTTAGAAACATAACTACTGAAACTACAAAGCATTTTTGTACATTTCAGGACTTCGTCAGAACTATGGACTTTGATAGATTAGGTCTTTTGTTCTTGTTTTGGCAGGTGTTGCTGCCTCAGTGCAAAGTTCCCTGAATTGTACTTCTACCATGGTGTCATTTGTGTTAAGGTCTAAGGACCTATTACATTTCCTATTTGTTCTGTGGGTGACTCATAGCATGTACTTATCAACTGACAAGTGGTTATGGTCCTTCTTCCCTTCCTTCCTTCCTTCCTTCCTTCCTTCCTTCCTTTCTTTATTTCTTTATTTCTTTCTTTTCTGAAGGTTATTTTTGATCATGGCTAAATTTTTTTCTATTTTTTGACTGATTGGTATAAATGCAACAAGTTTCTCACAGTATCATACAGAGGTCTCCTTGTCTCATAAAGAAGAGGTTTAATCTTTGATTAATCTTTTTTCTGAACCTCAGTTCAGAAATCTAATTGGGCTTCCATGTGGGAAGCAGAATTCTTTAAATTGTCTGTGTCTATTTGAGTAGTGAGTTCTAAATATTTTTGTCCCCTATAACTATGTCTGAAGCTTCAGCCATAGCAAAGTCTACAGGGCCTGCCCCTACTAATGCAAATGAGAATGAGGACAATTTGCAGAGCACAGAGAAGCTCAGAATCTAGATTTAAGTGAGACCTGCCTTCTTTTCCATTATAGACGAACATCTGGTATAACATGCTTAAGGATGCAAAGGAATGTGTTCTCCTCTGGTAAAAAGAATTTTAGGATTATGAAGAGATCAGTGTGTTCCCAGAGAACTGTTTTACAAACCTACTGAGCACCATGTTATTGTCCTGGTTTCTGAATGTTCAGATCCAGATGGGCAGGCATAATACTGGGTAGATTGGAGCCTCTTTTTTCACCAGTGGACCCATAGCCTCAAGAACTTGCTTAATCCTAGGAGTTGGACAACCACCCCCAATAGTCTCTGGATATAATACTTTACAAAAGTCTACCTGGAAAGGGGTTAAGTCTCAGTGGATAGATCGAATATGGACTCTTCAGTTTGGGTCTTTTTAAATTTCCATACCCAAGGTCCTAGCGTCTTGGGGTTTGAGGCCTTTCCCATGGGTGGACAAAAGACAAAATAGGGAAACTGTAACAATAGGGCCTGTGTCAGTCATATCTTTAAGGGTTTGGAGGACCTGGTGACAACCCATTTGTCATTATCTTTTTGTAGCCTCCTTTAGCTGGATATGGTGGGTCCTTAGGGTAACACTGGTGACCATAATCTATGTAGGAGTTTTGGCATTTCTACCTTTGCTTGAGGCTTTTGATTTGAATTCTTTTTACCTATGTAAGGTCATGAGACTCAGACTTAGGCAGGCATGCCCTCTCCAATTGTCTGATGAATAGTTCTCAGAGGCTGTTTCAGAGGGTTGTAAAGACTTTAGGAGAGAATGTTTAGTAATTTCTGATTTATGAACTTCTCCATATGTGGTGTACCCAGCCCTTAGAAGAGTAGGTAGTAGAGGTCTCCCAATTTTCAATAATTTCAAAGACATATTTAGTTAAAAGTTTCTATTTATTGTTTGTTTCTGAGCTTTGTGGCTTATAGGCACAATGTAGTTTTCAGTCAGTATATAGGACCTTTGACAGATTTAGGGAAAACTTTGTTAGTGAAGGCTGGACCTCAGGTAGAGGGGCAACTCAAATCCAGAAATCTTAGAGATTCTTGATGAAAACCGAGGCTGCCTCTTTTTAGGTGGGATAGATTTCCATCTGTCTGCTTTTTCAGGTAGTTGACCAGCTAGCTACATGGGGCTTAAGGTTAAGTCTTTGGAGTTTTTAGTGTGGATGTTTGAATGGAATTTAAGAAGTAGTCTGGGCTTAATTTGAAGGAGGTATTTTTTTTCAATGCCTAGGAATAGGCATTCTATAGAGTTTGTGGAGTCTCACAATGAATCTTAAGAAGTCTGAGGGAAGTATTCAGGACTTTTTCTCATGCAAAGTATGTTGGTTCTGGGATTCCATACCTAAAAAGCATGGCCAGGGGAAGGGGTAGTAGTGGAAGTGCAGGACATGTGGTCCTCAGTTGGATTGAGGGATGTAATTGCTGATGTGAATCTAGTACTTTTCCTTAGATAGGAGTATTCCTTGTATAAAGGGGGCATTTGTAGTTGACTATGTGAGTCTAATATCTGTCTAAAGAAGGGAGTGTGGATGAAAAGAGTTGGCCAGGGTGGGTGAACTGGGTTGGAGGAATCTAGGTTCTCTAGCTAGGAATTGGGGAAAGGCAGTCTTACAGGGTTAAATGGAATGATAGATATGGATTTGAACTCCCTATATGGTCAATAAATATGGAAAAAGACACAGAAAGCTTGAAAGTATCTTTGATGAAATGAAACTTAAATATAAATACTACCCCTTAATAGACATCTTTGTATTCCTTGTAACTTAATGAATTTTGTAAAATAAGGCAAAACAAAAACCTAGAGCCAGCTACTTCTTCATTTTTCTCTTTTTTCTTTTTTATTCATTTATTTTTTAAAATCAAATCATAATTTTTACTTATTCACACAGGGGTCATAAACACAAAAAGGCAGGATGTGGGGAAGAGGATGACACCGGAGCGTGGGTGTTCAGGAGGAGTACAGATATCTTTCAGAACAGGGTATTGGCTGGGTGATACCCTGTGGTTCAGGGGACAGGTCACTATGACTCTGCCTATGATTCACTTGTCCTTATCTAAGTTGGTATTATCTGCCAAGTCTACCTATTTACAAGGTCTATGACTACTCAGGCTGGTAAATTACCACAAAAGCTGCTTGTTTACAATAGCTTATAGCCATCAGGGGCAGCCCTGCTTATACACTGAAGGCCTAAAATCAGCCATAGGCCCAAAATCAGCAATAGGCCTGTCATACATGCATACTAACACCAAGTCTTGGGTCTCTGTGGAAAAACATTGAAACAGCTACTTCTTCAATAATGAAGATTCTTTTTACTTTGCAAGGTTGCCCAAAGAACTTTGATGCTATAAACCACAGAGACTTCTCTGTGGTCATTTTTTATTCCACATTTCAACAATCCTTTAAGAAACCACTGCTTGTCAATTTGGGGTGTAACATAGGAGAACATCTATTGTTATCTTTTTATGTATTCAGTATATCTTTTCTTTAATTTTGAGATTATAATTACCCAATTTCTGCCTTCTTTTTCCTCTTTCCCAACCTGCCTGTATATCCCTTCCTATTGAAGTTATTCAATATGAAATACTTATTCAATATGAAATGGTCAGCCCTGAAAAGCATACAAAAAATAGCATTATACAGACTGACAGGTTTGGAATATCTTTATTTTAATTTAAAGATACATTTTAATTTTAGGTATTTATAAGTAGATGTGTCTGGGTGTGAATATATTCATGATTGCATGTACTTATAGAGGTCAGAGGCATAGGATGACTGCTGGAGTTATCAGCCATTGTTAGCTGAGCTGGGAGTCAAAGTAGCTTTCTCTGCAAGAGCAACACACACTTATTCACTGAGTCATCTCTAGCGAAGTCCCACCCTTTTATGAAGAGAAAAGAAGAAGAAGAAAGACAGGGAGAGGAAGAGAGAGAGAGAGAGAGAGAGAGAGAGAGAGAGAGAGAGAGAGAATTTGATTACAAGATATAATATATGAAATAATAATAATAATATTAATAATAATATTAATAATAAATAATAATGCTAAAAATCTCCCTTCCACAACATCATTTCTATTTTCTCTTTGTATCTAGTTTTTTTTTCCAAAATATCAGCCAAAGTAATACATCAAGACACACTGAGCACAATGTCCTCCCTGGGAATCCAGATGTTTTCTACTTTCTATTTCATTGCTTGGGGGTAGGGAAGTCAGAGGACACCATTTGATAGTCATTCTCACCAAAGGGTCCTGGGAGTTGATCTCAGGTTGGCAGATATGGCAGCAAGCACCTTCATTTACTGAGCCACCTCACCAACCCTCCTCTATAATTAAAAAGATCTGAAAGATTATTTACTAGTTCCTTCTATTAACATACTGTAAGCTGACTTGCCCAAAGATACACATTACTATAGGGCAAATGCAGAATTTAATATCTGACTATCCCAATCTCCTAAGAATTTTCATACTGAATCTTTGAAATATAACGAGCTTTTAAAGTTTTCTGTTAATTGCTCCTTCTGAATAATTTCATGCTTGATGATCACTTTCATCTGTCTAGCATCCAGCAGGTTCTGAGTACCAATGCAGTGCATTTATAAGGAGAGCTTTTAAGGAATCTTGACAACATTTTAAGATCTCCTTGAGAATGTTATCAGCCATCCTTTCTTCAGTTGGAATTGACTCCCAGTTATCACACCTGGGTCTATTCAAGCACCCAGACATCCTCTGAGCTGTTTTCGCTCCAGTTCTTTGTTTCCTTTGTATTTGAACTGTCTTAGTTCTTTGTGAGTGTATTGTTATCATTTCTGCTGCTCTCAGTTCTTATTGTAGGTTCTTAGTCAAGCAGGCCATGGTAGAATGTGTTCTATAGTTTGCTGTCTGTCATTATGAAAATATTTCTGATGCAGCCTTAGCCATCAGTGTTGCAATTCCGATGTTTCTGTTTTCAGTCAATGACAGCTCAGTCTCTAGTACCTTCTACCACTGCCTGCTTCTGCTTACAGTTGGGGTATCTTCCACACGGAACACTGTTAAATTATGCTGCCCTCCTATGTATATTACTTTTCAAGCTTTGAGTCTTATAGTTCTAATGACCCTTCTGGCTGAGAATTTTCCCTCTTGAATATTTAGTACAGTAGCACATTGGCTGCCTTAACCACATACATCGGCTACTTTTCTCATTGCTGTAGCAAAATGCACCTGCACAAACAAGTATACACAAACACACCCACATGCACACAGAAACATATATGCACATATGTACACTGACTGTATGCACACATTCAATTCTTCCTTCCATATTGAAAATTTGTGTACTTCCAAACTTGCCCTCTATGACTTTCACTTCAAATTATGTTTTCCAAATTTTTATACAAAAATAAATATATAGGTGGCATTTGTTCAGCTTAATCTTCAGCCCAGAGAGATGCTTAGAAACTAAATAAAATGAATGGGCTAGGGCATTGACCATGTCTATGTTCTTTCTTTGGGATCACTTTCTCCCATGTAATATTCAATGCTTTTGCTTATTTATTGGTATCTACATTGCCTGTCTGAACTTTTGTGAGTGGCCTGTGTCTGGCCTTCTTCTTTCTGTACCTGAGCACCTGGTCTCTTGATAATGGCTTTCTTAAAATTTCTCCAAATAGAAATTTGTTCATATTACAACACCTCTGTGATTTCAGGATTAGGTGAAGCCAGAACAGCAGGTTTTCATAAAGTGAGACATACAAATGTGATTTCAGTCAGTTGTTACTTTATGCCGTTGATCTTACTGAGAGGTGGAGGTGTGTCCTATGAGAGTTCCTGTAGCGTTTTTATGAACCTATGAAAAAATGCTCCTCCACCTCTTTCATACTTTTTGTGCTTAAAAATGTTTGTTGCACTCTCTTTCTCTCTTCTCTCTCTTTCACCCTTTCTCTTTGTGTGTGTTTGTGTATGTGTGTGCATGTGTGTGTACACTGAGAATGACATTCAGAGGACAACTTGTGGAATCAGCTTTCTTTTTATAACCTGGGTTTCATGGATCAATGTAGATCAGTAATCTTGGTAGTAGGCTCCTTTCCTTGCTAAGACATCTTTTCTCTTTTGAATTTTTCTTTTATTATTTTAACCATCCTTATTTAAAGATCCACATGATAAATTGTGTACTAGTAAGCATTATCTTTCTAACAGAAATTCATCTCTCACAAGTTTAAATATGGCATTCCAATACTAAGCCACCAGCAGACTGGTGTTTGAAGAAAGCCCTGCTAATCTGAAGATGATGCCTTTGTTTCTGTGTTCTCCCATGGCAGACAGGGCAACAGCAACCTCTTCTAGTTCTTTTCATAAGGGCACAGTAATTCTCTTTAGGAGGAGTTCATTCTTAGGACCTAAATGTGCCCCAAAGTCTGGATGCTATAATACCACCAAGATGTGAGTAAACATTCCAACCAATTAATTTAGAAGGTATACACATAGCCATGCCACTAGGGAAATAGGACTTCAAATTATTGCATAGACAATGTATGGGAAGTAACCATTCATATGACCTGCTCTGCATGCACCGTTAGGAGGCTTAAAACTATGCATTGTGCTCATTTTTATCATAAACATGGAGTATAATTGATTAATGCTTATGAGACTCCATAGTTCAAAAGTATACACTAAATTAACCCTTAATCATATGCTTGCATCATTCAAGAGACCACATTAAACAAAGAAATACAAATAATAGCAGGACAAAAGCCACACTATATAGAGAGGAATAGAGATACAGTAGAGAGAAACAGAAGGGAATTCCTGAGAAAACAACAGGCATGAAGCAATTGCTAGCCAGTGATTTTAGGCCAGTGATTGCTAGCATAACTCCAAATATCTTTGTCACATAAAGGATGTTGTTTTGTTTTTCCAAAATTTCTCATTTTAAAAAATTATTTACTTTATTTTTAGTATCTTACTGTAATAATTATAACACTCTCTCCTTCCCTTTCCTCCCTCCAAGCCCTTTCATATACCCCATCTTGCTCGCTTTCAAATCCATGGCTTCTTTTTTTAACATATACATTACATATACATATATTCATATATATTCCTAAATACATAAAATACGCAGCCTGCTCAGTTGGCATCATGATATATATATATATTTGTTTTCCTCGGTGGGATTGTCAGAGACTTTAGTTTGGATTTCTGAGAGCTTAATTAGGTAAGGTTGTCTTGAAGCCCTTCTATTCTGAACCATCACAAATGAAGCTGTGTGCTGTCTCATGATGAGTGGACAGTCCCAATCCAATATTTAAACAGATGTCTCTGTGTAAAATAAATGCATTGCAAAATAAAAACTAAAGTTGTGAATCTGGAAAAGGGCCTGGTGGGGGTCTTGAATGAATCTTAATCCATTATATACATGAATGAAATTACCAACAATTTTATTTTAATAATTGTTTATTTTAATAAAATAAACAATGAACCTAAAAATAAGCACAACTACATGAACAGAAGAGAGGGAGCATGAGGGAAGGAAGAACTGAAACCAAGCAGAATTTTAGACAATATAAGAGGCTCCTAGGCTGTGAGAAGGCAGATGTGTTGCTGGCGTACGAGTCTGCCAATTCCATGTCATGTATGGGACATATGTATGCAGAAGCTGATTCCTCGGTGCCATCTTGGATTCATCTTTATGAACCTTTCCTAGCTGATTTGCAGTTGGAAGAAATTCCTGTTTCTTGCCTCCCTTATCCTTTCTTCCCTTTTCTCCCTGAGGTTATATGGCTTCCTTTGAGGCCACTGCTCCTGGATGACCCATCCTTCTTATCCCTATGACACAGGTTAGATTGCATTCAGCTGACTTTTGTTTTCGGTCATATGATACCGGGAAACTTATTTCCTGAATATGAAATGGAGTACCCAGGAGTGAAGTGTGTATCGACTCTGCCAAGCAAGGAGAGCCACAGTGGGAAGTGAAAGCCTAAGAATCTCTCAGAGCTGTGATCCAGGTCTCCAGCCTATTTCACTCCTAAGTCTTTCCTTAGGCTGACATCTAGATTGGACGTTAATTCAGAACCAACTATTAGCCATGTGTGTAGCATATTTCCTACAGAATGAATTGCAAGTGTATTCTTGTAATACAGAATTTGTACAATGCCATCACTAAGTCACACACATGCACCTGATGGCACGCACACACATCTTTCTTTTTCTCCACTGCATTCCCAGGGCCTCTTGACAAACTCAAATTGGATTTTTTTGAGTTAGCTCTTCTGTGTTTTTCAGGGTGACCCTAAGGTCCAGGGCTCAAGTGATCCTCTTGGGAGTACCTCTCGAGAGTACAGTTGTGTGTTACCATACCTCTCAACATTCTCTGCTTGTCTATAGCTGCTGCCATTTTAGAATATTTTCCATTAATTTTTTTCAAAGTATGTTGCTCTGAAAGGGCCTGAGGATTGTATAAGATGTAGGTATACACAATTATTGTCTGCTGTCACCAAAAGTCACCAGCTGGGAGGGAATAATTATACACTCCCTGGTGCTATAAACCACTTCTGGACACAGTGCAATATACCCTGAATTCATTTTCAAAAGGTTTTAACTAAACAAATCATAAGTTTTGGGGGAAAGAGTAATAGATAGTGTGTTAAGACAATATAAAGTCTATAAGAAGTCAGTATATTAGAACCTGTCAGGAGAGGTCATCACTGGCTATAGGTTAATATCTGTACTTAGCATCTTTAATAGTGCCAATATATATCTGAGTTAGTGTTTAACATGTCTAGAGGAAGGAAGGTCTAAGACTTTAGATAAAAGGCACAAACCAGCTCACCAAAGTTCATGATGGAGGTGAATTTCTACTTAAAACAATATTTTAAGTATTTCAGTATTGAGGTACAGAAAATATCATGTATGATATTTGCTGTTTTAGACTCTGAGGCGAGCAGGAGAAAAGACAGCCTCTTTCTTATCCACTCTGCTCCTGACCAGTTAGTTACCTCTGGAGGTGATCAGCTGTGATTTGCTTATGCACTTTGCCAGAGGAAGTTCTAGAGTTAGACAGCCCGTCAATCTGTTCATAAGTATGCTGCCATTTTCTTTACAAACTGTCTGAACCAAATTGAGTTAGGCATTTTAGAATAGCTCTGAAGGGTTGAGAGCATCCTTTAATGTTTAGCATGGATATTCATTGTATTAGAGAAAATGAAGTGAATTTTAGGATGAATTTTTGGAAAAAAATTGGAATGAAGGTCAAAGATTTATGTTCCTTGTCATGAGGAAAGGCAGATGTATGCATGTATGTAAAAGTTCTCTATGTATGTAAAAGTTCTCAAAGAGAAGGACAAACACAGTCCTTTCACCTTGCTGCTCCTAAGTGCCCATTATTTTGATACTGAGTTTCTTACAAATCAGAAAAGTGAATAGTGACCTCTATCCAGCTTGGCTGGTGAAAACCAAGCAGACTGATTTCCTCTGGGTAATGTGATCAATTACCAGTAAGGAAAGGAAAATGAATGATGCTCATATGGCTTTGCACATCGTATTCTACAGAGATTTCTATCTCCTGCAGTTTAGAGAAAGCCAGGAATTCATGCTAGTATCATAAAACAGAATGCTCGCCCCCTCACCCTATCCCTGTCCTTGCACCTCCCTGGATCCCCTCTCTGCATCAAGTCTTGCTATTAGGTTAGTTCATCTGGGGCTTTGATGAAAGCTCTGGTGAAGGTAGGCAGAGGCCATGTTGTTGTATGTTAAAGATTTCCTCCTCTGTGAGTAGCATCCTGCAAAAGGTGAGTTAATTGTCAGCAGTTGTAGTTTAACCCTCTTCAAAATGGAACCTAAGGGACAAAATGTTCGAATATCTAGTGAGGAGGTCTTTTTTTTGTCTAAATGGTACCGGGGTTGAACGTCATGATTCTCAGTAGCTGCACTTTTAGTATCTCTAATGACAAGAGGCTCACGAAAGTGATATTCAGAGGATGAGGCTGTTCAAGTCTTTATTGCTCAAGCTGATGCTTGGCACCTACATTCCAGAGTTACTGCCACTATCGGCCCCTGAAATCCCAGAGCTGAGTTCACAGTCTTCACAAGTTTCCTGCAGGCATTAGAGATTACAACCCTTTACTGAAAACACAGAAGACAAACAAGGATGAAGCCCACTTTAATCCCTTATATGCCCCCAGTCTCTTACTTCAACCCAGGTTTACTTTCGAAGAACAGTAATGACAATGGAAAAAAGCACACCTAAAAAGAACTGGTTTAGGACAGAGAGATGGCTCAGCATTCCAGGAGATACACATTTGGTTTCTAGCTCACAGGCACATTCTATGCCTCTGTTGTCCTTGAAAACCTGCAGTTACGTGTATTCATACACACTTAAAAAGGAAAGAAAACATGAAAAACTAAAAAAAAAAAAGTTAATCTTTTTTTTCTTTGTTGTGGTTTACATGAGAAAACTTCTGGATCTTTATCTCCTGGTTTGTGAAGATTAGAAGATAGGTTGAGAACTGTCTTGTTCCATTACCTCAATTGATTTTATTAAAACGAGCATGACAGGGCACTGAGTTAGTGTGCTGTTGCTAAAAGTGGTGAACATTTTCAACTGCAGACGTAGTCTGTGATTCCACAATCTAAGAGAGATGAGACATTGTCTGACATTGTCCCTTGATCTACTTAATGTTTTCTTTTCAAAGTTTATCTTTTAATAAATAATTTTTATTCATTCTCTAAAAGTTTTATACATGTATATAATGTATTTTGATCTTACTTTGAACACATTCATCCCTACTATTCACTCTTCACCCTAACTTTTCCAGAATCTACCTCTCACCTCTGACCCACCTCCCAAAGTCTTTTTATTTTATGTTCACAAACATTTTCCCTACATATATGTAGGTGAACTACTTCTCTGTGTGGTGCCTGCTAAGGGCAGTATCCACTGAAACTGGAGTTACCAATGCTTGGGATCCAGAGTATGGGGGCTGAGAACCAAATCTAGGTTTACTGTAACAGCCACATGTGTTCTTAACTGCTGAGCTGTCTTGTTAGCTCCCTCTTTTAAAAATAACCCACTGAGCTCAGATTGAGCTGCCATATAAACATGGATGTGGGGCCATGCACTGGAGTATGGTCAACCTACCAGGGGCCGCACCCCTAAAAAATACTTACTCTCCTTTTCCTAGCAGGCATCAACTGTCAGTCTTTCCTCAAGTAGAAATGGAGTCTGTAAGCCCCTCCCCTTCCATACTGGATATGACTGGCTTGATCTTGTACAGACAAACATAGTTTCTGTGAGGTTATGAGTGTGTTGGTTCTGTCACATCTAGACTGCTTCACAGGGTCCCTACCTGATCTACAGCATTTACAATAATTCTACAACTTCCTCATCAGTTTTCTGTGAGCCTGGAGGAGGGGTGTAAATATAGATGTCCCATTTACGGCTGGGCACTTCACAAAGACTTGTTCTCTGTATTTTGATCAAGTCAGTTGTGTTATCTGTGATCTCAGCTATCCTGAAGAAACAGTACAGAACAGGCTATTATGGTGGCTTATAATGTCATTTTGTCACACATTAGAATCACCTGAGCAGGCAACCCCTACCCCCCAAGAACATTCCTGATTGCCTTGATCACTTTTGGAAAACTTGCCCTGATTGTGGGGAGTACTTTCTGTTAGCAGGCCCAGATAAACAGCATATGGCAGAAGGAAGGTGAACGTGCCTTTTGATTGCTTGGCCTTCCCTCTTGTCCTGAGTCAGTTCACTCTGGTGGCTGGTGATGACTTCACTGATATCAGAACTAGCACTTTTAAACTTTCGTCATTGGCTCTCCAAGAACCATCGGGCATCTAGTGCCAGACTGAGACTTCTGGTAGGCTTGGTATTATCAGGAGCCAATTCTCTAACTGGCTGCAACTACAGTCACTACAAACTCCTTGTAGCATGGAGAGCATGGAAAATCCATGCTGCGAATGTTCAAGGAACTTTTCAAGATAAATGCCTTTCATGGCTCACATTTATTTCCTGTGAAGAGTTTAGTCACTCTGTGTATAAAACCTTTAAACATGTGTGGAAAAATAAGGACACAATGGTGCTGACTGGTTCCTTCTAGCATCTCTGGAGAAAGTTACAAAAGAAAAGCATGAGCTTAGTGACAAAACTGACCAGTTCCCGATGCATACAGAACATCTAATGGTTTCTAAGTATGCACTGGAAGAGAAATGCACTGGAAGAGAAATGTTCCCCAGCAGCCATAGTGTTTAAGTAGCAGAAACCAAACCCAAGTCCTCATTATCCAGTTTGCTTATGCAGACAACAGATGGATCTTACAAAATGACAGTTGACTATTACAGACTAATATAAGTGCAGCAGCTGTGCCAGATGTGGTGTCCTTACTTGATTAACATATCTCCTAGAATATGATGTGCAGACCTGGCAAATATCTTTTTTTCTACACCTGGTCATAAGGAATACCAGAAACAATTTGCTATCAACTGACATTGACAGCAGTATACCATTACAATTTTACCACAAGGGCGTATTTATTCTCCAGTTCTGTGGTATAACTTAGAGGGGAATCTTCATCTCTTGACTCTTCTAGAGGGCATTACACTGGTTCACTATATTGATGACATCATGGAAATTGAACCAAGTGAACAAACCAATAAATAATGTTTCTCCATGGTTGTTTAGATCTTGCCATGGCTTCTCTCAGTGATGGAGAATAATATGAGGTGTAAGAAGGAATAAATCCTTTCATAACCATGTTTCTTTTGGTCATAACTTTTTTCACAGTGAAAAACAAAACAAAACAAAACAAAACAAGACACCGGCTATTGGCAAAATAATCTAACTACCTAACCAACAAACCAAACAACCAAACAACAACAACAACAACAACAACAACAACAAAAACACAAGAAGACAAACAAAACAGGACATGGGCTATTGTCATTGTTCTCAGTACCCATTAAAACTTTATGGTAAAGCCCTATTACTGATGATATCACAAACTGTTATCACAGGACATGGAGAAAGATTAGCTAGAAAGCTTTTCAGTAGGACAGCTTTCATAGTATCAGAATGTACTACATAGGCTTCTAGGAGAGAAGAGCCATCGACAGGCTTATCCAGGTATGAACCCTGCAACAACAGGGGCATGACTGTTATGTGAATAACCAACTACTTTGTATTCAAAGCATGTTCCACAGGAGGAAATGCATGTTTGACATTGTAAATTCAACCAAGAACCAATGACTGAAGAGTTCAAAGTCCCCAGGGATCAGTATCCAATTGTTATTTTGCTAACTGGACATAATATCAAATATTCCTCTAAGTTTCTCTATACCCATAGATTGATGTTGCTTTTAGACGTCTTAGAGATAGAAGTCTTTGTACAGTGGATAGTAATTAATCCCCAAAACTCATTAATATTACTTCTAATTTTAATATTGTATACTTAAGTTATTATTAAAGATAGTCAACCATTAATGTATTTAGAAAGATACATTTTAGAAACACAAACATGAAGATCTTATTACATGCTAGAAAGAGTGCTCAGAAATGAACACACAGCTGGTTTTTGGAGTTTATAATGTAGAAAGGAAGACAGACAGATGGACACATGAATGAAAACATAGTTAATAGTAGATAAATCAATGCTTGTGTCTACTTCTGAGACATTTAAGAGATGCTGTCTTATGAATGCTTTTATACCTACACGTCAGGATAGAGCCACAGCAAGAAGCTGTCATCTATGACAAAGCAGGCTCACACCAGACCCTGAGTCTTTCAGGCTCCAGAATGATGCTGAATATACTTTTTTTTGTAAATTGCCCACATTTGTGACTTTTTTAATAACCAAAAGACCAAGAATAAGTTGGTAGTTCAGCCTTTAGATCTCAGAGTTCTTCTGAAAAGAGAAATGGATGTGGCTGTCTGACTATAGGTCATCTTACTGGGGGGAATTAAGAATAGGAAGGAGTTTCTGTTGGTAAAATAAAATAGATACCTCTCTTTTTCTCATGTTTTAAACAATAATAGTGTAACATTATCAAACACTCAGTAGTGGCAAAAATTTCCAAACTTGTCATTGTGGGTGTGATTTTACTTTATAATATATTCATTTGATCAGGGTACATTGATATTAAAGTGAGATATCTTGCAAAACTATATTCCAATACTGTATCCATATCATCACTGTATATAGATATTATAGATTTATTACATATAATGTATGTGTACATATATATACAGGATATGTATGTATACATATGAATATGATACAGTAAATATGTATAAACATATCTATTATTATATCTTACCTATATATTTTGTATTTATAGTTATATATTTCTTACAAATGTGAGATTTTATTTTCTAAAGTCTAATGGTAACAAATCAAGACAATGAGGGCTTCATGCCAGTATTCACCTTGAGGTCTGATAACTTGGAGCAGACTTGAGTGATGTGGCCAAACCAGTTTAATGACTAAAATTTGAATTTGTCCTTACTTGGCCTGTGATGGTTCAGAGTAGCATTATATAGAAAGTTTTAAAGTTTCTTATTCTTACTATCTTGAAATAATATAGACATTTTAGGTCATGACATCTACCACTCAGTTCTTCTGAAAATGAAATTTGAACTTTATCTTAAAAATTACACTTAGTTTCTGAGTTAATTCATGAAGTGATAGGCTGTATATGGTGTGACCTTTCACACTTTCTGACTCATCTCTGAATAAATGTCCAATTTTCTCAAGAGAAATACAGCAAGAGAAAAGTCAGCCTTTGCATAATGTGTTAAGAATAAGATCCGTGTTCTGTAGGTGGAATCAGAAAGGCCATTGGAACATCAGGCCATGCACACAGTTCCATAGACATACAACAAGGGAAGGCTTTGAGTGGAAAATAGCAGTGTGCTCCCTAGGAGCACAGAGGTACTATGTCACTAGAAGTACAAGGCTAAACTACCTATAGCCATCCTCTGCTTTTGGAGTGAGTTACTAAAGAGGGTCAAAGAACCTTTGCTGTTCCCTTCTAACAATGAAACTTTCCATTTATTAAATTTTGTCACCATTTCCCAAATTTCATAATATCTAGCATGTCATTAAATGTCAGACATAGCACTATTTTAGAGATGATTAAGAAATAAAATTACATAAAGAACATGAAGGCTTTGTTCTCTACATTTTATGTGTCCTGAAAGAGCTTTCTAATGGTCCTCTAAGTGCCAAGTGAGTTCCCTCCTTCCATGTTAGCTAACCTAAAACAAAGAATATAGACTGTTAATTGTACTATTTCAATTAGTAGGTACCAGAGTCAAACAAAAATGTCAAAAGTCAATTGTCTTGGCATAAAACTCCCACATTTATAGTGTAGGGATTCTCTGGTTTGGAAATGGAAGTATGTAAAATAAAACAAAACATGCTAGAACAGCTCTACTCTCAGCAGGGGAGTGACAGGAAGTGATGACAGCCATTGGAAGCTGCTAGAACAAGCCAAACATTTAAATTGTCCTTGTTTGCAAGACAATATCCCAATTCCTAAGATGTTACCATGTGAAAATATGTGTGTTGTAGCTAGAAGAAATAAGCTCTATCTGTTGGAGCTCCCTATTGTTTCCTGGTGTGCTGAAAAGGGCAAGGCCAGTTACATAAACACTGAAGGTGTTGACAAATGATTCTGTTGAGAAATTACTTTCAGTTATTTTAAGAATTCACTGAGTTATACTATTATCTACTCTTTGATCTTCAGTAAAAATGAAAATAGATGTAATTCTGTTTTATTTTCCTCTAAGATAGAAAGCAGAGGAGGAGTAGAAAGAAGGAGAGAAGGAAAAAGGCCTGGAAGACCAACTGTCCGCCTTTAAGGACCAGTTGTGGGTAAATTTTCTACCTATTTGTAGGGCTTAAAGTGGGCTGGCAACCAATTTTCAGAATATTTTCTTGGTGCAATATACCATCATGTCACAGAAAAGCCATCAGGGACTCTAAGGAAAAGAAACTTAGAATGATGGAGAGATGTCTCACTTGTAAAGAACATTGACTACTCTTCCAATGGACCCACAGATTGAATACCAACACACGTGGCAGCTCACAGCCATCTGTCACTCCAATTGCAGGGTTTCTAATAGTCCTCCCTCCAGTCTCCTTCGACATCTGCATGCTTGTGGTGCATATGCACAAATTCAGGTATACACAGCTGAATAAATTAAAGTAAATTTAAATGATAATAAGATCATGGCTCAAGAAGCATGTTACAACAGTTTATCTTGATTGTTAACTTGATAGAATTCAAACTATGTGAAAACATCCCTCTGGCTCTGCCTTAAAGGATTGTATGGTGATTTAAATAGGAATGAACCTTGTAGGCTCATATATATATATATATATATATATATATATATATATATACACACACACATACATACATACATACATATATGTTTGGTAATTAGCAAATGGTAACACTTGATAGGGATTATGAGGTGTTGGAGGAAGTATCTCACTGGTGCTCTGAAATAATCAAAGCCAGGCCCAATAGTTCTCTTCATGCTGCCTTCAGTTCTGGATACAGTGCTCTTAGCTACCTCTCAAGCACCATGTCTTCTTGTGTACTACCATGCTTCCTACTAGGATAACGGACTAAACTTCTGAAATCTAGCCAGATTTAAATGTTTTTCTTTGTAAGAGTATCCATGGTCACAGTGTCCCTTCATAGAAATAGTAAAATAGTACCCTGATTAAGACAGATGCTTACAGAAAGGTTTAACTGAGGAAGACTGCCCCTTATATGGATAGATAGCAATATTCAATGGACTGTGGTTCTAAGTTGAATAAAATAGATAAAGTTAACCGAGTGCCAGAATTTATGCTTTCTGTATCCTGATGATGATGCAAAGTGACCAGGCACACTACGCTACAATGGCCATGCCTTACAAGCCATGATATACTGTGTGACTTTGTGAACTATGAGCTTCAATAAGCATTCCCTCCTTAGGTTGCTTGTTGTCCAATGTTTTCCGAGCAAAGAGGGAAGTAATGAATGCACATGCTGTCATAAGTAAATTCTCTCTTCCCTCCAAGGTTCTCTATACATTTCTCATACTTCCTGGTTAACATTGTCCTTCTTTGTAGGATTACAAGAACTTTATTCCACAGGAAGTCACATATCAAGAACACTGTGGCCCAGATTTGGGTAGACAGTTGTAGGAGGAGCTAAGGTGGGAGGAGTAAGGAGAGGAAGAGGAGCGGTAAGGAGAGGATGAGGAGAAGGAAGAGGAAGAGCCAGGAGGAAAAGAGGAAGGAGAGAAAGGGGAACATGGAGGCAGATGTTCACATGTCTGTAGCAGTCAAAAGTAGTTGGTATATCTAGGTTGAGTATTGGGTTACACTTCTGATTGTATGGGCATCTTGTTACTGATCATTACCAAATATATAAGCTTTTGGATAATTTAAACATTAGAGTCTCATTTTCCTACTGGGCCTGTGTGGATGGTGGGATGGTCTGGGCAATGCCTAGCCTTACAGAGACAGCGTGGAAGATTGGCAGAGCTATCTCCCTTGCTGACATCTCATGGATGACAAGGTTGGTGTTTCTGGCTGGCCGTTTCTAGCTGCGGCACGCATGTGGCCTCCAGCTGAGAAACATGACAGCTGAGCTAGGCAAAGCCACCACAGCATAGATAGTTGGCGTGACTGGCGGCTGATTTTAAATATTTACCTCAACAGATAGTCATATGTATAAGTGTATGTATGTATGTTAACCAGGAAGTATGAAAAATGTATAGAGAACTTTGGAGGGAAGAGACAAGTATGTCCAATTCCCTTTATCACTGACTAGATCATTGTTAAGACAATTGTGAATAACACTCAATCCACAGTTCAATTCAAAGCAGACCTTATTTTTGAAAAATTCATTGACACTATTCAAGAATTTGGGGGGAAAACGTTTCTGTGTTAACTTCTTTGCAAGAGGATATATTCCCAGAGATGAAGAAGCGGATGAGGACATCCTTAATTTGGCAACATACTCATTTATGATGATGTTCAAACACCTGCTGAAGGGAAACTAATGTGGTTGGTTGTGTTGTATATGTGGAAATATGTCAGCTGGATCTCAGCCCATTGGCAAAAAGGTTTGGACCATTTGTGTTGGATAACGTGATGGTGTATTTGTGAGTATTTGTTTCCTTTCATAAAGGAAATGATGCCTGCAGTATTCCATATGTAATGTTTGAATGAGAGATAATTGCCCTACACACCAAAGACCATTTGCATTTAATTAGCGTCACTTTCTACTGAGTTTCATTTACTGTGCTATTTCTAAATTGTTTGATGATATGTTTGTTATATTTAGTAACTTTGGGAAGATACTGCTCAATATGGATGCTTCTCAAGGTTATATCTAAAGATCCAAGGAAAGCATTTCTCAGCTACTAGTAATCATCGGTTCATGTTTTCTCATGTGTCTGGGAGCTTGTGCTAAATATCATGTGTGTTCTGACAATCAGCTTCATGAATCTGGGGTTATTTATGAAGTATTTGTTATTGTTTGGATACGACATTTCCTTTAAAATTCTTGAGTTGAAAATGTGGTCCCCATTGCAGTGTTCAGGGGTGAGGATTTGAAAAGAGATTGGATCATGAGGATTCATCAATGAGTTAATTCTTTGATGGACTAATGATTTGGTGGTGTACTGATAGGGAAACAGTAGAGACTAGCACCTTGGTGTGGTTGGAGGAAAGATGTCACAGGGGCATGCATACCCATTGCAGGATCCCTTTATCCCTTCCATCCTTGCCTCTGCATTCTGGCTATAATGGACTTTGACTTGGGAGAGAGACTGTAGGATTATATAAGCAGAAATATGACTCATTTCCCCCAAAGAAGCCAGAGATTGGATGGGTTGAAGTAATACTTTCCTGCCATATACCCTCTTATGGGAAACTTCTGCCTTGCCTTGGATCTGAAAGTATGCATCCAGTTACCCCTGGACTGTAACCTCTGTAGCTGTGAGTCAAAATAAGTCTTTAATTCTTGACGTTCTGGTACTCTTAGTTTGTCATCATGCAAAAAACCCTGAGGAATACAGCATTATAGTATGGGTTTTTTAAAGTTTATTCAGTCACAACTTAGTTTCATTGTCTTTCTAAAAGGATGTACAGGAATATACTCTAGAATAGGCACTCTTATGGTCCTCAGGCCTGTCTCAGACTCACCTCAAGTGCTAGCAGAAGTCCAGCTGCCACAGAGCCATGGCCTGACCTGTTTCCTGACAAGTACAAACCTTGATGCATGAGTCTTCATGAGACTGCATTTGATGGCATCACTGAGGTTAAATGAGCTCACAGAACAGGATGGTGATAAGAACGATGCCTCCATATAAAGAGCAGGTTCTTTGTCTCTGTGTGCCTCTGTCTCTATAAAAGCCCATCTAGGAAAGGTCATGTAAGTCACAATGAGGACCTTCTTGTCCAGAATCCAGGGAGAGAATACTCCCTGAAGCCAGCATGCTGACACTCCAGTGTGAGTGCCTGTGCTCTTGGACCAGGAGAAAGTACATTTCTATTAGTTAGCTCCAGCTGCATAATGACAGTAACAGAAAAAGTTTAAATGGGGTGTTGCCTTAGGAGCAAGGAAATTCTGGAAGGGTTCTGGGCTACAAGCTTTCAATATGAAGATGAGAGTTGATTATAGTAGTGGTTCAGGTAGATGACAGCTGGCAGAGACAGTCTGATCAGAGAAGAGGAACATCATCATGATCAATGAGTGATTGTAACTATGAAAGTGGATGTTCAAAGACACCATGGTAGAGAGACAGGGCAATATTATTATGTACTAGAAAGCAATGATTGTTGTTGTAAAGATCAAGGACTTACCTAAAACTCTGAACTGATAGAAGTCAAAAAGTGCAAGATAAAGATAGTTCTTTAGCAGATTATTTCTAAATAAATCTTTGAACATTTATTTTGGACCTTCATCACTACTTCCAGTGAAATGCAAAAATTAATAGATAGATAGACAGACAGATGATGGATGGATAGATAGATAGATAGATAGATAGATAGATAGATAGATAGATGTGTGAACTAAGGAAGCAATGGTTAAGCTATAGGAAAGCAGAAATGAAATTTGGAAAGTCTACATAGTAGAAAATTATGAAATATGTTCAGCAGTGTACACTCGTGGACTGGACATTAATGAATTATATAAGGAAAACAATATTGCTCCTTTTAAGCAAAGGGACAGAGGTCGTGTGCTAAATTATCCTAACTAACAAGGTGACATAACCTTGAGTCATGTGAGAAGACAATGTCTCTGAATTTTGATTGCTCAGAAAATATTAGCGTGTGGACATGTCTGTTGAAGGTTGTCTTGATTGTTAGTTGGTGCAATAGATACAGTCCTTCTTCGGCAGCACTGTTCCCTGACCTGGTGGTCCTTGACAAATAGAAAAGATAGCTAGGCATAGACTGGTGAGCAAACCAGCAAAGTGTTCCTTTATGGGTTCTACTTACAGTCCCTGCTTAAGTTTTCTGCCATGACTTTACAAATTATGTACTGTGACATGGACATGTAAGCCAGGTAACTCCTTCCTTCCTCTAAGTTGCTTTTGGTCAGAGTGTATCATGGCAACAAGAATTAAGCTTGGATAGATGGTATAAGATAAAAGAAGGCTGTCAGACATCTTAGCTTCTGCTTGACAGGATGGCGGTGCATCTTGCAGTTGTCCCACGAAACCAAGAGTAACACATTATCAGCACAGAAGCCTAGCTCTTACCTCAAAGGATATATGGAAGTGATCATAGCCCAAGCACATCATTCAGTTTTCCCAAAATACCTTGTTGCTGTAGAGTAGCAGTTTCAAGAAATTCTTACAGTAACAGAAGAAAGTTGTAAAGATATTCACAGATAAATTGATAGGAATATTAGGCAGGAAGATCTCTGCTGTGCATTTCAAATTTTATCTGGTGAGCATCTTAGCCATTGGGTTGGTAGAAACTAATGGTATATTATTATATTCCAAAAGCAATTTAATTCTATTTACCTAGTAGATATAAAGGTGTTAGGCCAAACACAGAGGTGGCCAATGAATGGCTATTAAGGAAGCTAAAGATATCCCAGGACATTTTGGCTATGTAATATTCCATTTGTCCATGATCATAGAATGTATACTCAATCAATCAACCTTAAAAAACCTTTAACACTTTGGAGCAGGGGTTTCTAGTAATTCCATTCCACTACAGTTCTAAAGTAACTGAGTCCATTGGCTTGTTTTCAGTTTTCCCCAAGTACCTTTGTATTGAATCGATAAAATCGGATTTTCTAGAGCTTTGGAAGTGTGACCTCAATCTGGGACAGTCACCAGGGCAAGATGGTTGTCCTGGTGGGTACCCAAATCAAAGCTGTCTTCCAAGCTAAGCATCAATCTGCAGGGGATTACTTTGTAGTCTGAAAAGCTACTGGGATTTGACTTACTAAACTGTGGATGCGTTTGAGGCCCATACTCTTATCTTCTCCTGATGACTTCATTTTGAAATAAGCCTGTCTGTCCTATGCCTGCCCTTCCAATGCTGCTTGGAAGCACAACTAAATTCCACAGGTTCACAATTGGAGGGAATTTATCTCTGGGTGAATCACACTCCAAGTCTTAGCCATGTTGGATTTTCAGATGAGAGCAGAACTATAGATTTAGAAAGGATCCTGGAATGAGTTATGACTTTTTAGGAGGGAAGGATGGAATGAGAATTTTTATGGACAAGTTTTTTAAATGCATATGCCAGTTGAAGAAAGGTGCAGAATGAATTGTGCTGGATCATGTTAAATCTGAATCCACAATTGTATGGTATTTGTAGTTGTTTCTAGGGAGTAATTAAAGTTAAGTCAATGGGCTCTAATGTGATGGTATTAGTGTTCTATAAGAAAAGAAAGAGATCAAAATTTATCTCTTTCTTCAAATGTGCCTTAAGGAATAAGCAAGAAAGCGGCTGTCTTTAAGCTAGGAACTGAACCCTGAGCAAGAGTTAATCACCCAACATCTTGATCTTGGATACTCTAGCCTCTGGAATTATGGGAAGAAGCAAATACAATGTTTCAACCACACAATCTCCTACTGCAGTCATTTATGGCTGAAGACAGAACTTTGTTTTGCCTAAATATTACTTAATTTGACAGCCAATGAACCGTTTTTCTGATATGTAGATAACTCAGTGACCTCTGGAAGGAACTAGTCATATTCTGTATGGAAACATGAGCCCAAATCACAGAGGGTTTTACTTTTACCTCTCATCAAAAGCTGTTTAGAATATGGGAACATTGTGAGGCCAGTCCTATGGAGTCAGGTTTTGGAGCTGATAGATGTCTTTTGAAGGGACAGTTATGTCCCTGTTGTGAGTATTCAGTATCTTTATACTGTCCCTGACACTGCCGTGGAGAATCGTGCTTTGCTTGCTTTTCTTTTCTCTAACATCTTCCTCCTGTATATTCTTTGAGCACATGCCTACGTGTGAACACATGCCTGTGTGCATAGACCACACTCTCAATACATGGCACAGTGGACTTATCTGGGTCCCAGCATGAACCAAAGAAAAGATAAAATGATTGTTGAAAATAAATTAACGATATTTAGAAGATGGCTTGTCAGTTAACTTGTTTATATTTAATATAGAGTCTTTCAGGAGGCCCACTCAATACAACACGTGGTAATTCTAAAGACACATAGAGGCTATTTTCTCCTCAGAGCAGAGAGTTGTCTCATTGACTTGCGTTGAGGACTATGAAAATATCAATATACTAGAGCCAACTCAGGTCTCTTCACATCATAAAATCTCTGATTTTGACTGAGAACATGGTTTAGTGAGTAAGCATAAAACCTGAGATCCAGTAGCGAGTACTCATGTTAAAAACTGGGAGTGATCACGTAAGCAGTCCTGGGAAGGTGGGGGAGACAGCAGGATCTCCCTGGACTTGCTGGTCACTAGTGCAGAAACAGACCTTGTTTGGATAGAAATAAGGCAGAAAGTGATAGAGTATGATGCCTTTCACTCTTCTTTGGCCTCCCATGCTTACATAGATTCCTGCGCCCACACAGAAACATGTGCGTACACCATAAACGTATTCATCACTTTCACATGCTACACACACATTCACGTGTGCACACACATTTTCAGGCACATATACACACACATACATGCACACATACATGTACATGTACTCTCATACATAGACATATGAACACATACTACACACACACATGCAAAGGCACATGTACATACATTTCAATATACACACATATACGCATGTATACACATGCACACAGGCACATGTACACAAATGTACATGCACATTTACATGCATCTTAATGTATACTTACATGTACACATGTACATGCACATGTAGCTGTGTATCTATACACAAAAACATGTACACACATACACAATCTATGCAGAAACCTGCTTTACCCCAGCTCAGCAAACTCTCACCCATGTTGATCCTTCTGTTTCTGAGCTTTCTTTGCATCTCATTTTTATTCTCTCTGTCTCAATCTGTGCACACTTGTACACTTCTGTGTGTACATGTCAGCCACTATTTGACCTTTTTCCTTTAAACTTGTATATAACACCTTCTTCTTAAGACCGATCTAGTTCTGCACTATTTTTTTCAACTTCTTACACTACAGGTCTGGGGGAAAGAGCCTAGCAGTCACACCTCCTATGTTTTTCCTACAGTAACAATCACATCCCCTATGGTTTGCATTTACCATAAGATTCATGTTTGCTTTTTTATCATTTAATTGTCTTTTGCTCATAACACTCACCCACCACCCAGTTCCAACTCAGCAACACCAAGAATTTCTTTTACTTAGTTTAATGAGAACTTACCAAACTCCAGACCTAACAAGACACTGTATATCGCTAACTATAGCCATTGTTTAAACAATACCACTGAGACTCTGCTACCTTAAGAGTGTGAGCTCAACACATAATGGGAGAAATCTGAGACTGTAACTATAAGAATATGCCCTCAACCCTTATTATCTTAGGCCTGTGTGGGTTAGAGACTGCTGCTAGAGATGACATCAGGACAATGTTGGTAGGGGGAAGGGAAGAGGACTCACCATTTCTCTATTACCTGTGTGGATTTCCAGAGTTGAGGAACTCCCTGCTAGAAGAAAGCTGCTTGTTCATGTCAAATTATCAATCACTGTTGTTCATGGCTCTCCTCCATGCTGAGGGATGACCACCACATTCCAATGTCTATGTGCCCAATAAACCTTTAGGGTCCCCCCATTGTAAAAAGTTGTCTCTAGATGTCCCTTTAAGGCTTTGAGGGTGATGTGTCTCTTCTCCTCTGCCACCCACCCCTGATTGAGAAACACTGTCATGGGGAAGTGCTTTTACTTGTATTAAGAATGATATCTGCATCACTGAAATGAATCTTAGGATTGTAGAAGACTAAAGTAACAGACATCTCAGAGCTTTCTACAGTTTGGGGGAAGCAAAGGTATAAAAGCTAATGCAGACAAATACATTTTTAATAACTATACTCCTTGCATATAAAATTGTCCTTTGTGTTTCTTTGCCTGTGGGATAAAGAAACATGGCATTTCCAAAGGGGACTAGATGACTATTGGAAGCATGCAGCAAAGGTTGTTGTACAAACAGGAATTCAGTATCAAACAACAATATGTCTCATAGAGATATGCCAGGTTAATAATGCCTTGTTCATTTTCCATCCTGTCTCTTACTGGCTCACTACTACTGAGAGTACACTAGCACACAAGTGCCCCCTATACACACACACACGCACACACACAAACACACAATGCATACTAAAGTAATCATTCTATGCTTTCTTACTACATTCAAAATCCAGTTTAAGGTTCCTTTCTGAAGAACTGAAATCTAATTGTAATTTAGGAGAAATCTATTGTAAGACTCATATAGCTTGCAATTTGGCCTTTGATAGTAAGATGAAATGATTGAATTAACTATATCACTGATCTGACAGAAAAGAACATATAATCATAAGCAAACATGCATTTTCCCTAATGTTCATCAAATGTCCTAACCACTCTCAAATTTCTTTCTTTCCTACTATAAAGAATACTGGACCTCAGAAAATAAAATTCAAGAAGAATGAGAAGGAAATAATATTTTTTCTATGCTAGCCAGTAGCTTTCATACATTAATTTCCCAGGCTCTCTGATCACGAAATCAGTTATTGTTCACCCCATATGGTTGAACCAACTGTAGTTCTGAGCTCAGTCTGCACAGGCCTTCCTCATTATGTGGCATTTCATTTTCCAGAATTTCCTTCAGGAGTCTTTTGAGCAATATTAGAGGACAAGAGGAAAATGCTTCCTCAGATTTATTGTTATTGATGTAGTTGCTGTTTCTTTGAGGTTACTTAAACAATTTTTATTTGCAGTGAGAAAGGGTAAGAAACTAAAGTTAGCCAAGAGTGGTGGTACACTCCTTTAATCCCAGCATTTTGGAGGCAGAGGTAGGTGGATTTCTGTGAATTTGAGGGCAGTCTGGTTTACAGAATGAGTTTCAGGACAGGCAAGGCTTCACAGACAAGCCCTGTCTCAAATTAATTAATTTTTAAAAAAGAAAAAAGAAAGAAACATAAAGAAACTAAAGTTAATTATTTAATATACTCGGATGTTGAAAGAAAACTGTACAGGAAGGATTTGTGTCTTCCTCAAGAACAGGTAAGAAATGCCTTCTGGTGCACTTTTTCATTATTTTAAATATGCATAGAAAATGACATTGAAACTTGAGTTCTTCCTTTCATATGATTTTGTCTTTTGAATTCATTAGTTAGGTGGGTAATGCAGATACATGACTTTGGCAGTATTGTGTAACACATCACAGAGAACACACAGCAAGGCTCCATCCGCTGTTGTACCCCCTCTTCCTGGTCGTGTTACAGAGAACACTGAGCTGGAAGGTTGTGTCTGTAAGTGTGATAGAGGCTTAGCAAAGTGAGAGATTTTTATGGAACCCAAACTCAAGAGACAGGATGGCCTTGTGTTTTGACTCTAGAGAGCAGGGCCAGGATTGTGTAGTGTGCTTTCCTAGTGCACAAGAAGCCTTGGGTTGGATCTCAGTGACACATAAAACCAGGTTTGGTAGACTACTCCTATAAATCTCAGCATTTTGTAGGTAGTGATTAGAGAATTGAGCTCTTCTAAGCTTCATGGCTAGTTAGAGTCCAGCTCTAAATGCACGCACACACGCATGCACACACGCATGTGCACATACGGGCACACACACACACACACACACACACAAAGAGAGAAAGAGAGAGACAGACACAGAGACACACAGAGACAGAACTATATATATAGAGGAAAACAGAGATATAGAGGCAGAAGAAGATACAGACAGAGTGGAGATAGAGACAGAGTGAGAGGATTGACGGAGGCAGGGATAGAGGGCTGTGCTGCTATGTTTATATAAGGATAATAGTATGAGTAGGAGTAAAACTCCTTTAAGAGAAGAATGAAGCATCAAAGAGGAACAGGGAAAATGTGTGTGTTTTTGTGTTTGTATGTGTGTTTGTGTTTGCGTGTGTATGCACATGTATGGTTTTACAGGTCAGAGGACAATGAGACAGGCTCTTTCACTGTCTGGAATTTTGCAAAGTAGGAAGAACTTTCTGTCCATCAAGCTCCCCATGACCTGCCTGACTCCACCACCCATCTTGCCATAACTAGGCATATAAGTGTGTACCGTTATGTCTGGATTTTGATATGGGCTCTGGGTGTCAAAACTCCGGCCTTCATACTTTTGAGACCAGCATTTTAACACTGAGCCATCTCCATTCTTGGAGGGTTTTGTAAAGCAACCTTTTATTTCTCTTCATTTCCATATGTCCCTCCTTTTCTCTCTTTATAGATATACCCTAATAGGAAATCTGGTAGCTATATGTGACTTGCTTCTTGCCTTTAATAGTTTACCACCAAGTTTTACTGATTTAGTCTTCTAAATAAATCAGAAAACTGGCCCCTTATTGCCATTGTCTGGCCTTCAGTTCTTTGTGTAATAGCATCTTTGTACTTGATGCTGTAATAACCTCCTTCTTCCTCTTCTTCCTGAGGCTGCTACAAGGGCCACAGATCTAAATCTCTCAATGTTTCTCCACATTTACATAATGAAATGCAGCTTGCTGAGGTAGGTGCTCTACACTACTCACTTGCCGACCCAAAGGACCCCTTCATTTCCTTGACCATTTTCTCCCTCAGTACAAACACAGAGAAATCCATGGAAGTCTTTGAATCAGCTGTGGGTATTCCCACCATCATGTCTTCTTCTCAGTTCTCCTGCCTACATGGTCCTGTCTGTAGCTCTCTTTGTGGTCACTTTCTATTCCAGTGTTTGTATGGTGAACAAACTTATATGAAACATACAAAGAAGAAACATAGAAACAAAAATATGCTAAACATATAATGTGCAGTAATCTGTGTGCTTTAAGATATCCCAGTGTCAGTGGAAGAATCTCTTGCATCTCATTAAGACTCATTAATCACCATACTTCTACTTACTTTCAATGTGAATCACCCTGGCCTAAATTTTACATGTGATTTTACTCAATTCACTGTTGTTTGGTTTTCTTAAACCTTTTCGAGCTTAGCCTTTGTTGTTTCCTCACTCTGTACACTGGAAGGCAATTGAGTGAATGCATAAATTCTGTACGCTTCAAATACCCCCAAGAACTCTGTCTATCTTCTCTTTCATATCCCTTGTCTGTGTTCACAACTCAATGTCTCCCATGCTGACAACTAGCAGTTGTGCATTAGGTACTTAGTAGACAATGCAGGTGGTCCCATAATGCAGCAGCCTCCCCTTGCACCTGCTCTCCTGCCAGCTGCCACCTTGCTGGGTTTTTTTTTCTGGCTTATGGTTTTGCTTTCATTAAGTTCCCTCAGATTTGGGAAAACTGTGTTTTTTTTAGGTTGGTCTCCAGATTTGAACTTACTGTACAGCATCTGAGAGAACTGTGTGTGCCTATTCTTCATTCAGAGACTTACTAAATGCAAATAGGCAGGCAATTTTTTTTGCAAATGGGTAGAATAGGAAATGAATTATTTGCCTCTGTAAAATAGGTATCACTTCCCCACTAAAGAAAATGCCTAAATAGTTTATGAGCTTGCTGTAAGTTTTATCTGATTTTTCTCTTTAGAGAGCTCAGTTTACTAGCTAGACATTTAGAAAAGAGAGGGACCAGGGTAATATGTTGTCAACTCAGCCCCACATACCTTTTTTCTCATATAAGCTTCTAGAATCATTTGTTTAGACATCTGCTTCTGGTGTAAGGAGAATGGCGATTGTTTCAGTGTCCCCATGGGGCTCCCAGCTTTTCATTCAAATGAATGTATTAGCGGTGTGGAAGAAGAATTATTAGGGTTGTCTTGTTGAATGTTGAATAGGAGAGTGAACCCATTCTCCACAAAAGAGGCTTTGGCTGTACACATAAAATGTGAACTGCTGTGTGAAATACTCTGTCTATTCTCTTAATCAATACAATTTCTGATTCTTTATTATCATTTGAGTTTTGATTAGTTGCTTCAGAGTCCCTGTGTTTGGATGTGAATTAACACAAAGAAGTGTAGGAGAACTTTAAAATGATCTTTTTGTGTTTCATAGAGTTGTTTAAATGACAAAATAAGCAATTATTCTGGAGATTGTGTAGTTTTGTGTTTATCACCAGAAAGCTCTATTCTTCATTCTTCCCATCTCAGAGGAGTTTATAGTTTAAAGACATTTGAAAATCTGTTTCATAAAGCAAACAGATAACGGTGGGCACCGTACAGATTGGAAGCAGTTACTGCATGGAATTATTTTTTGTGTGTGTGTCAAACATTGTACTCCAAAGAAATATGAATAGACGTTCAATTGTAAAAATCCCCTCAGACATCGCCAATAAAGTAGAATGTAGAAGAAATGGAAGCAAAAGACAGAAAGTCGTAACTTTCATAATGAGACACTGCTTATTCCAGGAGATGAATGAGACTCACAGATGGCTGCATCAGCAGGAAGTTCGCAGGCTGAATGACTCGTTCGCAATGCATTTCACTTTTCCCTTTGGACTCCTGAAGTAATGTCAGATTCTGAAAATTCCCACGGGTCATTTGAGAGTTGTTCCTTCCATTATTTGTAAACAGTTCTTGAGGTTGCCCTACAAAAATTTCTACAGCTTAGAAAAAGCCAACATCTCCCTAAGTTGTCTCTGTTCTTCCTGATCCTCTGTTCAAAAGACAGGGAGAGGAGGCTTTTTGAAAGCACAGATTTATTGTGAGATCCATTCTCTGTGGGCTATCCCAGCACAAAACCACCAATAACACAGTGGACAATAAGCACAGCCCAAACCAAAGGGCACTTAGGGTACCAGAACCAAAAGAGCAGGGACTTCATTTGCTTTTTCTTGATGAAGTTGATAAATACAATCAGGGCTAGAAGCACAGTGAACACACACCTGCACTTTTATGGAGTAACATGAATACACAATACACTGGGAAGGATATTTTATGAGAGAATAGTCTTTTGATGAACTGCATTCTATAAATTTTATGCTTGACTATATAAAAAGAAATAAACTTACAAGACAAATCAATTTCTAAGTTGAGAGAAAAGACTTATTAAAATGATTCATTTTCCTCTGCACTGGGGACAATGCTTTCAAACAGTCAGGTTACAGTTCTCTACATTATTTGACAAGAGCAAACACCAATGTCTTATGAAGCTTCTGAGTAGGCTCTTTTTCTTTTAATGTGTTTTTGTTAAATACTGTTTCCTACCTGTTGTAGCAGAAATAGCTCTCAGTAATTCAGCTCTTACCACCAATCCTGTGAGCTTAATATAGGGATAGTCACAGAAATTAAATAAAAGGCAGCAATCCAGAATGTTATCATCAACGTCACTAAACTCATTAAATATTAAGCACAAGGGAAGCACACGATGGGATTGAAGAACTTGACAGTTCTCTGCTCCCCACCACACCCCTGCCTGTCAACTCTCAGGCAACATTTCTCAGAAATTTGAAGTGTAATTGTCCCAATACGTTTTGTTAGCTATATGCTCATTTATTTAACAAACATTCATATTCATGAAAGGTACCATATGTCAGATACTGTTTAAGGTATTTTAGAGAACCTAAGAAAACCAATCTTTATGTCACCCTTAATTTTCAAGTAAGAAATGAAAAGCATCACTCTGGACATGGCTTGTTGAAGCTCCTGCTGTCTGTAGTGTTAGAAACCATGGCTGACAGGAACTTTGGAAGGTCCTATACTTTCAGTCAAAATCAGATTTAAACTATTGACTGAAACATACAGACCACTGTCCAGCCAGGCAGTAAAAGGCCAGACAGCACTATTTCAGTATGGACCAGGTCAACCCTCTCTCCAGAAGCACTAATATCACAAGATCAAAATGAAACAAAGATTCAAATTTCCATTGAAACAAAAATAGAGAATTTAACAGCATTTCTTCCTAATTATAGAAAACATTGTTTGGAACTTATATGTCTTCTTATATACACTTTTGTAACCATCTTCTCTCTTATCAACTTCCCAAATTTTCTAATTAGGTGTTGGTGATTTTACTTATTTTTGGTAAATTTTTTATTGTAAAATTGAGCTTACAATAGAAATATGTGAATCATATCTACGAAAAGCAAGAAAGAAAGCTCTCAAAACAAATAGCATTATATATTTTGAAAATAGTAACTTCTAGAAATGTCAGAAATGGTACAACCATGAAGTCACATTAACATGGCTGCCTAAACATGACTGAAACAAACATAATACCAATAGACATTCTAACAAAGACAAGGGAACACTCATGAATCCCAATGCTAGACATAGAACTAAAGGCAACCAAAGTTACTGGGAGTGAGAAAAGTAGTCTTTCCCAGGAAAGAGTACACAAATTGGTTATCCAATAGCAAATGGTCAGCCTGAACATATATACATACATGTAACAGTATACACTGAGCAGGTTGTATTTGTATTTATAGTTTATGTAATTATATAATAGTAAATAGTTTATGTCTGAACAATTAATGAAAAAGGCATGTATTTGAATGAGAGCAAGTGGGCTACATTGGAGAGATTTGAGGGAAGAAAGAATGCGAGGGAGAAATGATACAAATATACTATAATCTCAAAAATTATTTAAAAGTGGAAGAATATGTTTTCTATACATATAAAGGAGTTAAAATGTTTGTAATTACTCACTATTTTTCAATCTTGAGGAAACATCTTTGTCAAAACTTACCCTTTCTTTGGAGTATTTTCTTTTCTTTCTTTTCCTTTTCATGTTCTGACCCCTCTACCCCAACCCTAGCCACTGGGTCTTATTCATGCAGAATAAGTACCCTACCACCTATTTGTATCCTCAGCTTCTTTCGATTTTCAAATTTTGTGGCTGGGTTTCATCTACTCCCTTAGTGAACTGTGAACTTTGAACTTTGGACTTCTCTCTATAGTTCTGGCAGGCCTGGAGCTGTGATCTTTCTTAGTTAGTCTCCCAAGGGGTTAGTGTTATAAGCTTGTACCACCAGGGCTTTCATGAGTGTTTGAATTATCTGCTTCTGGTTTTTATAAATCGAAAAATTAGGAACTTGTTGACTAATTTAATTTAAGACATAATTTCAAATTTCACTGTACTTTAGCTTTGTTCCATTTTATTGAAAATAGATCTTTTTTATATCCTGATTACAGTTTCACCTTGCTCTTCTCCCAATTCCTCCCCTTCTCCTCTCCCATCCAGATCCATCCCTTTCTATCTCTCATAGAAAACAAGCTTCTAAGGCATAATATTAAAATATTATAATAAGATAAAGAAGATAACATAGTAGACTAGTTCAAAGCAAACACCCAGAAAGAAAAGAGCCCAGGAAAAGGCATAAGAAACAGAGAACCTCTATTTCCATACTTAGGAATACCGAAAAAAGCAAAACAAAACAAAGCAAAACAAAAACCTAAACTGGAAGCTACAGTATGTGTGCAAAGGACCAGTAGGGTAAAAAGAGAGAAGAAAAATATAAATAAAATAAATAATAAGGTGAAGTTTTTTAGAAAAGGAAAAGCCCCAACACAGCACTGAGACAAAGAATCTCCTAAGATCAAGGCATCTATTGAGATTCATTTATTTATTTATTTATTTATTTATTTATTTATTTATTTATTTATTTGGCCATCTACTGCCTGCCATTAAGAGAAGTTTGTTTCCCCAGTGAGACTGTCTTGGAGAAAACTAAATTTTCATTTGCAAATAGTTATTATGATATAGATTCTGTTTTAGAAATGGGGTCCTTTCTGTCTCGGACCCCATCTGATGCAGACAAGTACAGGCCCTTACCACACTGCCTCAGTCTCTGTGCCATCCTATGTGTGTCAGCCATGTTGATTGTGAAGACTTTATTTTTGTGTTCTTTGTCCCCTCTGGCTCTTACATTCTTTCTGTCTTCTGTTCTGCTGGGTTCCCGGAGTCATTCGGAGAGGTATTTGATGGGGATTTACTGTTCAGGGCTAGGTGTTCCAAGGTCTTTCACTCTCTGCATATTGTCACTACATTTGTTCCCATCTGCTGCAGGAGGGTGGTTGAGTAAGGTACTGACCTGTGAGTATAGCAGAATATCAAACATATGATTCAATAAAAGCTTTTAAAAATCCAGGGTCACACAGACAGCCCAGGTCAAACTCAGTGGGTCACACGCAAAACCAAAAGCATGAGCTTGAAAAAGCAGTTGTAGGTAGGAGGGGTTTGAGGAAGATCTAGGCAGATAGGAGAAGGTGGGGGTCAGAATAGCCAGTATGTGTTATATATGTGTATGAAATTGTCAAAGAAAATAGATTAATAAGAGATATTAAAACATTAAATGACATTCATGTTTGTTACATAGAAGTCCCTATATTTCAGTTTTGAAAAGAGCTTTTAGCTGTTGAGGAGTGTAAAGTTAACCTCACTTGCATGTGTTCTGACTCCTTCTTGCAGTTGCTGATGGTTTTCAAGTTTTTATTATCCTTAAAGGCATACAAAATGTACTTGCATGTGTTGATCTTGACAGCAATAAGAAAAGCATTGAATTTAGTTCATTAGGAGTTTCAGTCTATTTACCAGATCAAAGAACTATTAGTGTAAATGAATTTGATGTGATTTTTCTTCTTATTCAAAAGGAACATTGATCGGCTTAGTGTTTTCAAATTGTGATCCAAGTAAGTATTGTGGGGTACAAAATTGTAAGCACGAATAAAAGAGTTTCTAAGTGATACCAAAGTCAAAGCATAACAAAATAGGTGTTTGGCATCTCACAATTATCCATACTCCTAGAATTTTATCTATCCTGACTAAAAATTGATATTTCACATTGCACCATAGTGAGATATCTATGTATTGAAGAATAGTTTTAACCCTTTACTATTAAATTAGAATTAAATTTGTCCATTTTAACCTGAATACAGAAATCTGTTACACTTTAAAGTATTATACATTAGAGAATTCAACATATATAGCCAAGTCCTAGGCTGTCCAGACAACTAAGTGAATGATTTTAGGGAATAGTAGCTCAGTGTGTTATGTCTTAGGAATGAAAACTAAAAACTAATGCTGTCTAATCTACTTTTGGAAGTGAATATGTCTGATATGCTTTCATATTTAAATTTTACCTACATTTAAAATGCCAGATTTTGTTCATCTTATACATTAACGCTGAGTCTATAACTATTCCCAACACTGTTTCCCAAAGTCCATAAAAAGATTTACAGGGAGAAAATCCACAAATCTCATACTCTATTGATCATGAAGACTAATTAAAACACATTTAAAAGTATAGTCCTTAAAGCAAGATTCAGCAATTTTGCCTGAAGGTACATCTTGTCATGGCATTTGGGAGATACCACTGTTTCTTTTTCTCCCCCAAGCGAATGCATAACTGAAGTTGCAGAATATTCAAAGGAAAATAAGTATCTGTAGTTTGTGGAGGGAATGAAATTTTAAAATGGTGAACCCTTTGGAGAAATTTGATGTGGCAGTACCTGTAGTGCTCAGTGTGCAAACCAGCTACTCAGAAGAGTACGAGTCACATTCAAAGCCTTACAGGACTACCAAGTGAGCTCAAGGATGGATAGTCTGAGGAGTCATATTCAAAGCCTTACAGGACTACCAAGTG
>NW_021604564.1:15759800-15796142 GCF_004785775.1 Grammomys surdaster | reverse complement strand
GATAGTCTGAGGAGTCATATTCAAAGCCTTACAGGACTACCAAGTGATCTCAAGGATAGTCTGAGTAATTTAATGAACATGACTATGCCTAAATACTAACAAAAAGAAAATTAAAAAACTATGTCTTAATGATGACTCAGGACATGCCTGAGTTGTAGTATGCCCGCGTCCTCCAGAAGATTAAACAAAAGCACACCCAGAGTTTTGACTATGTGCTGCTGTGCTTGCCTTGAAGGTACAAAGACCCACATTTTATTTCTAGCATCATAGAAAAATAAAGAAGAAAAAGTTTCAGACATATTTTCACCAACCACACATCAGAGTTTTGTGTTATAGGCAATGTGATTATTGGAATACACAGACTCCCTTGAGGGCTCCAGCATCTCATTGTCCCATGTGCATGCAACCTTCATGGTTTTTCATACTGTAGATTTTTACCTACATGGGTAGTTTTCTTTCTCCCACCCAGTTTATGTTCCTAATCTCAGCATTTTAATCTGCATGCTGGATTTCTTGTCCCAATGTTCTTACATGTTTTATCACAATGGTACCATCCTTTGAAAGGCTTTGAAATATACTCATTTTAATAACAATGATACATGGCATAGGAAAATCCCAAAAGTTTTTCTTTATATTCTTTCTTCTCTTTTACCATGAAACCTTTAATTTTACTTTTCTGAATCTGTGAATTTTGGGCTATACTGATAGTTTTTCAGGGCAACGTAATATGCTGCATATGATGGTTGTCATTTTGTCCTGAGGTCTCAATAATGTCCTTGATCATTTGTTTCATCCACTCAGTTAGAAGGATGCTGAAAGAAGGGCTTCTTACTGCCTACAACCAACCTTGTTGGTGATTCTTTTCAGATTATCTTATGAAATGCTGATCAAGTTCTTCCTCAGTGACAGTGGAAGGAACACCTGGCTGAAGGGTTTCTCTACTTGATATCCTGAGCTCAGTTTCCTTTCAATATCAGGAAAGTAATGTTTATAAATCACCTAGTTATCCACCATTCAACTGTACATGATCTCCTTGTATAATGTAATATTTAATAATTAAATTACTAAATATAATTTGGTGCACAAGAGAGTAAATGACTAGTTCAGGCTACTCTCTATACTGAAGCTTGCTTCCTTCTCTTTGTCCTTCTCATCCATAAGGTTCATCTGTCTTTTTATCTTGAGGCTTAAATTTTAGTAAATGTCTTCCCTGTCTTGTGTACTTCTTATACAAAGTGGCCTGTTTTCTTATTGCTGTATTGAGTTTTAGGTTCTCGTTAGTGTGTAATAAATGCAGAAGCATTTACTTACCAATCATAAGAAGTTTTGATTTAACTTAAAGGATTATTCTAATTGTGCATGTTTTTTTCCTCTTTTAAGTTTTAATTATTGTATCTGATACTCTGACAAGTTAGTATGCTGGAGAATGTATGGATGAATTCTCTAATATAGTCCTTTCAGATAATGTGTGGTGACCCTTATAAGTCTGATTGTAAAGCTTGTTTTAAGCACTTTATCTAATTATTTACAACTACTATGATGACAATGACTATCATTATTATCATTATTATTGTTATTGCTATTATTATTGTTATTTTTGTTGTTGTTTTTGTTATTGAAGGAGTCTTACTATGTACTTCTACTTAGATTGGAATGTCCTATGTAGACTATGTTGGCCTTAAATTTGTGGTGATTCTCTTGCCTCTGCCTTATTTGGGTGTGTGTTTGTGTGTGGGGGGGCTGGGGATGGGGAGGGGACAGGGTGGTCAGAGGACAATAGGAAGAGTCATCTTTTAGCTTCCACTATTTAAGTCCTGGATATTGAACTCAGGTCATTAGGCTAAGAAGCCAGAGCACTTACCCACTGAAGCATCTTGCAACCCCCGTGGGATTTCCTACATAGATCACTTTGGACTTTTGTTTATGGTGACATCCCTGCCTCTGTCTCACAAGGGCTGAGATTATAGGAGTCTGCACTGCATGGGCCTGAGTGTTTATTGGTCTTTTACTACATTTCATTTTAAAAGATTCCACTGAATGCCTGCTTCACACTCTCATGTCTTTGATTTTTTTTTTTAGGTTGCTTTTACATAATAAGATACTAGAGGCACTCAAGCATTTCAAAGGTGATTTCTGCATGCTCAAGTGTCAGTGTGTGCTCATTGCAGAAGTATTAAAATGTGTGTTGTGGATTTGAACAAAGACCTTTCACCTTACATTCAGGATTATCTGATTATTAAAACACACTCACATCTCACAGCCTTGGTTTTCTTATAATGTCATGACCTTTAAATTCAAGAAGAGATGCAAATGCCACTTGTTCTCTGGAATACTTAAGCCATTGGGGGTATTTTAAATATCATCAGGCTTTTCTACTTATTCCCAGAGGATTAACTGACTTGATGAGGGTCTGATAGGTTCGAAACAGGAAGAGAACAAGGATCTCTATTAGCTCTCAGTGTGTATCAATACACAGTGACTGCCAGTAATTAAGACCAGTTCACACACACACATCACCTAGGCTCCTGTTTATGAGCTGGCAGCTTACAGTTTGGTGATACATAGACTGCTGTTGCTCAATTAAGAAGATGACTAGTCCTACCTTTTTTGAAAATAGAGAAAAGCCCAAGGTTTATATCTATATTGTGACTAGAATGTCTTCAACTTTGACTACACACAGAGATCTTTTCAAAGGTGCTCTTGCCAGCTTTCCACTCCTGGATATCCTGCAGAGTAAGATTGGGGGCTCAAAACTTTCAAAAGCTTCTTGGGTGATTTTAACGTTTTGCAGATTTGGAGACGGGCTAGAAAGCCTACTGTGAAGTTCTTAGGATTTCAGTGTGTGTGATGTCTACAGGCATCTCATGGATGTCTTTCCTCCAACCTCTGGTCAAGAGCTTGTGGTTTTGCAGCCATGTCAGCCTCCCAATAGCACCTACTGATGGTGGTTCACCAACCCCATTGTAGTCCTAGCATTTGAAATTTCTCTTCTGTTATATTTTTTCCACTCACCAGAACTGTGATGCTAGTTTGAATTTCATGCTTCTTTTCTGGATCTTTCTTTTTATTTTCTGTTTTGCTTATAGGGTTTGCCCTTGTGTTGGCTTTATATCTTGTCTCTTACCCACATATCATAAAATGGAGGAGGGCTTTTCTTGACTTGCATGTTTTCTTGTAATGTTCAGAGTGTATGTAATGATGGGGACCTTAGACTGAAATATTAAACTGGCTCTAATCATTGTAAAGTTTCCTGTGTGGTCCTATCTCCCTGGCCTCCAATTAAAAATTACCTTTTATATATCTCCTGAGAGACCTTGCTAACTTCTGGAACAAACGATATGTTAAATTATCCAGCTAAACATCTTTGCTTGTAGTTAACCCCTGCTTAGTTGCTCGTTGATAATTAGCTCTAATTTCCAGCCCCCTGAACTTCAAAAGCAATATCCCAGTACTCTGTCTTCTGTTTTAATACTCGTAGCTACTTGTGGTATCTGTAAATTATAGAGACTCTCAACTCTGTGACCCATGTTCTGCTGTGCTCCTATGCTTCTATAGTGTGAACTCACTGCTAATGCTGATGAGTCTAGACTCTGTAGGCAGATGCTGAGTGGGTGAGCCCACATGGCCTTGGTATCTGCATTTATAGTGAATGCCTCATTGGTCTGATTCTGTTCTGGTAATCTACATTTACAGCAACATCATTTTCCAGTTGTTTTTTCAAGTTTAAATATGTATCTGAATTATATGGAGATCATGTTATTTTTTTTTATTTTTTTTATTGGATATTTTATTTACATTTCATATGTTATCCCCTTACCCCATCCCCCACCCACCCGGGAACCCCCCATCCCCTTACCCCTCCTCCTACTTCTCTGTGGATGTAAACCCCACCTACCCCCCCACTCCCACTTCCCCACCCTCAAAATTCCCACCCCCTGGGGCATCCAGCCTTCATGAGGTCAAGAATCTCATCTTCCACCTGTTCCCGGCAGGGCCCTCTACTCTTACATATTCAGCTGAAGCCCTGGATCCCTCCATAAGTGCTCCCAGGCTGGTGGTTAGGACCCTGGGAGCTGTGGTTGGTTGGTATTGTTGCTCTCCTCATGGTGCCACAAACCCTTTCAGCTCCTTCAGTCCTCACTCTAACTCCTCCATTGAGAACCTCATGATCAGTTCAATGGCTAGTTGTGAGCATCTGCCTCTGAATATGTCAGACTCTTGAAGGCCTCTGATGAGACATCCATATCAGGCCCTTATCGGCATGTACTTCCTGACTTCCACATCAGCATCTACCTTTGGTGACTGCATATGGGGTGGATACTCAGGTGGAAAGGTCTTCAAATGGCCCCTCCTTCAGTTTCTGTCCCTCACTTTGTCTCCATGTTTTCTCCCTTGAGTATTTTGTTGCTCCTTCTAAGAAGAAATGAATCACCCCCACTTGGTCTTCCTTTTTTATGAGCTTCATGTGGCCTGTGAGTTGCATCTTGGGCATTTCAAGGTTCTGGGCTAATATCCAATAATCAGTGAGTGAATACCATGTGTGTTCTTGTGTGATTAGCTTACTTCACTCAGGATGATAATTTCTAGTTCCATCCATTTACCTAGGAACGTCTCGAATTCATTGTTTTTAATAGCTAAGTAATACTCCATTGTGTAAATATACCACATTTTTTGAATCCATTCCTCAGTTGAAGGACATCTGGGTTCTTTCCAGCTCCTGGCTATTATAAATAAGGCTGCTATGAACATAGTTGAGCATATGTCCTTGTTATATGTTCGAGCATCTTCTGGGTATATGCCTAGGAGTGGTATAGCTGGATCCTCGGGTAATGCTATGTCCAATTTTCTGAGGAACCACCACACTGATTTCCAAAGTGGTTGCACCATCTTGCAGTCCCACCAACAATGGAGGAGTGTTCCTCTTTCTCCACACCCTCGCCAGCATCTACTATCACCTGAGTTCTTAATCTTAGCCATTCTGACTGGTGTGAGATGGAATCTCAGAGTTGTTTTGATTGGCATTTCCCTGATGACTAAGGACATTGAACATTTCTTTAGGTGCTTCTCGGCCATTCGAGTTTCTTCCATTGAAAATTCTTTGTTAAGCTCTATACCCCATTTTTTAATAGGGTAATTTGGTTGTCTGGTGTCTACTTTCTTGAGTTCTTTGTATATATTGGATATTAGCCCTCTATCAGATGTAGGATTGGTAAAGATCTTTTCCCAATTTGTTGGTTGTCGTTTTGTCCTATTGACAGTGTCCTTTGCCTTACAGAAACGTTGCAATTTTATGAAGTCCCATTTGTCAATTCTTGATCTTAGAGCATATGCCATTGGTGTTCTGTTCAGGAACTTTTCCCCTGTGCCCAAGTATTCGAGGGTCTTCCCCACCTTCTCTTCTATTAGTTTCAGTGTATCTGGTTTTATGTGGAGGTCCTTTATCCACTTAGACTTGAGCTTTGTACAAGGAGATAAGAATGGATCAATTTTCATTCTTCTACATGTTGTCCTCCAGTTGAACCAGCACCATTTGTTGAAAATGCTGTCCTTTTTCCACTGGACAGTTTTAGCTCCTTTGTCAAAGATCAAGTGACCATAGGAGTGTGGGTTCATTTCTGGGTCTTCAATTCTATCCCATTGATCTTCCTGCCTGTCTCTGTACCAATACCAGGTAGTTTTTATCACTATTGCTCTGTAGTACAGCTTGAGGTCAGGGATGGTGATTCCTCCAGAGGTTCTTTTATTGTTGAGAATAGTTTTTGCTATCCTGGGTTTTTTGTTATTCCATATGAATTTGAGAATTTCCTTTTCTAACTCTGTGAAGAATTGAGTTGGGATTTTAATGGGGATTGCATTGAATCTGTAGATTGCTTTTGGCAAGATGGCCATTTTTATTATATTAATCCTGCCAATCCATGAGCATGGGAGATCTTTCCATCTTCTGAGATCTTCTTCAATTTCTTTCTTCAGAGACTTGAAGTTATTGTCGTACAGGTCTCTCACTTGCTTGGTTAGATTCACACCAAGGTATTTCATATTATTTGCAACTATTGTGAAGGGTGTCATTTCCCTAATTTCTTTTTCAGTCTGTTTATCTTTCATGTAGAGGAAGGCTACTGATTTGTTTGAGTTGATTTTATAACCAGCCACTTTGCTGAAGTTGTTTATCAGGTTTAGGAGTTCTCTGGTGGAAGTTTTGGGGTCACTTAAGTGTAATATCATATCATCTGCAAATAGCGATATTTTGACTTCTTCCTTTCCTATCTGTATCCCTTTGACTTCTTTTTGTTGTCTAATTGCTCTGGCTAGGACTTTCAGTACTATATTGAATAGGTAGGGGGAGAGTGGGCAGCCTTGTCTAGTCCCTGATCTTAGTGGGATTGCTTCAAGTTTCTCTCCATTTAGCTTGATGTTGGCTACTGGTTTGCTGTAAATTGCTTTTACTATGTTTAGGTATGGGCCTTGAATTCCTGATCTTTCCAAGACTTTTATCATGAAGGGATGCTGAATTTTATCAAATGCTTTCTCAACATCTAGTGAGATGATCATGTGGTTTTTTTCTTTGAGTTTGTTTATATAGTGGATTACATTGATGGATTTCCGAATATTGAACCATCCCTGCATTCCTGGGATAAAACCTACTTGATCATGATGGATGATTGTTTTGATGTGTTCTTGGATTCGGTTTGCTAGAATTTTATTGAGTATTTTTGCTTCGATGTTCATAAGGGAGATTGGTCTGAAGTTCTCTTCCTTTGTCGGGTCTTTGTGGGGTTTGGGTATGAGTGTAATTGTAGCTTCATAGAACGAATTGGGTAGTGTTCCTTCTGTTTCTATTTTGTGGAATAGTTTGAAGAGAATTGGTATTAGGTCTTCCTTGAAGGTCTGATAAAATTCAGCACTAAAACCATCTGGTCCTGGGCTTTTTTTAGTGGGGAGACTTTTAATGACTGCTGCTATTTCCCTAGGGGTTATGGGACTATTTAGATGGTTTATCTGCTCCTGGTTTAACTTTGGGACCTGGTATCTGTCTAGGAAATTGTCCATTTCTTCCAGGTTTTCCAGTTTTGTTGAGTATAGGCCTTTGTAGTAGGATCTGATGATTTTTTGAATTTCTTCAGTTTCTGTTGCTATGTCTCCCTTTTCAGTTCTGATTTTATTAATTTGGATACTGTCTCTGTGCCCTCTGGTTAATCTGGCTAACGGTTTATCTATCTTATTGATTTTCTCAAAGAACCAACTCCTGGTTTTATTGATATTTTGTATTGTTCTTTCTGTTTCTATTTGGTTGATTTCAGCCCTGAGTTTGATTATTTCCTGCCTTCTACTCCTCCTGGGTGTATTTGCTTCCTTTTGTTCTAGAGCTTTTAGTTGTGCAGTCAACTTGTTAGTGTGTGCTCTTTCCAGTTTCTTTTTGTAGGCACTTAGAGCTATGAGTTTTCCTCTTAGCACTGCCTTCATGGAGTCCCACAAGTTTTGGTATGATGTGTCCTCATTTTCATTGAATTCTAAAAAGTTTTTAATTTCTTTCTTTATTTCTTCCTTGACCAAGTCATCATTGAGTAGAGAGTTGTTCAGTTTCCATGTGCATGTGGGTTTTCCATTGGTTTTGTCATTATTAAAGACCAGTCTTATTCCGTGGTGATCTGATAAGATGCAAGGGATTATTTCAATCTTTTTGTATCTGTAGAGGCCTGCTTTGTGACCAATTATATGGTCTATTTTGGAGAAGGTACCATGAGGTGCTGAGAAAAAGGTATATTCTTTTGTTTTAGGATGAAATGTTCTATAGATGTCTGTTAAGTCCATTTGGTTCATAACTTCTGTTAATGTCAAAGTGTCTAGGTTTAGTTTCTGTTTCCATGATCTGTCCATTGCTGAGAGTGGGGTGTTGAAATCCCCCACTATTATTGTATGAGGTGTAATGTGTGTTTTGAGCTTTAGTAAAGTTTCTTTTATGTATGTAGGTGCCCTTGCATTTGGAGCATAGATGTTCAGAATTGAGAGTTCACCTTGGTAGATTTTTCCTTTGATGAGTATGAAGTGTCCTTCTTTATCTTTTTTGATTAATTTTGGATGAAAGTCGATTTTATTTGATATTAGTATGGCTACTCCAGCTTGTTTCTTGGGACCATTGGCTTGGAAAATTGTTTTCCACCCTTTTATTCTGAGGTAGTGTCTGTCTTTGTCACTGAGGTGCGTTTCTTGTATGCAGCAAAATTCTGGGTCTTGTTTGTGTATCCAGTCTGATAGTCTGCGTCTTTTTATTGGGGAATTGAGACCATTGATGTTAAGAGATACTAAGGAAAAATGATTGTGGCTTCCTGTTATTTTTGCTATTAGAGGTAAAGTTATGTTTGTATAGTTATCTTCTTTTGGGGTTGTTGGAAGATTACTTCCTTGCTTTTTCTAGGTTGTAGTTTCCCTCCTTGTGTTGGCGTTTTCCATCAGTTATCCTTTGAAGTGCTGGGTTTGTGGGAAGATATTGTGCAAATTTGGTTTTGTCATGGAATATCTTGGTTTCACCATCTATATTGATTGAGAGTTTTGCTGGGTATAGTAATCTGGGCTGGCAATTGTGTTCTCTTAGGGTCTGTATGATGTCCGTCCAGGCTCTTCTGGCTTTTATACTCTCTGGAGAGAAGGCTGGTGTAATTCTTATAGGTCTGCCTTTGTATGTTACTTGACCTTTTTCCCTTACTGCTTTTAGTATTTTTTCTTTGTTTTGTGCATCTGATGTTTTGATTATTATGTGACGGGAGGTATTTCTTTTCTGGTCTATTCTATTTGGTGTTCTGTAGGCTTCTTGTATGTTTATGGGCATCTTGTTCTTTAGGTTAGGGAAGTTCTCCTCAATAATTTTGTTGAAGATATTTACTGTCCCTTTAAGTTGGGACTCTTCATTCTCATCTATACCTATTATCCTTAGGTTTGGTCTTCTCATTGTATCCTGGATTTCCTGGATGTTTTGAGTTAGGAGTTTTTTGCATTTTGCATTTTCTTTGACAACTGTATTTTCTACTGTATCTTCTGCATTTGAGATTCTCTCTTCTATCTCTTGTATTCGGTTGGTGATGCTTGCGTCTATGACTCCTGACCTCTTTCTTAAGTTTTCTGTTTCCATGGTTGTCTCCCTTTGAGCTTTCTTTATTGTTTCTATTTCCATTTTCAGATCCTGAATGTTTTTGTTTAATTCCTTCTTTGTGTTTTCTTGCATTTCCTTAAGGGATTTCTGTGATTCCTCTTTAAGGGCTTCTATCTGTTTACTTGTACTCTCCTATATTTCTTTAAGGGAGTTACTTAATTCCTTCTTATAATCCTCTATCATCATCATGAGAAGTGATTTTAATTCTGAATCCTGCTTTTCAGGTGTGATGGGGTGTTCAGGGCTTGCTATATTGGGAGAACTGGGAACTGATGATGCCAAGTAACTTTGGTTTCTGTTGCTTATGTTCTGTGCTTGCCTTTCGCCATCTGGTTAACTCTAGTGTTGCGTGCCCTCACTGTGTAAGACTGGAGTCTGTATTTCCAGTTATCTTGCTTGTTGCAGAGCTCCTCAGAGTCCAGACGTCTCTGTAGTCTTATGATTCTAATCTTGGTGTCTGCTGCTCTGATTGCAGTAGCTCCTCTGCTGCTCTGAGTGCAGTGGCTCCTCTAGGATGACTCAGGAGTCAGTATCTCCACAGGACAGGAGTAGATCAACTCAGTGTCAGCTGCTCTGAGTACAGTGGCTCCTCAGCTGCTCTGAGTGCAGTGGCTCCTCTAGGATGACTCAGGAGTCAGTATCTTTACAGGACAGGAACAGACCAACTCTGTGTCTGCCCCAGCCCACAGGACCAGGCAGAGGAGGAAGGGAAGTGGAATTCCGGAGGGGCGGGGTTTGGGTAGCTGCTGTGCCCTGAATGGCCCTGGCTCCCAGATGTATCTCTGGGGCTTAGGGAGTGAGATGAAGTTCTTACCGGCTGCTCTGAGTGCAGTGGCTCCTCTAGGATGACTCAGGAGTCAGTATCTTCAGAGGACAGGAGCAGACCAACTCTGTGTCTACCCCATCCCACAGGACCAGGCAGAGGAGGAAGGGAAGTGGAATTCCGGAGGGGCGGGGTTTGGGTAGCTGCTGTTCCCTGAATGGCCCTGGCTCCCAGATGTATCTCTGGGGCTTAGGGAGTGAGATGGAGTTCTTACTGGCTGCTCTGAGTGCAGTAGCTCCTCTAGGATGACTCAGGAGTCAGTATCTCCACAGGACAGGAGCAGACCAACTCTGTGTCTGCCCCAGCCCACAGGACCAGGAAGCTGGAGATCATGTTATAAGGCTGATTTTATTCAAATGTTCTGGGGTCCTATATTTCCAGCTAGTAAGCCTACAAGTCCCATACCCTGAGTAGTGAGGCTTTAAGTTATATAATCAATATGAAATTCAGACTTCTAAGTGTCTACAGCCTCTAATCTAGTAGGGTTTTATATTGTAACCTCACAAAGCATAATTATCCATAAGACAAAACATCTCAGATCATTTAATATCAATGATAGAAGGAGTTGTCAAAACAGCTAATAGAAAAAGCTTTTAAAATTATAATTAATTAATCAATTTGTGGGTGGGCACATGGATAGAGGTCAGAGGAAAGCCAGTAGGAGTGGGCTATCTTTTTCTCCCATTTGACCACTAGAGGTTGAACACAAGTGTTCAGTCCTGCTGGTGACACCTTTACTTGCTGAACCATCTTACCAGTCCCAGGATATTTTTCTTCAAGCTCATTTCTAAGGCCCAAATCTTCAATTCTACCCAATTTGCCAGGAAGAAAAAAATCATAAGTGCCTTTAGAGGATTTGACCTTTAGGCTGTGGATGTAGCTCAACTAAAAATTGCCTACCCATGGAACCATGTAAAGAAGCCAGGGAGAAATGCATGTGCTTTCAATTTCTGCACTGGGGAGGCTTGATACAGGTGGATTCCTAGAACTTACTGCCCAGTCAATTTAGCCTAATTGGCTATCCTCAGGTCCCAGTGAAGTGGTACAAATATAGAAAGAACTGAACTACATCTTAGGATCTGATGAGGTTGACTTCTGACTTTCATATACATATGCATACATATATAACACACATACACGCATACACTCATGCACAGAGAGAGAGATAAAGACTGAAAGAAAGACAGAGATACAGAGAGATACAGACAGGCAGACAGACTTGACTCTCCAGTTGTTTGTTTCTAGGATCTATGAATTCATTAACAGCCTGAATTCCAATCACCTAGACTGTAATTCCCTCACTGTGAGCTCAGATGGGAAATATGCATATACACATCATGTGGTTAATTGTTGAATATCTGGAGTTGGCTTAACTTGTCAAAAGTCTAGGCACATACTGACCCCACCATGCCTCTGTTTATTGCTCAATTAAACCTGACTAATCTGTGTGAGTTGGAAGGTTCCTCAGACCTGCAAAACTCATGAAAAACACAGAGGTACTATTTTGCTTCGGTTTTGATCAAACATAAAAAGTTACCGAAATCTGCCCTGGAGATTCATTGTTGATGGAGATAAAGTTGGTCTTTGCTTTTTGTTGCTACCTTGGCTTTAACATAAGAGAAATCTAATGAAAAACATCAATAAACTGCCCTCTCTCATGTTGAAAGGATGCTGTGGCTTTCTAAAACAACTTTTACAGGTAAAATGAAATCCAGCTCCGAAATCTCCTATGGAAATTTTTACTGTATGAAAAAGTATACTTAAAAAAAAAAAGTGATTCTAAAAGCTGTCTCTGAAATGAACAAAAACACTGGAGTTGAATGAGGCTAAATTAAATCAAGATCATGCCACCTCTGTGAACTGCCCTCACTGCCTCTGAACTGATTTTCTTATCTGTGAAATGATGATAATAGTAGTTATCTACACAGCTGAATAAAATTATAAACTATAATAAAATCCTGTAACACAGTGTACAGTAATGAATAATCATTAGGCATCTACAGACATTTTTTCTTTATGTATTATAGCAAATGTAAATCTCATTGTATTTGTATATTTGTGTTTTATGAGCAAAATGAATTATTTAATATATTTATTCTATTTAAATACTAAAAGTCCTATATACATGACTTTTAAAACTAATATAAATTTAAACATGTGGTAAACAGGTCATAATTGTCTTCCACTGTGGAGCCCTTTTTAATAAAAGCTAGGTCATGTTTTTAGAAGAAAATTTAGGGAGGAAGAAAGAAGATCCATTTGTACTGGATTATAAAATTGGACATTATTAGCTTTTCAGTAATATGAGAATTTGTTAAGATAAATCATTGCTCTGAAATACTTGCTGTAAATGTTCTTATGCTTATTGTTCTTTTAAAAAATATATTCTTTGGGATTATGTAAAAGCTACCGGTTTGTGATGGATACTTTTACGATTTCCCTGTAGCCTTTGAAAAATAATTAAACTCTTATGTTCATTTATTTTACCTGTGCAATCTCAAACAGAGACAATTTGTTAGCTCCTCTCCCCCAGGATACATTGTCAGTATCTGGAGACATTTGTGGTGCCTGTGACTGGAAGCAGGGACTACTGAGATGCACTAGAGAGAAGCAGGACACTGTACAGGGAGGTGTTGGCTACATGGCAGTTTCTCCACAATGAAGAATTACTAGAACCTAGGCCACAAAAACCAGTACCACTGAGGCTGAGGAACACTGCAAAACAAAAGCAAATGGTACCATTAGAAGCTTGATGGCCACAAGTCCTGCTTTCCTAGTGGGGCAATCATGTTGTCAAGAGCAAGGACTGGCTCTTGGTTGGTGGAAATAAAACATAGATGTCTTAGGTTTTACTATAGGTTGTCATTATATTAATAATGACAAAGGTTGAGAGATAGGACTCTATTTATAGCCACATATTAAAAGAGGTGTGTACTAAGCTCACAGCACAAGAGCAGCAGCTGTATTCATTTGGCTGTTGTACATTTTAAGTCCTGTGATAGCTGGCTCGTGAGTCCTGGTCAGAAAGATGGAGGAGAATGTGCTCCTCTCAAGAGCCCCATGCTTCTCTGCTTGCTTTCTTCCAGCCTTCCATGATAAATTCACCCAGACAGAGGCATTGCTTGAATGTTTCTCATGAGCCAGGCACAGTAAATTCTTGAGGAATTTGCATGCTGCGAGAAGAGACAAAAATAGACAACAAGCGTAATAACTAATTAAATCATATAACATGCTAGTTAATAATTTTCTCAGAAAAATAGCAGGGTAATATATCTTTAAAAGTAAAACCAGCTGTGAGGTACTTTCTATTGTCCATATCACTGTTTTACAGATAAGCCTATCAAAGAATAGAATAAACACAACCCTCCTAAGCTTGCAAAGATTGGATCTAGCCAGGCCACACTCATACCCAGAAAGTCCCCTATGCCTATTAGCTACCATGTTGTATGGTATCACTGATGTTCTTAATATGACAACTCAATTGATATTTAGTCACATGCTACAGATGATACCATGTTTTAAATGTAAAAGAAAGAAATATTGTACCAGGCACTTGATTTAAAAAAGTCAAAAGCTATTTTGTTTCAGAACAGGAGGAAAGAGGTTGAACTCAACTTTAAATATGGTACACAAAGTAGATGGTTCCCAGTTCCCAGGCTGAGAGGAGTGAGTGAATGTAAACAGACTTAAGGGGGCTAGACTCAGTATCTCAGGACCAGTACATGAGAGTCTTGTCGCAAGAGTAGCAGTGTCCGTAGGCTAAGGAAGAGACAAGGTGAGATCTAGCTGAAAGATCTTAGAGAAACCTGGAAGAAGTTAGGTCAACTGGGAGTCCCAGATATGGTGGAGAGAGGGACCTCAAGAAGAGTTTCTCATTATGAATACTGGCCCATCCTTTTCATCAAATGGCCAGAAGAAGGGCATGACAATTCCTTAAGCCTCCCTTGCCCATAAGGACTAGTTAACGGTTATTCTAAAGGCTGCAGTTTCATTGAGCATCCTTTAGTTACTGAATGAGGAGATATGGATTACTGTAGGCACACTGCCTATATTTACAGTCATTGGCACAGCCATCTAGTGAGGCAGGCATTATCTTCATTTTGCAGATGGAGAGACTGAAAGTCACGTGACCTCTTTAAGGCTTTAGAAGCAGCAGGTGGAAAGGTCTACCTATGATTTCATTTCAAGTGACACCAGAGCCTGTGTCTTTTTCCAGCTTCCATTAGCTACTCCTGTGATAAACAGGTGTTGTCAAAATATTGCAAGAAAAAAGCAAGTGCACTGCTAGAATTTTCTCTGGGGATAAAACACCGAAGTTAAATCTTTTGCTTTTGAATGTTAAACCCAGCCTGAGGAAGCCTGCCGTCGCTCTGTTTCATGGTTTGAGCTTGATCCCCTGCCTGCTTCCTGTGCTTGCCATCTCCTCAGGGACCTGAGCTGTGTGGCAAAGCTTTCTCTTCTCTCCTTTGCCTGCCCTCCTTGTGCCATCCTTGCTGGAGGCTCAAGCTTCTTACTGCTTCTTTAAGCCTTTGACTCATCTTTCCCAGACATCCTTATTATAAGTTGCATTTTTAGTTTTGTCCTTTCTTCTTTAACACCTATTTATTCTCCAAGTATTCCAAAATAGATTTATGTGTAATTAACACACACTGCTGGGCTGACCTCTCTCTGGACTTGATTCTACAGGCACCTTTCTTTACTTTACCTCTCTGCTTGAGACACCCTGAGGGCTTTTCTGTTCTCTTGGTCACCAGGACTGCCTCTTTCCTGGAATTCCTCCTATTATAATTACCATTCATTTGTTAGCCCCCTTTTGTCCCTGTCAAAGTGACACCATGCCACAGGGACTGATCTTCATGCCTCTCGATTTCTCATCACTCTTTATGTATCTCCTAGAATTATCTCTCCAGCCAGACATCACTCCTGAGTGTCTGGTACTTGAAGGATCTATTATACCAACTTCTGAATCCTCCTCTGGATTCTTCTTGAGTATTATCTTCTCTTGGGTATTAATAATAACAGTGTGGTAGTCACTTCACTCACACACACTTTCTCTCTCTCTCTCACACACACACAGACACACACAGACACATTCATATATATTAGCATATGGATAAAATTAGCATATATCTAGCACATATAATTAGCATATATTAGCATGATATATGGTAGATACTCAATAAATGTAGCTATTTTCGCATCTTTATATAACACTGTAACAATTAATAAACAATTACACTGATAATTAATAAATGATAATTAATCATCTATATCTAAATTAGAGAGGAGAATGGACATGATTACTCAAGATTATTCTTGTTTTACTTATTTCTCAAATAGTAGCATCCGAGCTATTTTCCATTCTGTAGCATTTTCCCACCTTACACTGTTATTGTTGGCAGTTCCTTTATTTCTCCCATGGTTTGATGCAATGACACTCATCAGCTTCTTTTGCAGTAGTAATGCACTCCTCTAAATCCGTCTGCTCTCTGCTCAGTCTAGAGAGATCTCCAACACTTTTTTACCTGTTCACGACATTGGCTTTCTTTTAATGCTATCTAATGCTACCTTTGTTTTGTGCTCTGTACCAGGCACTGCAGCCTGGCACTATGTCTCCTTACTAGGTAGTCTTGATATGTTCCATGTATATGCCTTTATCTCAGAGGTGATGCTCAGACAGAATAGTATGATGAGTCATGCTAACCTGTGTGTCCATGACTTCATTCTCACTTCTGTGAGTCTCACTGAACATAAGTCCTCCTGAACATGAGTCTTCCTGCTCAGCTTTTCATACTGTATCAGATACTTTAGGCAGATTTTCTATCTGAAAATGTAGGGATGACTGAGCACTGTTTCTCTCTAATAGGTTGTACATGAGTTTATTTAATATGCCATTTTAAACAAAACTTTAAATTATTTTTGAGACTGTAGTATAATGGCATTTCTTCACCCTTCTCTTTGATTTCTACAAACCCTTCTGTGTACTGTACTTTGATCTCTTTCAAAATCATGGCCTTTTTTCTTTAATTATTGTTATACTTTAATATGCAAATATTGCTTACGTGTATATTTTCAGAACTGATCTTTTGGTAGTAGGTAACAAATTGGTGTATTCTTCCTTTGAGAAGACTTTCTCCTGATCTCAGAATTTGTAAGTTACCAATAGTTTCTTTGTCTAAGACTCATGAGATTTCTTCGTTCCACATTAGCATGTCTATTGGGAGTTTCTAGGGTTCCAGGTTAGTTGACAATATTGGTCTTCCTGTGGGGTTGTCATCCCCTGGAGTTCCTTCACTCCTTCTCTTACCTCTTCCATAGGGGTCCTCAACCTCAGTTCCATGTTTGGGTATACTGATCTGCATCTGTCTCAGTCAGCTGCTGTGTAGAGCATCTCAGAGGACAACCACGCAAGGTTTCTGTCTGCAAGCATAACATAGCAACAGTAATAATGTCAGGCATTGTGCCTGCCCATAGGCTGGATCCCAAGTTGTACCAGCACTGTTTGTTCATTACTTCAGTCTCTACTTCGAACATTTAAAATCTGGATATCAGTGCTTTTCAGAAGCTAGAGTCTGAATTTAAACCCTTAATTTAGTTCAATGTTTTTTGTCTTTGAGCAAATTATTATTCTCCTCATCCTACAGCACGGGTATATATATACACAAGGGCTCTGTAGACAGTTAATGGAGTTGCTAACTGAGAAGATCTTAGACAGTATTTGCCATATCAGACTGTGGCCATTTTCTTTAGCAAGATTCCAACCAGCTCCCATCATACTACTGCATAAATTTGAAATTGTTATCTAAATATAATCAGTTTCAACTTTAGAGGGAAAGAGTTTAGAAAGTACGAGTGCCTTTAGCATCCTTTCAGGTCAACCCTGGATCAGTTCTGACCTTCTCCATTCTCTTGCTTCATCCTTACTCAATCCTCCTTGGATTGGATACCCAAGCTGTTGCCTCTGAGCCCCTGCTCTTGCTGTGACTCCACCTGGATGGATTACCTTAGGTACCTTACCTGCTGAACCAACTCAAAGGCCTCTTCCTTGGATACTTGTTTCTTCAGACATTTCTTAGAGGTGTTTTTAGGATTAGAGTACCAATTAATTAATTAATTAATTAATTAATTTATTTATTTATTTGTGTAATATTTTGATTTGTAATGTAGTTTCACTGCTGAAGTTTTTGAAGCCAAATGACTGTGTGCTTTTTTGAGAAAACTCACAAAGCCATTTGGTAATTGCTCATTGGATGAATGAATGAATGAATGAATGAGGCAGAAAGACAACATCAGCACATCCGCATCTGAGAAAAAAGAGCTGAGATTTTCTTGGATATCCTTCCAATTATAAAATATTTCTAGAACCATTAACTTTTATTTGTGCATCCTTGCAAAACTAATTTAGATTTGATTAAAAATTAAAGCATACATTTAAAAATATTTTAATTTAGCATAATGGCCATTCTGCTTTTGTGTTATCATTTTTATTGCTTTTTTGATATTATTAAGTAGTCAATGAGTTCCAATGCTAGAGATGGAGATAGTAAGTGCCAATTAAATTAATAACCAACATACAATTACTTTATTATTATTATAATTTTATTATTATTATTAAACTAAAAGAATTGGTGACTCAATATTCTCTTCTTACTATCTTACTAAACTATTCATCCCCAAAATATTCTGCACCTTCACAATATCTAGTGATGTTTGATTTGATGAAGTTGAATTTTTATTTATATTTCCTGATTGATCTGAAAAATTATACAGTTATACTTTATTAATATAAATGATTACTATAATACACTCATTTGGTTTACCAGACATAGAAAAGGCCATGACAGGTAAAAATCCAAGTCCACATGCATTAATTGGCTCAATCTACAATTAAATAATAATGCTGAGAATATTATGACTATAAAATGAAAAAGATTGAGCTCTGTATTTTAATGGGAATGCAATATCTGTGATTTGTGAAAAGAAGGACTTCCTTTCTCTGGGACACTTTCACTGTGGTTATTCTGAAGATAAGACATGCAGAGGTCAAAGTGTCGGTAATATTGGATGGTTTTGGAGCAGAAATTGAGAATACAGAGAAACCAGGATGGAGATAGATGACATGGTCATCATAAGGAAGGTGGAAGTTAGTTCTATGAAGCTGGCTGTGTGAGCTTACCTCAGATAGTCAGTCTGAAAACAGGCAGCCTCTGAATATCACAGGGAACCATGTAGAAAGTGTGTTTTATAACTAAACTGCACTAATGAAAGGTGTGTAATCCAAGCTGTTTCTAATGAGCTATCTAGGGAAACCACTTGGAAACCCAAATATAAGTAGTTTCAAATGTGTGAAAAGCTTTTGATTTGTCTTAGAAAGTCCACTGACTTTCTGGTCATTCTGATAGCAACCACATTTGAACGATTTTAGATCACTTGTGTGACTTCAAAGGTTATGCTTTTTCTTCTTGAGATATTTTATATATTTTAAGACATAAGAACAAAAAAATACATTTCATTTAGTTTTCAGTTAACTCTATGATATCTTGAAATATGCAGACTTTAATAGATCAGTGTCAGAAACAAACATATACACACATATCCACAAACACAGGTTGAGTTTCACTTTGTGTCACCAATGGTAGAGCATGCCATAGCATGCTGTAGTAAAGGAGAGAGCAGTAGAGCAGAGAGATGATCCAAACATAGCCATTTGTGTTGGAACGACATTGTCATCTGTTTGAACCCCTCTTGTTAACAGATATGGAGTCACAGATATAGACAAGGGCACACATTGAATCGGATAGAGTAAAAATTATTCATGGAATCAAGTCTAAAGTAAATACAGAATTTTAGGCTCCTAGTACAATGTTCTTCATCAATGAATGTACCTGGAATTTGGTTGTATCATTTATTCAATATTCATCTATCCATTCATTTTTTTTGAATGTTTAAGTCAGTTGGTTCAAAATCTACTTTAAGGTCATGTCCCAGCTTAAAGGAAGACACATGAAGCAGGTTTTTATTTTACCCAATAAATATACATGAGTCCATATACTCTTCTAACAGTGGCTTTGGCTTCATTCTCTTCCTGTTTAAAAATGTCTTTTAGTGTTTTCTTTGTGTACTTGTATATGTGTGTTCTGTGAATGTATATGTGCTGATACACACCAGTGCCAGAAGGTATCACTGGACTTGCAAGCTGGACTTGCAAGCACTTGAGAGCTTTTATCTGTGGGTGCTGGTATCTGAATTCTGGCCCTCTGATAGAGGGATAAATACTTTTGTCTTTTAACAGCTGAGTTACCTCTCCAGACTCTTCTTCCTTCTCAAAGACTAATAATCTGTTATGTTGGTTACTGTTGTGTCCTTGGAGTACAAATTCCTATTTGGTATTATTTTTTCCTTAAAAATAAAAAACAAAAAACTTGTTTTGCTACATTGAGGTTTAAGGTTAACTATGTTTCTTAGTTATGCTTTTCAAAATTTCTAAAAAGATATGCCTTTGAAAAGTGGTATTTTTATGCCTAAAATTCATAACAGCATTTCTGAAAAAGGTTTTTCAAAGTATACCCCAATCTGGCATTGAACTTACTTAGATAGCCCAAGCTGACCTTGAAATGGTAATATTAGTACCCAAAACGAATCTGTGAGTGTGGGCTTATATGGAGGAGTATTTCTTATTTTGGAGGAGTAAATACTTTACATTTACTTTATACATATGTAGCACATAGTATTTAGTGAGTAAATGTCAAATGAATACAATTTTGGTAGATTTCATATTGTCTTGTCATTACTTTTTTATTTTTTATTTTTATTGGATGTTTTATTTACATTTCATATGTTATCCCCTTACCCCATTCCCCCACCCCTCTGCCCAGGAACCCCCTATCCCATTGCCCCTCCTCCTGCTTCTCTGAGGATATGCCCCTATCTACCCCCCTACTCCCACTTCCCCATCCTCAATTTCCCACCCACTGGGGCATACAGCCTTCATGAGACCAAGGATCTCTTTTCCCACCTGTGCCCAACAGGGCCACCCTCCCTTACATATACAGCTGGAGCCATGGATCCCTCCCTAAGTGCTCCCAGGCTGGTGGTTTAGATCCTGGGAACACTGGTTGGTTGGTATTGTTGCTCTCCTCATGGGGCTACAAACACTTTCAGCTCCTTCAGTCTTCACTCTAACTCCTCCATTGGGAACCCCATGATCAGTTCAATGGTTAGCTGTGAGCACCTGCATCTGAATATGTCAGACTCTTGCAGACCTCTAAGGAGACATCTATATCAGGCTCTTGTCAGCATTCACTTCCTGACTTCCACCTCAGCATCTACCTTTGGTGACTGCACATGTGATGGATACCCAGGTGGAATGGTCCACAGACAGCCCCTACTTCAGTTTCTGTCCCTCACTTTGTCTCCATATTTGCTCCCTTGAGTATTTTGTTACTCCTTCTAAGAAGGACCGAAGCACCCCCACTTGGTTTTCCTTCTTCATGAGCTTCATGTGGTCTGTGAGTTGACTCTTGGGTATTTCAAACTTCTGGGCTAATATCCAGTAATCAGTGAGTGAATACCATGTGTGTTCTTTTGTGATTGGCTTACCTCACTCAGGATGATATTTTCTAATTCTATCTTTTACCTAAGAATTTCTCGAATTAATTGTTTTTAATAGCTTAGTAATACTCCATTGTGTAAATGTACCACATTTTTTTGTATCCATTCCTCAGTTGAAGGACATCTCGATTCTTTCCAGCTTCTGGCTATTATAAATAAGGCTACTATGAACATAGTGGAGCATATGTCCTTGTTATATGTTAGAACATCTTCTGGGTATATGATCTTTTCCCAATTTTCCCAGGAGTGGTATAGCTAGATCCTCAGGTAATGCTATGTCCAATTTTCTGAGGAACCGCCACACTGATTTCCAAAGTGGTTGCACCATCTTGCAGTCCTACCAACAATGGAGGAGTGGTCCTCTTTCTCCACACCCTTGGCAGCATCTACTATCACCTGAGATTTTAATCTTAGCCATTCTGACTGGTGTGAGATGGAATCTCAAGATTGTTTTGATTTGCATTTCCCTGATGACTAAAGATGGTGAACGTTTCTTTAGGTGCTTCTCGGCCATTTGAGTTTCCTCAGTTGAGAACTCTTTGTTAAGCTCTATACCCCATTTTTTAATAGGGTTATTTGGTTGTCTGGAGTCTAATTTCTTGAGTTCTTTGTATATATTGGATATTAGCCCTCTATCAGATGTAGGATTGGTAAAGATCTTTTCTGAATTTGTTGGTTGTCATTTTTTTTCCTATTGACAGTGTCTTTTTCCTTACAGAAACTTTGCAATTTTATGAAGTCCCATTTGTCAATTCTTGATCTTAGAGCATAAGCCATTGGTGTTCTGTTCAGGAAATTTCCCCCTGTGCTCAAGTATTTGAGGTTCTTCCCCACCTTCTCCTCTATTAGTTTCAGTGTATCTGATTTTATGTGAAGGTCCCTTATCCACTTACACTTGAGCTTTGTACAAGGAGATAAAAATTGATCAATTGATCAATTTTCATTCTTCTACATGTTGTCCTCCAGTTGAACCAGCAGCATTTGTTGAAAATGCTGTCCTTTTTCCACTGGACAGTTTTAGCTCCTTTGTCAAAGATCAAGTGACCATTGGAGTGTGGGTTCATTTCTGGGTCTTCAATTCTATCCCATTGATCTTCCTGCCTGTCTCTGTACCAATACCATGCAGTTTTTATCACTATTGCTCTGTAGTACAGCTTGAGGTCAGGGATGGTGATTCCTCCAGAAGTTTTATAGTTGAGAATAGTTTTCACTATCCTGGGTTTTTTGTTATTCCAAATGAATTTGAGAATTTCCTTTTCTAACTCTGTGAAGAATTGAGTTGAGATTTTAATGGGGATTGCATTGAATCTGTAGATTGCTTTTGGCAAGATGACAATTTTTATTATATTAATCCTGCCAATCCATGAGCATGGGAGATCTTTCCATCTTCTGATATCTTCTTCGATTTCTTTCTTCAGAGACTTGAAGTTCTTGTCATACAGGTCTTTCACTTACTTGGTTAGATTCACACCAAGGTATTTTATATTATTTGTGGCTATTGTGAAGGGTGTCATTTCCCTAATTTCTTTGTCAGTCTGTTTATCTTTCATGTAGAGGAAGGCTACTGATTTGAATGAGTTGATTTTATAACCAACCACTTTGCTGAAGTTGTTTATCAGATTCAGGAGTTCTCTGGTGAAAGTTTTGGGGTCACTTAAGTATACTATCATATCATCTGCAAATAGTGACATTTTCACTTCTTCCTTTCCTATTTGAATCCCTTTGACTTCTTTTTGTTGTCTAATTGCTCTGGCTAGGACTTCAAGTACTATACTGAATAGGTAGGGAGAGAGTGGGCAGCCTTGTCTAGTCCCTGATCTTAGTGGGATTGCTTCAAGTTTGTCTCCATTTAGTTTGATGTTGGCTACTGGTTTGCTGTATATTGCTTTTACTATGTGTAGATAGGGGCCTTGGATTTCTGATCTTTCCAAGACTTTTACCATGAAGGGATGTTGAATTTTGTCAAATGCTTTCTCACCATCTAGTGAGATGATCGTCTTTTTTTTTCCTTTGAGTTTGTTTATATAGTGGATTACATTGACGGATTTCCAAATATTGAAGCATCTCTGCATTCCTGGGATAAAAGCTACTTGATCATGATGGATGATTGTTTTGATGTGTTCTTGGATTCGATTTGCTAGAATCTTATTGAGTATTTTTGCATCGATACTCATAAGGGAGATTGGTCTGAAGTTCTCTTTCTTTGTTGGGTCTTTGTGAGGTTTGGGTATGAGTGTAATTGTAGCTTCGTAGAATGAATTGGGTAGTATTCCTTTTGTTTGTATTTTGTAGATTATTTTGAACAGAATTGGTATTAGGTCTTCCTTGAAGGTCTGATAGAATTCTGCACTAAAACCATCTGGACCTGGGCTTTTTTTGGTGGGTAGACTTTTAATGACTGCTGCTATTTCCTTAGGGGTTATGGGACTCTTTAGATGGTTTATATGCATCTGATTAACTTTGGTACCTGGTATCTGTTTAGGAATTTGTCCATTTCATCCAGATTTTCCAGTTTTGTTGCATATAGGCCTTTGTAGTAGGATCTGATGATTTTTTTAATTTCCTCAGTTTCTGTTGTTATGTCTCACTTTTCAGTTCTGATTTTATTAATTTGGATACTGTCTCTGTGCCCTCTGGTTAATCTGGCTAAGGGATTATCTATCTTGTTGATTTTCTCATTGAACCAGCTCCTGGTTTGTTGATATTTTTATTGTTCTTTCCATTTCTATTTGGTTGATTTTAGCCCTGAGTTTGATTATTTCCTGCCGTCTACTCCTCTTGGGTGTATTTGCTTCTTTTTGTTCTAGAGCTTTTAGGTGTGCTGTCAAGTTGTTAGTGTATGCTCTCTCCAGTTTTTTTGTAGGCACTTAGAGCTATGAGTTTTCCTCTTAGCACTGCCTTCATGGAGTCCCACAAGTTTTGGTATGATGTTTCCTCATTTTCATTAAATTCTAAAAAGTCTTTAATATATTTCTTTATTTCTTCCTTGACCAAGTCATCATTGAGTAGAGAGTTGTTCAGTTTCCATGTGCATGTGGGTTTTCCATTGGTTTTGTCATTATTAAAGACCAGTCTTAGTCCGTGGTGATTTGATAGGATGCAAGGGATTATTTCATTCTTTTTGTATCTGTTGAGGCTTGTTTTGTGATCAATAATATGGTCTATTTTGGAGAAGGTACCATGAGGTGCTGAGAAAAAGTTATATTCTTTTGTTTTAGGATGAAATGTTCTATAGATATCTGTTAAGTCCATTTGGTTCATAACTTCTGTTAACTTCAATGTGTCTTGGTTTAGTTTCTGTTTCCATGATCTGTCCATTGCTGAGAGTGGGGTGTTGAAATCCCCCACTATTATTGTGTGAAGTGTAATGTGTGTTTTGAGGTTTAGCAAAGTTTCTTTTATGTATTTATGTATTTATGTATGTATGTATGTATGTATGTATGTATGTATGTGCCCTTGCATTTGGAGCATAGATGTTCAGAATTGAGAATTCATCTTGGTAGATTTTTCCTTTGATGAGTATGAAGTGTCCTTCCTTATCTTTTTTGATTACTTTTGGTTGAAAGTCGATTTTATTTGATATTAGAATGGGTACTCCAGCTTGTTTCTTGGGACCATTTGCTTGGAAAATTGTTTTCCATTTTTTACTCTGAGGTAGTGTCTGTCTTTGTCACTGAGGTGCGTTTCCTGTATGCAGCAAAATTCTTGGTCCTGTTTGTGTATCCTGTCTGATAGTCTGCGTCTTTTTATTGGAGAACTGAGTTTATTTATGTTAAGAGCTATTAAGAAAAAATTATTATGGCTTCCTGTTATTTTTGTTATTAGAGGTAGAATTATGTTCGTGTAGCTATTTTCTTTTGGGGTTTTTGGAAGATTACTTTTTTGCTTATTCTAGGTTGTAGTTTCCCTTCTTGTGTTGGTATTTTCCAACACAATTATCCTTTGCTGTGCTGGGTTTGTGTGAAGATATTGTGCAAATTTGGTTTTGTCATGGAATACCTTGGTTTCACCATCTATAGTGATTGAGAGTTTTGCTCAGTATAGTAATCTGGGCTGGCATTTGTGTTCTCTTAGGGTCTGTATGATGTTAGTCCAGGCTCTTCTGGCTTTTATACTCTCTGGAGAGAAGGCTGGTGTAATTCTTATACGTCTGCCTTTATATGTTACTTGACATTTTTCCCTTACTGCTTTTAGTATTTTTTCTTTGTTTTGTGCATTTGATGTTTTGATTATTATGTGATGGGAGGTATTTCTTTTCTCGTCTAGTCTATTTGGTGTTCTGTAGGCTTCTTGTATGTTTATGGGCATTTAGCTCTTTAGGTTTGGGAAGTTTTCTTCAATAATTTTGTTGAAGATATTTACTGGCCCTTTAAGTTGGCAATCTTCACTCTCATCTATACCTATTATCCTTAGATTTGGTCTTCTCATTGTGTCCTGGATTTCCTGGATGTTTTGAGTTAGGAGCTTTTTGCATTTTGCATTTTCTTTGACAGTTGTGTCAATGTTTTACATGGTATCTTCTGCTTGCGTCTATCACTCCTGATCTCTTTCCTAGGTTTTCTATCTCCAGGGTTATCTCCCTTTGAGATTTCTTTATTGCTTCTATTTTCATTTTTAGATCCTGGATGGTTTTGTTTAATTCCTTGATTATGTTTTCTTGTAGTTCTTTAAGGGATTTTTGTGTTTCCTCTTTAAGGGCTTCTACCTGACTACTTGTGCTCTCCTGTATTTCACTAGGGGAGTTACATATGTTCTTCTTAAAATCCTCTATCATCATCATGAGAAGTGATTTTAACTCTGAATCCTGTTTTTCTGGTGTGATGGGGTGTCCAGGGCTTGCTATGGTCGGAGAACTGAGTTCTGATGATGTCAAGTAACTTTGGTTTCTGTTGCTTATGTTCTTGTGCTTGCTTTTCACCATCTGGTTAACTCTAGTGTTACCTCCACTCACTGTGTCTGACTGGAGTCTGTCTTCCCAGTTATCTTGCTTGTGTCAGAACTCCTCAGAGTTCAGGTGTCTCTTTGGTCTTGTGATCCTAAGCTCCTGGGTGGAAGAACTCCTGGGACTCAGGCCACCTTTGGTATCTGAAGATCCTGCTGCTCTGAGTGCAGTGGTTCCTCTAGGATGGCTCAGGGTACAGTGTCTCCAAAAGAGCAGCCCAGCTAGGTTTCTGCTGCTCTGAGTGCAGTGGCTCCTCTAGGATGGTTCAGGATCCAGTATCTCCACAGGAGCAGAGCAGCTGTGTCTGCCCCAGCCAAAAAGGGTCATTCCTTTTCTTGAATTCAATTGATATTACTATTGATATGCTTACTTCTTTAGTCATTCTCTACTTACACATCTTTTCTATTCTCTTATTCAATATGTTGTCATCATTTCTCAGCTATATTTTTTATAATCATTATTGGCTACAATTATTGTTATGACCTTTTAGATTAATGGTATCCTGTTATTTTATGATGTCTGGACTGCGTCTTCATTATTCCTGTTTGTAACAAATGAATCAAGTTTTAAACTTTGTATATTTTTTCTTTCACCTGGAATTTTTTCATAATATTCTTGCTATTAATGAATACTCTAAAATGTGGGATGTCCTGTTAAACTAATATTTTATATTTAGAACATAGTGTCAATCAATACACATAATCGGTATTCACTTATCTTCTGTTCCTGTCAATGTGACAATAGATGTTTCCTTTATGTATCACGAAATAATTATGTTGCAGAGATACTCCTCCAAATAAGTTCACACTCACAGATTCGTTTTGGGTACCAATATTATATACATTGCCAAAAAATAACTACCAATAAAAGCTGTGGTATGGAAATGAGATTTAACCCTAGACTTTAGTTACAACAATACAAATAATGAAGAAAAGGCATAAGAATAAACAAGCCTGCGGTGTTCGCTATTTTAGAATTTCTAATATGTCTTTAGCACATCAATCCTCAAATATGGTGTTTCTATGAAATCGCTAGGGCCCCTATTTAAAAAGCCAACCATCATTTTCAGAGATTCTGATTTGGGACACAAGTATCTACAACTTAAAAGGAAAAGTTGGGGAGAGAATCTAAGTTTCATATGGCCTAACATTATGATTTGAGAGATATCATTTAAGAAATATAATATAAAAAATAGTTACATTCTGAATATTAAATTTGATGAGTTAGTTCTCAATACAGGCTGTTACATGAAGCACAGGACTCACTCTAACTGGTTTGATTTCTCATAATAGAGATGCAAGCATATCCTGTTGTTTTTTTAAAAAAACAAAAAACAAAAACAAAAGCAAAAAAACCTAGTGCCTTGCCAAAAACTTTCTGAGATTTTTCCCAGAAGTCACACAACTAGGACATCACAAATCACTGGTGCCCACCAGCCTGACCCTATCCCAGTTACAGTTCTGAGATAATATCCCATGGAATACAAAGGAGTCCTCTTTATGCATGATGACCAATTTGTCTTACTCATCGATCAACCCATCTATCATCAGCTGGTGCTAATAGAATGCTGTTTGCTTCATTTTTAAAAGCTGGGAGAGAGATTGTGGTTTCAGGCATTTTAGCTCAGGAAATTACTGAGAATACAATTTTCCATGATTGGGCAGAAAAGCTTTTAATTTCCATCTTCTTTTGACAGTTACACTTTTTAATACAATTCTTTGCTGTACATTTGGGTTTTACTAATGTGATTATGTGGGTGAACATCAAAAGGGTTCATCGCTTAATGACCAAGAAGGAAGCATGTCAGGATGCAGGAGTTAGAAGTGGTTTTAAATAAATCAATTTTAAGTGCATTAATCTTTGGAAACTATGCTTGAGCAGTTTCCATGCGAAAGCCATCTTCATTTTGACTTCTTTGGATATTCAAGGCATCTTTTTGATGTCTGTTGTCTTCATGTTACCATGAGTTCTACACTGTGCTGTAATAACGTGGCTTTTTTCTCCTTCTGAATCATCTAAGGATGCAAGTGTGTTTTTACAAGAACTCACTTGTCCTCTCTTCACCATCCTTCTATCATTACACAGACATGGCCTTTATGTGTTTATGTGTCATTGGAAAGTTGACAGCAAGTACTGAATCAGGGTGATGCACTGGACTCTGGGGCTGTGTGGTGTTGCTACAGTTTCATGCTCACTGGCGGTGTGGGGTACTTGAGACTTCCTCTGCAGAGCACAGCAGCATTGTTATAGTTGCGTGCTCCCTGGTGATATGGGGCACTTGAAACTTCCAAGCCATTTGTTTGCCACCATGATATCATCTGAGATGACAATGTAGATTAAAGTTGCTAAATAAATTATATATTTATTCAGAAAACTTCAGTGAATCAAGAGGACTTTTATCTATTCTTCCGTTTCTTCCTTTTATCTTTGGTTTCTTTTTTGCTTGCTTTTTTAAAAAGCGGTACACACTTTGTAAAACATCTGGTAACTTCACTGAGAACTGGCATAATTTTCTTTAGAAATACTTTTTCTTCCAGTTTTAATCTTTGCATTTATATTGACTGTATGGCCCAACTTGATATTAAAGTCTCAAAGTGAATCAGACTTTAACTCCTCTTTCCGTGGCATTATTAAACCTGAAGCTTTCCTTACCTGTCCTGTCCAAATTGATAAATACCACAGCTGTCTATTCTTGAATGACTTTTCAAAGTAAATGAGAGCCTGAGTTAAAGTAAAAATAAAAAATAATAATTTAAAAATGAATCTTATTCTGTATAATCTACCAAGATAATTTTCTCCCATCATTTTCAAAGGACACACAGATTTCTAGTGAAAGCAGTTTAGGAAACATTTACAGTTTTTGGAATATCATATGTGGTAGGTATTTTATACAATGTTCTGGGAATTAAATCTGAGAGATTTTTTAAATTGACATTTGCATACCAAATTCTTTCCCTTGTTCCTCATATGACAAATCTATTCCTTATTATTTAATTCAAAACAAAGTTGTGTCACAATTACAGAGTTTGTTTTTTTATAGGGAGTCTGTGCCAGAGGATAGATTGCAGAAATCTATGTGTAACTTGAGTGCTCAACAAATTCTAGAGTAGCTTGTAAGTGGCTCAGAGGATAAGAACCTGTTCTATTCTCCCAGAAGCCTAGAGTGTGGTTCCCACATCAGACATCCACAACTGTCCTGAAAATTCAATTCCAGTGTGTATCTGATGCACTCAGCTGACCTTTGCAGGACCTGTACTCACATGAAACACACACACACACAGACAAACAGACACAGACACAGACACACACACACACACACACACACACACCACACACACACACTTGTGGAGAGAGGTGGAAACATCAGTCTATCAAGAGTAAAGAAAGCAAGAAAGAGAAAGGGAGTGAAGGAAGGAGGAGGAAGAGGAGGAGAGAGAGGAGAGATAGGAGGAGACAGAGAGAAAGAGAGAGAGAGGGTGAGGGAGAGACAGAGAAAGAGAGGAGGAGGAGGAGAGAGAAAAAGAGAGTAGAGGTAGAGAAAGAGCAAAAGAGAGGAGGAGAAAGAGGAGAAACAGGAAGAGAAGGAGGAAGAGGAAGAGGAGAGGGAACTACTTCCAGTTCTGACTCTCTGTAATTCTAACTTTTAATAATTTTTATGTAAGAAATACCCTTTTGCTTCTTCCTTTGTTCTTTTTCTGATTCTTTTCTGATTTCTTCCCACCTTAACTTTGCGTAGAGGTGACAACATAGAAAGGGTAAATTCATAAGACCTATTGCTAGTGTCACATAGAGTCTTCCTCTGATGAATACTGTCACACAATACAGTTTTATTGTTCATTTGTTTGTTTCTGACACAGGGTTTTTCTGTGTAGCCCTGGCTGTCTTGGAACTCACTCTATAGACCAGGATATCCCTGAACAAATACAAATCTACCTGCCTCTCTGTCTTTGGTGCTGAGATTAAAAGTATACACCACCAAAATCTGGCTTCAAAGTCATTTTCAAACTATATAGGATTTGAAATTTCAAATTTGAAAGAATTTGGTGATGATTCAGGCCTCCATGTGCCTCCAATAAAAGCCATTATTACTAGGTCATCTCTGTGAAATGGGTGTCTATACTTTCTTTTGAGCATTGAGACAAAATGATATAATAACTCTTTATAACTTATTTCATAGTTCAGTGTATAATAATTAAAATTGCCAAAAATATTTTTTATCATTAGTCCAAATAGTTTCTGATGATTTGTAGGCCCAAGAATCAGACACAAAACTTCACAAATTAATCCATGAATCCAGAGAGTAGATAGCTTACCATCCAAAATGTTCTACAATCTGTGGCCATTCTAATTATAAATTTAAGGGAAGAAGACTCTCATTATTGGTTATTAAACTTTATATTTTAATGCTACTGGTACTTATAAAGACAGAACTTATTACATGTGCCTCAGAATATGGAAATCTTTCTAAAACATCAAAAATACTTTTATAATATAAACATTATTACTCTCTTTGGTGTGGTTGAATTTTTTAGTCTTTGAATAATGTTCTGAACAGCAAGAATACATAGAGTCTAATAAAAAGATATTTAAGCTGATGGAAACAGTTTCACCAGAAATTTAATGCATCTTCCTAGATTGAATTTTTGTAAATTCCAGTAATTTTTTTGTGAGATTAAGCTTCTGTGTTATGATACTATTCTATTCAACATTCAGGATCTCTCCCTCACTCCACCCTATGCTAATGTTTTTTGCTTAACTTAGTAGATGTTTATGTATCAGCTCTAAAGCTACTGGGTTTCTTTTCTTCTAATTCAATAGTTCTGACTATTACCTTCTTCCCCAACTTCTTTGATGTTCTTCTCTTGACTAATGAACCCAAGGAATACTTTGCTAGACATTGCCTTAGCATCTGAAATATACTCGAAAGACTTGTGTCAAATGTTTGTTCTCCCACTATGCTGTGTGGTTGTGGCAGCTGAGAGGTAGAACCTGGTGGAGGTTTTATGTCACTGACACCTTGAAATATGTGGTTTTACTCCATCACGTGCTCAGCCACTGAATGATCTTGGACTGAAACCTCTGAAACCATGAGGCAAACAAAAGTTTCTCTTTATAACTTGGTTGTTTGAGGCATTTGCCATCCCTACAGAATACAAATGAAAACATGCATGCACTTATTCCTTGACAGCTTTCCTTGCTGTCTCTATACTTATTTCATGTCATTCAGTCAAAGCCGGACTTAACAAACAATGTTGAGCATGAGTATAAGGATCACACTGGAAACAAATGCATTCTTTGAGATGGACAGTTGCCATATGTGTTGGTCAACTTTCCACTACCACAAACATATTTTTGAGAAAAATCAAAATTTAAGGTCATTAAATCATTTGTTCTGGTGGGGTGAGTAACTTTAAAAAGAAAATATGTTACTTATCTCCTAGTTCTGTAGGTACATGGTCACGGACCTCCACCAGGCTCCACTTCTCAGCTGCTACAACCACGCAACACTGCAGGAGACCAAGCATTTGACACCAGATTCTCCTTGGTGAGGATCTCATGGAAGATGGCATCACAATGGTTCAAGACATATGTTTACTGAGATAGGATGTATAAGGAAGAGGAGAGGCTGGCAATGACATCCTGTCCCTGTTGGACCTGCTGTGCATAGGTTCACTGCGTCTCAGATTGCCACAGGGTGCCATGGGTATAGCTTATTCATGATTGAATACTTCCCCAGCATGCATGTGTATGCTCAGGCTTTGTTCTCAAACACCACTAAACAAAGGAAAAAGAAAAGACAAAACATCACTCCCCTAGAGACTGAGTCTTAGGCTCAGGGTCTTTAGAAGATAAATCATATTGAATTGTTATTTACAATTTATTTGTTTTATATTATATGTATGAGTGTTATGCCTGAGTATATGTATATGTACCTCGTGTGTATCTGTTACTCATGAAAGTCATGACCCATCCGAAGGAGCCCCTGGAACAAGTGTTATACACACTTCTGAAGCACCATGTGGGTGCTGGGGACTGAATACAGGTACTCTGTAAGACGAACAAGTGCTCTTAACATTTGAGCCACTTCTCCTGCCCCAGGGCCCCTACATTTTAAATTTCAGTTTGCAAATACAGTCTTCATTTGTAATAGTCAAGATCCCACCATAGTCAAGAGTAACTGAACCTAGAATAGCCCAGCAAAGACATGAGTTTATTAGCTCAAGTACATAAATGATCTAAAAGAAGAGGCATGGCCTAAATGACATCAAGAACTAGAAAGGTAAAGACCAAGGTGGCATCCAAGTTTGCTATGTCTTTCTTCTCAGACCAAGTCATGTTGTCTGCCAGATGAAAGAATATTCTTTAGAATTTGCTTGAACATACTTCCAGCAGATGTTTGAGTTTTTATATACTCAAACAGATGCCACAATATCTGAAAGCAGAAAATTAACATATTTTTAACTTTTTTTTAACCCCATTTCATTTGATATCCAGTTTCACCTTGTAACAGTGTCATGATGAGTCATAGCAGCTGCTGGCCATCCCTGTGTAAAACACATGGTATTTCTTCATTGTATCCACAAATGACTGCAGTCAAGTGGTCTGCAAACACCCAGCCCAAAGAAGAGCAGTCCTGTGCTCAACACAGACTGGATGTGAGCTTTCAGTGTGAGCTTTGGAGAAGTAGTGCCCAAGCTATTCTAGTCAGAGAATGGAGGATCTTCTCACTCTTATTGCATGACTTAAATTCATGCAAAGAGGTTGAAGCCACAGTCACCAAAGCAAAGGTTGACAGAAGCACCATTCAAGTCAAGAAATCAGGGGCTTCTCTGAGGAATTCAGAGGAAAGCGGCAATTAGAAATAGCATACCACTCATTCTTTGAGAGAGTAAGGACCTGTCTCAATATCATCCTCCTTACAGGCTCCAGGACAGAGTCCTGACTACATGCCTTTACTTTTGGTATTGGTATTTCCTGTGTTAGAGACATACTTATCCCTTATACCATCATTGATGCTGATCCAGGTGAGAGAATTATCACACATGTATAAAATAGTTGTGTGTAAGGATATGCACAGGCAAATCCATTAATGGGAAACAACTCACAAAAAAAATAGCAGTAATGATGAAAGTAAGTATGGTAGCTACTCTTGGTTATCAACTTGACCTCATCTAGAAGCTGTTCTAATAATTTCTCTCCTCTCCTCTCCTCTCCTCTCCCCTCCCCTCCCCTCCTCCTCCTCCTCCTCCTCCTCCTCCTCCTCCTCCTCCTCCTCCTCTTCTTCCCCTCTCTCTCTCCCTCCCTCCCTCCCTCCCTCCCTCCCTCTCTCTCTCTCTATCTCTCTCTCTCTCTCTCTCTCTCCCTGTGCATGCACGTGTGTGTGTGTGTGTGTGTGTGTGTGCGTGTATCTGTGTGTGTCTCTCTGTGTTTTCATTCTATAAATTCTTATTCTCCAGAGAACCATGATTAATGTAGTAAGGCTATAAAATAATGAGATATTTTTCAGGCAACATCATATGTATTCATGTCACTTATTAATATATAAGACATATGACAGTTATATATTGATATATATGGTGAGTATGTTTAATGACCATTCAGTTTTATATAAAGAAATGTGTATTAAAGTATAAAGTTAGTAACATTAACCAATGCATCCCTATCAGCATCCACAGCATAGGACTTAAAACTGTGAGTATGGTGGTGGAGTGCCTGTCTTGCTGCCAGTTATCCTGCAACAATTCTCAGGGGCCAGTCTACTCATGCATTGTGGCTGGGCCTTCTCTAGCCTTTGCTTTGGGATTCATGACTTGACCTCACTTCTGATGGATTCGTGAGTTTCCCCTTGCATGGATCAACTACTATCCACAGATAATTGTGATCAATACTGCTCCAATCTAGGGGCAAGGGCTTCCTGCCCCCTCATGTGAATACAATTAGTTCACATTTTACTAAAAACATGGAAATAGCAGCAATAAGGCTCAGATGTACTTTGCAAATAATGGCTCAGAATTTGTCCGGCTAAATGAAACTATGTATTAGTTGATTTTATTATTTCCGAGCCCCAAGATGCCAGACAGGATTACTGAAAGGAGGACAAGGAACTCTTGGCTCATGGTCCCTTAGCCCCCAGCCATGGCTACTCCAGCCTATGCTCTAGAGGCAGAGCAACCTGGCAGCAGCAGAAGTAAGGGAGAACTCACTGCATACAGAGTAATAGAAAGACTGGCACATACTCACAGCCAAGCACAACCTTCAACGACAAGTGGCCAGTGACCTGTCTTCTCTGGTTACAGCCATTTGATGAACCTCTACAACCTCCTAATTAGCAATAGCATGAAGAATTCAAAACACAAGTCTGTCAAGGATATTTCATTTGTAGACCTTGACCAACTGAATATCTGGTCCTCACAGATAATTCTTGTTTTCTAGAAAAAGCACTGCCCAGCAAGGTCTCTGTCTAAAGCTGGGGGCAAAATATACCAGAAATCTACCATGGAAGAAATTTTGGCCTGATTTATAGATTCACTCCATAAAATTATGACTTAGTGAGATTAGTGATTTAAATATTTATTTCCTGCAATGTCTATTTCTTCTTATAAGGATTCTGCATCGTAAGATTATACTTTATAGACATTGTTTATGTTTCTCAGATTCCCTATATTACATGTGTTCATTTTTAAAGATGCAATTTCAAGAAGCTTATTCTAGAATTTATTTGCCTTCATTTATTGCTAGTGAGCAGTGCAGCTGTTTGCTGTGCCAGCTCATTCATAAGCTAGTGATCACTGCCTAATACAGTTCTGCACTAATGACAATGTCACATACTGAAGGAAACCTGATGTTTCCATTAGAAGAAGGATGTTTGTGTTTATAAGGATTGCACTCACAGGTTATAGCACTTAGAATAAAGCTCAAAACAAAACAGTAACAGATAAGATTGTTACTTTTCAATTAAGTAAGATAGCTATTTACTATGTTTTTGGAACTTGAGAGAAGATTCTTTTTTTTCTGGGCTGTTGGAAGAGTATGATATATGGACTCTGTTGGAATGTTATTAATTACTGAAATACCAAACAAATTATTAAAAGAAAATGCCATGAATAATTCTGTGGTATAGAAAGTGAGGTCATCCAAAAATTTCAGCATCATTATCTTATCATTTGTGATGTGATGTGTGTGTGTGTGTGTGTGTGTGTATGCATGCATGCATGCATGCATGCATGCATGCGTATGTGTGCATATCAAGAGCAGAGATAAATTTTGGGTATCTTCCTGAGGTACTTTCACCTTATTTTTAAAAATTGGATCTCTCAATGGAACCTGGGTTTTCCTGATTAGCCTAAGCTTTTTGGCTCACGAGTCCCCCAAATTTATCCATCCTTCCATCCTCAGAACTGGGATTACAGTCATATCAGCATGCCCAGATTTTAGTTTCTACCAAAAAATTCTTGTAACTTACGATACTTTGAAAATATAATAGTTACATGATTTTACATAGGCATTTCTTGTTTATTCAGTTTAAGGCTATAAATCCTAAGTAAAATTAAAGATTATTTTAAAATCTAATATTGCATATATGCTCAATATATTTTGATCATATGCACTCTTCACTCCTCCCACCGATTGCTCCTACATCCACCCTCATCCACTAAGCTTCCACTTCATGTTGTCCTCCAAAGCCCCACTAGGTCCAATTTGTGCTGTTTGTACACTCATGGGTGTTGAGCATTCCACCAGAGAGTAATCCATCTACTGTGTACTATCCCATCAAGGAACAGACATTTCCTCTCTTCCTCCCTTAGCAGCCATCAGCTGTCAATAGCTCCTATACTAGGGCTGGGGGCTCAGGATCCTCTGTATACACCAATGCTCCCTGGCTTGATCTCCCAAAGCTCTTATGCAGACACCCTCAGCTGCTGAGAGTTCACAAGTTCATCCATCCTGTTTTGTCCAGGAGACACTGCTTTGTCAGTGCTTCCCAGCCTCTGGCTCTTATACTCTTCTTTCCAGTTTTTCATCACATTCCCTGATCCTTGTGGGTAGCGTGGGTTAAATATATCCCCCACTTATGCCTAATCATTTCACTCACACTTATTCTCTGGATGACCAATTGTGAATTTCTTCATTAAACCTCTATCTCCTTTATGAAAAAACTTTTATGGTATGAAGGAGGGATACACTAAGCTATGGGTAAAAACAGAACTTTAATGAACATTTTGATACTATGTCAATTATACAAAACAATGGATCCATTCCTGAAGTCTTTGATCTCCCAAGTAGTGTGTTCTTGCTCAGTTCATAGCACCAGCTATGTGTTTCTTCCTGTGGAATGGACTATAAATAAGATCAGAAAGTGTTTGGTGTCTTTTCAAACCAGTTGTTGTTATAATTTATAAGCTTTCTAGCTGGGTAAGACTATTTATGACATTTCTCTTCCTGCAGACTACATAGCATCTCTGGCACTGTGCAATGTAGCTATCAGGGACAGAATTGTTTCATTTTTTCAAGTCTTTTGATGAAAATTTATCATGTCTTCAGCAACACGGTCTTACAAGCAAAAGCTATGGTCAACTGAGGGCAACAGCAGTAGCCTTTATTGTTTTAGTGTCTTTGTGACATCCCCGATCAACAAGTAAAGAAATGGCATTCAACACCTGGCATTGGGCTTTTTATTCATCAATTTCATCAATCTGTGGGCAGCAGCGTTGTCCCTTATGTAGCGTAACTCCAGTTAAACCCTTATATGTATATATGAGAACACACACACAATTCTCTCTCTCTCTCTCTCTCTCTCTCTCTCTCTCTCTCTCTCTCTCT
>NW_021604564.1:15731467-15759790 GCF_004785775.1 Grammomys surdaster | reverse complement strand
CTCTCTCTCTCTCTCTCTCTCTCTCTCTCTCTCTCTCTCTCTCTCTCAGATTTTGGAGCCTAGCACTCACACTCAGGTCCTCTGATCATACTGCTGAGAGGACAAGCACCTTACTAGCTGAGCTGTGTCTCCAATCCCCTGTAATAGCTCTTTTCATCTTTAGTTTAAGTAATAATCTCAGCTGTAATTTTTGAGACAGTTAATCATACATGCTAACAGAGTTCAGCAGGAGTCAGTTTTAAACTCAATAGAATTAGGCAAGAAGCTTTAATTCAATTTGAAATGAAAAATAATTAAATGAGTAGCCCTTATAAATGTAATGTTCTGAGTAGAAATGCTGGTAGGTCAATTAAGACATGTGTAGGGTTTGTGAGAATAAAAAAAAAATCTCCAAGTAATATGACAGATTTCTGTATTGAAAACATTTCTGATTTCATTGTCTTTAACTAGCCTAGAATAATTTCATTTGCTTTTATAAAAAAACACTACAAATTGCAAAATGATTATTTCTTAATGTACATATGTATTGAGACCTTTATCATCTGGTTTTCCTGTCTAAAATTAAACCCTTAAGAGACATTATTTTTACCTTTACTTGTTTTTACCACTTCAGTGTTTATTTGAGTTAATTGTTGGGTTTATACAAACACTGTTATAGATATTATTATTCAATTTAAATGGTTTTGTACAGTGTGTATGGGTGTGTGTGCATGTGCTTGTTTTTGTAGAGGTCATAGGACAATTTGAGGGAGTTGGTTTTCTTCTACCTAGTGGGTGCTCGGGATTGAACTCATCAGTCTCTATGGCAAGAGCCTTTACTCATAAGCACTGTGATCAGTGTAACTGTATATTCCCCTACCTCAATAAACACTGCGATCAGTGTAACTGTATATTCCCCTACCTCGATAAGCACTGCGGTCAGTGTTACTGTATATTCCCCTATCTCGATAAGCACTGTGGTCAGCGTTACTATATATTCCCCTCACTGCGGTCAGTGTAACTGTATATTCCCCTTACTGCGGTCAGCGTTACTATATATTCCCCTTACTGCGGTCAGCGTTACTGTATATTCCCCTATCTCGATAAGCACTGCGGTCAGCATTACTGTATATTCCCTCACTGCGGTCAGCGTTACTGTATATTCCCCTATCCAGGGAAACAGCTCTTTATGAACATCTGAGAATAACAGTCATCCCTGAGCAGCACCCGCTTCTGTTGCGTGTGGTGTTGTGAGGATCTTATGCAGCAACATCGCTTTTGCTCTACTTCCTGTCAGTCGCAATGTCAACCTACTCATTCTTTCTAGGACTTTCTAAGTGGTTATTTCTGTTTTATGAATAAACTTACTGTGTTCTCTTATTTGATGATTATAAAGAAACCACCAGATCATAAAAGGGCAGATAGTTTCAGTTCTCCTCTTTTCTCCCCCCAAGTCTTTTATGCTCTTTGATGTCAGTATATTGAGCAGAGGACATTTGTGCACACACATGTGCACAAACACACACACACACACACAGAGAGAGAGAGAGAGAGAGAGAGAGAGAGAGAGAGAGAGAGAGAGAGAGAGGGAGGGAGGGAGAGAAGCTAGCTAGCAAAATAAATTAGCTAAATAAATAAATGAATGAATACATAAATAAATAGAATTTTATGTTACCAGCAACTCAGCTTCTGGAAACAGGTGGAGGCTGCCCTTTAAAGATACAGGACACGTGGAGAGATGACTCAATGGCTTAGAACACTTGCTGCTCTTGTGAAGGACCTGAATTTGCTTACAAATACCTGAAATTCCAGTTCTACAGAATTTGACACCTTTTTCTAGCCTGTGATATACACCCACACCGACTCTCACAAACAAACATCAACCTGATAAAAGAGGAATGTTTCTTTAATGTTAATTGTTTAAGAATAAATGTATTTCCTATAAGAATAAGTATAGTAGACCAAATCCTGGAGCCCAAGTCTCTGGTTTGTAATATTCTATATTCAGATAATTAGCAAGGCTAGCACATTTATGGCCTCTGGTTTGTTTCCTACACACATTCTTGCACAGTTCAAAGCTATTTATTCTGCTGAAAATGTGTTAATTAAAGTTGATAATTCCAGGTAATAAAGTTCAGCTCATTTTTGTATTGAGTTACTATCACTTTCTTTAACATTATGGGTTCACCTGCCCCTTTGAGATGCCTATGTCTCCTAGCTGCTCAGAGACACTGCCTCTGCAACAGACATAGGTAGCTAAGGAGCTGCTGTAGAGAAGCAATATTTATTTGGTTAGAATACTGCTCAGGGATAAAATTATACATCAACAACTGTATGACTATTTAATATTGCTACCTTTCATACAACTTATCTAATATTCTGTTGTCAATGAAGCAGGTAATACTATCATTTAGTTAGTTTTTAAGATGTGTGTTTGTGTGTGTGTGTGCATGTTTGCCTGTGTGTGAGCAAGCATATGCTACATGTGTTCTGGTGCTTGTCGAGGCCATAAAGATATACCCTGGAGCTAGTATTGTGGATAATTGTGAGCCATCTAACATGGGTGCTGGATACCAAACTCTAGTTCTCTGGAAGAGCATGAATTGTCCTTAATTGCTGAGCTATCTTTTTTAGCCCCAATTTGGTTATGATGGTCATACCGATGAGTCATAAGTTCATTTCCTAGGGAATAAAGAGAGCTCCAGAAATTCACTTTAATAAAATAAACATTAAAATGTATAAAGAACTTGCTCTGTAACTCAATATATTACTGTGCTACCAGGTTGATATAAACTTGACATTTTTACGGTTATTTGCAGATGGAGAAGATTCTAATTCTTTGAGCATACTCATAAATCCTTCTTGCCTTCAGTCTCATTGGCTATGTGCAATAAAAGCCTGGTATCTCCTCAAGGATCATTATCATGTATTGTTTTAATGAAACATCTTCATTAAGAAAAATTTGCACAGCACCTTGTGTGGCTCTGTGTGCTTTATGAAGTTTTAGAGTGTATTCTGGCTTCAGTAATTCCCTGTGTGCCACTACACTGGACCCCAGAGACTAACTGCATGATTATCAGACATATGCTCACAAATATTCATACTAGCTTTGACAGGAACTCTGGACTATTCCAAGCATGATTCTTCTATAACAGTACTGGTAGTATTGCTGAGAACTAGAGTTCCAGCCTTGGAATCAGCATTCTATCCTATGCATGATCTCTAAAACTGACATTCACCTTATCTTTCTGATGTTTTTCTTAAGTGCACAATTTCACAGCCATATCATTGATTCTGGATAATGAGGAATCCTTTTTTCCCCACTAAAACCAGTTTCTGTCATAAAAATTTTACACTTTATGAGTTTAAGGAAGATATGAAAATGATGTGCAGGTTGATTTAATACTTGGAAGCATGAAGGGAGGTAGGCCTGGAATATATCCTTCCAATAAGCAAGAATAAGAGTAGATAGTTTCCTCTCTTAATTGTGTTTATGATTTAAAACCACAGATTTCCAGGTTCTATTTATAGCTTACAAAATGTATTGTAAGTGATGCACCATTTTATTAGTTTTCTCATTTTTGCTTAGCGATAGTTAAGTTACTAATCCTATCCTTTCAAAGCCTCAGGCCAGAAAACATTTACTCTTTCTTGAACAACTGAGCAAAGTATCTAAGAGGTGCATGGCTGAGTGATCAAGCAGGAAAAACATTGGAAAAGTGTTGAGAAAAGATGATGCTTTAATAGATAAAATCATTAATTAATGAGGAAACAGTAAGATGTTAGAATGGGTTTCAAGGAGAATTAACAAGGAACGTGTATAAGAAGGCACATAAGCAATTAGATATGAGACTGCTGTCTCTGAAGTACTAATCATGAACACCCCTAGGAATGAATTAATCTACATCTCTGTAGATAAGAGCAGTGGCTTAATCCGTATTGTGCAAGAAGTAGGGTTCTGAACTAGCTTTAAAACAGCAAGAAGCTGAGGTTACCAAGCAAAGCTTGCCAGTCGTGCCCTATGGGAAAACTTCTCCAAGTTTATGTATGCGATTAAAGCTATTCACACTACCCTCTTCCCACGAAGATTTCTCTTTAAGAAAAAGCCATAAATTATTTTTTTCATTTATTTTTATCAGAAAATCCCGGGGAAAAACAGTTAAGTAAGATATAAACCTGTAAGTTTAAGGCACAAGGTAAGAACAATGACTCTAAGAGGAACAGAACTTGTCCCTCTGCTGGCAGTGCCTGGAGACATCAGGAAGTCACTGTGAAATTCAGGAACTGCAGAGCTATTCCATAAGTTATTTTCTTATTACTCAGATAAAATACCATCACCAACAGCAACTCAAGGAAGAGGGGTTTATTTTGGCTTACTGTTCTAGAGAGTTAGAGTCCATAATGCTTGGAAAAGCATCATACCCCATGGCAGCACAAACAAGAGACTGACTGGTCATATTTTAGTTGCACACAGGAAGAAGAAAAAAGAGGGTTTATATTCTTACCACACATGAAGTATGCCTACCCCTAACGAGGCTCCTCTTCCTAAGGCTCCTCTAACCTTCCCAAACAGTGCCAACTAGCTGGAGACCAACTGTTCCAGTGCTGGGGTAGGTTGTGAGTAGCATTTCTCATCTAAACCACAATCAATGCGTAGCTAGAAAAAAAAATATTAATTGATTCTGATAGTTCCTCTAGTTGAGAAATTAGCTTAGCCTATTTACAACTTTTAAATTGTGTGTGTGTATGTGTGTATGTGTGTGTGTGTGTGTGTGTGTGTGTGTGAGAGAGAGAGAGAGAGAGAGAGAGAGAGAGAGAGAGAGAGACTGTATGTGACAGTGGACAAGTAGGGGCCAGAAGACAATTTTTGAGATCCTCACCTTTCACCTTGTGTAGGTCTTGTTTTGTGTTGCTTCTGATGCTATTATGCTGTGCACATTCAAAGCTAGCAGACGGCTGGCCAGATAGTATCTGAGTAGTTCACTGTCTCTACCAGAACCTGTCTTACCATGGGGATGTTGAGATTACAGGTACACAGCACTGCATGGAACTCTTTCATCAGTGTCTGAGACACAGCTAAGGTAGGCAGGTTTGCACACCTAAGCATATACCCACAGACCATCCCCCCTGCATCAAATTGTAGTTTGGTACACTTTGAGTGTTTTGGGATTTCCTTTCCTTTCCTTTCCTTTCCTTTCCTTTCCTTTCCTCTCCTCTCCTCTCCTCTCCTCTCCTCTCCTCTCCTCTCCTCTCCTCTCCTCTCCTCTCCTCTCCTCTCTTCTTCTTTTCTTTCCTTTCTCTTCTTGTTATTTTTTTCTGCAGTGTTCCAATGGCAAGAAGAAATCTTATAAATGAAATACACAATTTGGGGGCTATACATTTTTAATGTATGAACTATTAAATTATAACTATGAATTAAAAACTAGCCCATTGAGATTCATAGTTTTACATAAAAGTATCTTGAATATCAAAGTGGAGCAGCCAGGCAACTGATTTTTCTATGATATAATTTTGGCCACATGTCTGTCCAACCATAACAGTACAGTTCCCTTAGAGGGCTTCACTGTCCAGTCAACCAGCTCCGGGTAGTCTCCATTCCACCATGGTTCTGAAGATCAGTCAATCATGCCGGAAGGGCCTCCAGTCCAGGATAGTTCAGAAAAGTAAGTAATACCTGATCAGTGGAGCTGGAAGCCTTTTTGTAAAAGGCTACTTACTGGTTTTAAGCAAATGGCGAGAAGTTTAATAATAGAGAAGGAACTTCTAAATATGTTGTTTTTCTTGGACACATTGTATATGCTGGAAAGTTAATGCTGTTTTTAAAGTTAATTCATGATAATTGAACTGAAGTGCTCTGAAAGTGCTGTTAGAGTCTATTTATGAACCCTGTGCCCTCTTTGTCAATTCAGTAAAAGCACCGTTCAGCAAGAGAAAAAAGAGAGAGATGGCTGCATGGTGTGCACTTAGCCACACGTGCGTCCTTTCCCCCTAAAGTGTCTGTTTCTCTAAGTGCTTTTTTTCTTTTAATCTGGCCACCTTATTGTACGAGCTGGCTTGCTCAGCCCATTATCACTGCACTTTGAGGATGTGGAAGGCTGATAAACTGGGTGGTGTTGGTGGTTCACTAGGGATCACACGCGCTGTTCCCAGGTGTGCCAGTGTCGATCAGGTGGGTCAGCAGAAGTATAGACAGGACAAATAGGTTAGATACACAGCTACTATCTGGAGGTTCGCACTGACAAACATTTGAAATATAATTCCTGATCTTTGTTGGAGTGGGATATATGAATACACAAAGAATAAGTCTCTTTCATAAAGAATTACGCTTCAAACTAGCAGTCCCATTTTGAGGTATGAAAATTGACTAACTTTGTGTCCAACAATTATGTATTCATTAAATTACACTCTATTCAAATGATGGTATGCTAAGTAGGCATTTAAAATATGTCACCAAATAATTTTTAATTTTGTGGAAAACTATCTGCAAGGGATTGGAAAAAGCAAACATGGCAATCCTATATTGTAGTTTCTAAGAATTCATTTTCCATATGAAAGGATAAGGATATTGACAGTAATTACTTATAATGAGACTTCAAGTGTTTATTATTCACTTATTCTCTATTATACTCAGTAAACATGAATTATAAAAAGGTTCTAAGAAAATTATAATGACCTCTAAATTTTTAGCAACATATGAGTTTAGCAAAGAAGTCATGTCTGGCCATAAAAGTAAATGAGGAGGACCAGAGAGAGGCTGCCTGAGTCAGAGTGCCTGCTGCATCCTTACAGACCTGAGTCTACTTCCTGGGACTCACGTGGTAGAAAGGGAACACCAATTCCCACACTAAATAAAACATTTAGAAAAATAAGTTCAGTAATTGAACAGATTCACTCTAGAACTTTTGTAAATAGTCCTCACTTATGTCACGTCTCTCTGGTGCCAGGGTTTCCTGAATTATCTTGGTCCTAGGATCAGAATTTCTAAAATTTTAGATAAAAATGAAGCAATGTTAAGAGAGAAGCACTCAGTGACCACAAGTATAGCATGATGACAACATGAGAGCTCCTCGGGGATGTGTAAATATTTATGGAGTCTAAAGGCAGTTTTTATACTGAAAATCAAACCTGGTTTCAATAATTCAGGTCACCCAATGTGTGCATTGCTATGTATAAAACTGTTATGTGTTTTTGATGTAAATGTTTATATTTTATGAGCTCAAAGAAAATCTTAGGAATCAAAGGATGTAAGGCTTATGGTGGGATTTTGAACCTCCTAGGCTGTGAGGCTGTCTCAGCTTCTTTGTACAGCTATCCATGTTAACGCTACTACTCGTGTGCAATCTGATAGGCTCCTGGGAATGGAAAAACAGGAAGTCAGAATGTTGAATGTCCCTTGTCGATTCAAACTTAATTACTGAAAGGGCTACTGGCTTCGAAAGCAGCCATTTTAGACAATTAATTCAGAGCAGAAACAAAACAAACAAAAAATAAAACAAAAATCCAATAAAAACAAAAACAAACCTCAAGCAGGTGCTCTTTCATAGGACTTTAGAAACCAGTCCCAGGCTCATTTATTACAGTTAATACCAAAAGACCATGGAGTACTGAGTTCTCAAATCTCTCATTTGTTTGGGTTCATATTTGACTTTGATAAGTTCACAAGCACAATGTTTCTCTTAGCTGGGGAGCAAGTTAAGTTTGTAGCCTGGCAACTTCATATTAGTAGGTTAACCTGATTGGCAGATATTCTCAGGCAGAGCTTCAGAGGTAGAATAACAAGTCTTCTGCAATTAAAGACTGAACTACTGAATAAGGAAATTGTGTGGGAATTTCGTCATCGTGACACCTATTTGACTTCCATAATCAGTACCTCAGGAAAAAAATGTGGCTCTTTTCAAAAGAGTAATTATTTTAGGGGAAAGAAAATGCTAAAACACTCCCAGTCCCAGGAAATTCATTCTGGAAGGTGTTGTGCAAATAGCAGTCTCTGTGAAGTCTGACTCACCCTTAAACAGTCTGGAAGTCTGAATGGCAACTACAACTGAAGTCTTCACCCAAAAGTTTAATCAGTTTGGATATGGGCTTCGTAGAGTTTCCAGGGCAGAGCATGGTGGTACAGTAAGACTCATTTGCTGGGACAGATAACCACAGGCTCCAAAGCTTTCTGTGAGCCTACTTAGCATGTGGCCCACGTAATCGTCTCGCCAGCAAGACGCATGCGGACACCAGGATCCTTCCGCAGCAAACATTTATTGTTAATGAAATGAGGAAGACCCTGGGCCCTGAAAAGGCACTGCTTATATACCCCTGGAGCGGCGTGTTCATGTCTGATTGGCTGCTTGCTCAGGAACGCAAATTACGCCCCGGGATGGGCCGTAATTTGGCGCGCTTTTACCATAGCACATGCGTGGTTTACTTGTTTACTTGGAGGAGCACCGGATGCCAGTGCCATCTTGTAATGGCGAATGCTGTCAGCACAAGCCGCAGCTTTCCACATCTCCCCCTTTTTGTTTTATTAAGATGGAACTGCCCTTGGCCTATCTAGCGCGGTACCAATCATGACTCAAACTCAAGCCCGATCAAGCAAATTCCATCTTGGGGGAATAAGCAATCAAGGACTGATAGTTTAAGACAGTCTCCCTTACCCTACCAGGTGCAATGGAAACAAGTCCTCTGGGTGCAAGGGCTAGGGGAAACAGAGAGAGATGCAAACACCCGTCCCTGTGCAATGGAGCCATCTCCCAGGGGTGCAAGGGCTGTTTGCCTCAAATTCAGGTACCACAGCTACACAGACAAGGACCAGCCAGGCCAAGACTCCTCACCGACCCAGTGCAATGGGCAAATCCCTTGGGGTGCAATGGCTGAGGAATCTGTCTACTGGCTATTTCTTTAATCATGGATAACCAAATTTCAGGAGATGAACCTTGTTCTAGGGCTGCAAGTGCTTGGGTAATAACGACCTTGTCACGTTTTTGTTGACCTCTGAGCTTGCAAACCAACCAAAGCATGAACACTAATCCACAACATAGGGCATACCAAATAGGCCTACTCCCACCCACTTTTTAAAGAAAGAGAAAGCTGAAGAGATCCAGGAGGAGAGTCCCTCAGTCAGGGATAGATCCATGCGCATCGAGTTGATGGCCACCACAGCCGCTCTCAATTTTTTGAGTGTCTCATCAAAGTTTTCTGACCAATTTCCTGCAAGATATTGAGACAATTTCCTGGACAGATTAGCTACATTATGTCTGACTGGTATGGGTTTTGGAGAGGCAGATAATATGGCCCATCATTGTTCCCCCGATATACTAGGAACCTGTATCCCTTGGATCAGCACGAGGGCTGTCATTAGAGTTTGGAGGGTCCGCCTGGGTGTCATCTTCTAATATCGCAGGTCGTCGAGTCAGTCGCTCTGGTAGCCAAAACGGGTTGTCTTCTTCCTGCGGAAAAACACAAACTGCTCCCCTGGCTCTTATTAAAATAGGATCCGGGCCTTTCCATTGTCCGGTCAAGACATCCTTCCATTTGACCATCTCTTTTGGCCTGTCAGGCTCTAAACAGTGATGGTCAGCTGCCGTGTGGCCTTGACTGTCCAGATTTAAAAAATTAAGGGTAAAAAGTGCTATAGAAACGGTGACTCGTAGCACTGAGGGTAGAGCCTCCTCGACTCCCCCTTTTTGTTTTATTAGATAAGACTTAAGAGTACGATGAGCCTGTTCTATAATGCCTTGTCCTTGAGGGTTATAAGGGAGATCCCTCAGATGGGTCATCTCCATTTGGCGACAAAATTGTCCAGACTTTTGAGAAGTGTAAGCTGGTTAAATTAAACTGTGTTTGTATTGCCAAAGGGTTGTTGTGAGTACATGAGTAGCAATAATGCAAACAGCCAACAAATGATCACAGTCCATATACTGTATCTGTTGATAACTAACAGCGTACTCTACTCTCAGCAAAGTTGTTCCTCCTTCATCAGTTAATTGTCAAGGGGAATTAGGACTTGCATCTCCCTTGAGAATATTAAACAGAGGTTTACGTTCTCCTATGGTAAGCTGAAGATGAGGTTTTAGACAATTAATATTTGTTAACAACTTTTGAGAATCATTAAAAGTAAACCATTTTTTGTATGTATGCCTGCAAGCCAGAAGATGGCACTAGATCCCACTACAAATGGTTGTGAGCCACCATGTGGTTGCTGGGAATTGAACTCTTAATATTTTTAGTTGTGAGTCTAGCCTTTAACGGCAGAACCATCTCTCTAGCCCCAATTATCCATTCTTATTGGAATTTTCTGTGCCACAATCTGCTTAAGATATAACTAAGTTCCCAAATACTGAAAAGATATTGTCTTTGAATATTTTCTGGAGTGATAAGCACTGTAAAATTTAAAGCTCATTGTATTAGGGCAAAGGCGTACAGAAAAACTCCTTTAGAGAGATCAGCTAACAAAATATACAATGAATAATATACACTGAGAGATTTAAATGTTTAACTTTTGTATTAAAGCAACAACAAATTTTTTTTTAGGCCATTAATCATTCTTTGAGGCAAGCTTTTTTAATGAATGGCTTCATTGGCTCTCAAAAATCACAAGCAAATTCACTTAATGCAAACCTCTCACCTTTACCAGGAGGTAAAGGAACTGTATAAAACAATCTTCTAAATCTATAATAATTTTATATGCATTTACTTGAATGGCAGCTGGAGTAGGCAAGTCAGGCTGTAGTGTCCCATTAGTTTTATAAATCTTAAGTTTGAACTTGTTTTGGATTAATTGAATAACCAATTTCTTTTAGCTGAGTGAGAATATCGGATAAAAGCCAATCTTGTCTTCTCTTATTCTAGAGCAATTCTTTTGTTAACAGGCACAGCTATAATGTCATGGAGGGAAGCAGGCACAATTTTAATTCCTCCAGCATAATCATTATCTCTAACTCCTTGCCCATAAGCTGTTGTGAATTTCTTTTGAGCCTGAGCTGACACCTCCCTAAGGAACAAACAAGGCAATAAACAAATTCTAGAAAACACCCTTCTAGAGGCAGGTCAGGACAAAAGGAATGTCTGAAATAGCTTATCAACCTCTGCTGTGTATATTAAGACTGCCTTTAAAACAAAGTTAAACTAGCCCAAGAGTTGGATATGTAACCGTTTTTGTCTTTTGAACATGCAACATAGAACATACACTTAGACAACGAAACAAAAAACAAACAATCGACACACGTGGACATTGGCGCGCCAAGGACAGTCAACAAAGAAGGACATCTAGGAGCTAAATAAAGAGAAATTCAGGACGTCTCCCGAATTTCTTTCTTTTTCTAGATGAGCTCTGAAATAGCCTTTTCATTCCTTTTATTGACACAGCTCAGAGAGAGGACAACTGTTTTTCTAAAACCCTTTCTCTCTCTCTCTCATATTCAAGATGTAACTTTTCATCTCGTTCATTGGAGATGTAGCAGGCAGCTATTGTAGCACCTCAGTACCCTGCTTTCTTAGTTTTCCAATTCTTTCTAACCCTGTTCTTTCCTTTCTGGTATCTTTCCTCCTCATCTGCCTCTTCGTCTAAGTCCTCCGACTCGGAGGAAGTTAGCTCCTCCGACTCAGAGCCACCCAGCCCCGAGGCCTCCAGTTCCTTTACCAGATAAAGAGGTTTCTTTTGGAGGCTTCTTTTCCCTTCATCTCTCCCAAGGGTGTCTTTTCCCTTACCTCTCACTTCCGTGGACTGAACGTCTTTGGAAGGGTCTGTTTCCTTAGGCATGCCTTCTTTCTGAGCTCCCTTTTTTTTCTGAGCTCCTAAGCGCTTATCCTGCTCTGTTTCTGACATGTTGCCCTGTAATTCGTCTAGCACTCCCTGGCCCGCCACTACAGTCCAGCGGCTTTTCTCATCCTGCAAAACTAGAAGGAAGAGAACGAGTGCTGCCTGGGGAGGGAGACGAAATAGATCAAGGCCAAACATGCCTCTCAGAGTTTACCTTTGTCCTGCGGTTCTGAATCCACTCCTCGAGCGGAGGGTCTCCTCGGCACCAGCGTTGGTGAATTTCCCGGGTTTCGGCACCAGCTGTGACCCGCGTGTAATTGTCTCGCCAGCAAGAATGCACACGGACACCAGGATCCTTCCGCAGCAAACGTTTATTGTTAATGAAATGAGGAAGACCCCGGGCCCCGAAAAGGCACTGCTTATATACCCCTGGAGTGGCATGTTCATGTCTGATTGGCTGCTTGCTCAGGAACGCAAATTATGCCCCGGGATGGGCCGTGATTTGGCCTGCTTTTACCATAGCACATGTGCGGTTTACTTGTTTACTTGGAGGAGCACCGGATGCCAGTGCCATCTTGTAATGGCGAATGCTGTCAGCACAAGCCGTCGCTTTCCACATTAGCAGAATCTTACCTTCAATCATATGTCTGTTGTTTTCGAAACAGGTCAGCCTAGAGTTTCTTGTATCATTTCAGTCCTAGTAATACTGAAAACATTTTAGTACTAGGAATATCCAATTGTTCTACGAAGCTTTATTAATAAGAAAGTAGCATTTCTATGGTTGTAAAATTCTTTTAAACACCTGGGTTTTGTCTGGGTAAAGAGTGCTATAATATTTCCTGACTTTGGAAGCACATAGGAATAGGCACTGGTAGGCATATGGTGCTGTTTATTTTGTAGAATACTATCGATCAGATGTCCTTAAACAACAGGGTAATGAACACATGCCTAATTAGTGCAACCGTTTATAGATAAATGCTCAATTTTTTCTTTCCTGCTTTCACATGCACTGTAAATACTATCTGAAAATTTCTATAATGTACAATGCCTATTAAGTTGCACCTATAAAGTTCTCTAGCCTTCCTGAAATCTTGGGGTAATCTATTAAAATTTCTACTCAGCGTATTATTATCATAAAACATGAGGGCTATATTTTGAAGGACATGGTATTTTTCAATGTTCAATTATAAGCATATCTTTTATCACTACTTGTAATTGTTTTAAAAATAGCTTTGAATACTATAAGCAGTAGAGTTAGTACTCATTTTGGTGACATAATCATATGACTTACTGTTTAAGTGCCCTGAAGTCAAAGCTTATGATGTCAATATAGGTAGAAGACAATGTGGGCTCCACTTTTACTCACTCTCCTACTGACAATTGTTGCCATGTGATACCATTAACCAACTGTAGTGTGAGATGTGCATTTGTGTCCTGTGGTACCTGTTAGAAGCATCACAGTCTTCAGGTGAAAACCACCATCCATATATGATCTTACATTTTGGGAAGAAAGAAATCCAAATGATTGGATGACGTATATTGTTGAAGTAGGAATTTGTATTGTCCCTTGTGGATTTGTTTTGAATGCTTGATTTCCTAGTGTGTGAGGATACAGGAAGCCTAATGAAGGCTTTTGGAAGTTATCATCTGGAATATGCTTTAGCCTCTTTGCCTCCTAACCTGACCCACACATGCACCACATGAACATTATCATGGCTTCTACACTGTGATGGAGTATAGCACCTCTATAATCCCAGTGCATGGGAGATGGAGACAGAAGAGTTGGCCAGCTAGCTGGGAGAAACAGTGCAATGAGATACACTCCACCTTAACATGTTAAAAGGCAAGAGCTGACTTCAAGAACTGCCCTGAGACCAACATGTACATGCCATGACTCACCAACAGACACACAGACACACACTTCAAAAGTTAACAAAAAAGGATACTGGTTTTTATCAGTTTAGGAAGGACAAAGTTGATGCAAAAATACTCATAGAAGATGCATGCTGGCACACAAATTTCAAGGCTTTCTTTAGAGTTTCAGTTGATTTTGAGAAGCAATAAATCATTGATCTAAACTTTGAGAGCAAGAAATAGGTGGCCCTCATGCTGGCTGAGGCTATTATTTCCGGAACAATCATAACAGAGGCAAAAGGAAAAATTGCACAATGCCAAATGCATTCTTTTGTAGTGTGGGTTATGTTTACTAGTAGAAAAGGAAAGAATTAAGCATTGTGCTGCTAGTTTTATACCAACTATACACAGCTAGAGTATCTGAAGGAGGCACCTCCATTGAGAAGATGCTCCAAAAAAATCAGGTTCTAGGCAAGCCTGAAGAACATTTTCTTAATTAGTTACTAATGTGGGAGGGCCCAGCCCATTGTAGGTGGGCCCATTCCTGAACTTGGGATCCTGGGTTCTATAAGAAAGCAGGCTGAGCAAGGCTTGAGGAGCAAGCCAGTAGGCAGCACCACATCGTGGTTTCTCTATCAGCTCCTGCCTCCAGGTTCCTGAAGTTTGAGTTTCTACTCTGACTTCCTTTAATGATTAACTACAAGGTAGAAGCATAAACCAAATTAACCTTTTCCTCACCAGCTTGATTTTGGTCATGGTGTTTTATTAAAGCAAGAATAATTCTAATGAGAACACTTGTTCAAAAGACTTGGCATTGGAATTTAGGCAGAAATGATAATTCAGGTACTTGGGTGTGCAATAATGGAAAATAACATATTACAGTGGGTGTGATAGTTATCTGGATTGGTTTTAGAAGAGTTGAAAGCCCAGATAACACAATGATCAGGTACAGTGGACTTTCAAGGGTTAATTTATAAGGCCTTAGCTTTATATTTTAGAAGTGTTCATTCTACCCTCCAATCAACAGATTTTTCTAACAATGTATAGTGTCATCAGATTCAAACTAGGTCAATTAACATCTCTTCTTTAGAAATTGACTATTGGATCTAAGGAATATGCCTCTTATTTCTCTGACAACATGCAATGAGGTCATATAAACTCAGGTTCTAAATGTTCCCTGCAAGGGTACCCATTTTAATATCAGTGAGAATCAGTGAAGATGAGGCCAGAGATAGAGAGTAGGGGTATAGATAGAGTAGGGTATAGAGACTAGGGTATAGATAGAGAGCAGGGTATTGATATAGGAAGGCACAGAGTGTACAGGGACTTTCTACTTTCTGTGCTGTGCACTTCCATAGTGGGTTCCATAGATTTAGATTTCTGTTATTGTCTTGTTATATTTTCTGATAATCTGTTTGCTTTAACATGATTTAAATAATTCTGTTTCTTTTAAGCAGAAGGGCAATCAATGAACATTATGCCAGGAAGTGGTGTGTGTAAAATAATTGCATACTGAAGATACATACATCTTTTGGCTTAACACATGTGTGCAGAGAACCAGTGTAGTGAATGATCTGGAGAATCAGAAAGCTGCAAGGGGGCTTGATGTTTGGTTTTTGGTGCCAGTAATCAAATCCAGGACCTTGCATATGTTGAGTATGCTCTGTACCACTGAGCTACATCTCTAGACTTTAATCGTGGTAAGAAAGTACCCTATCATTGAGCAATATCTGTAAGGCCTTATTTATGCTAGATAATCACTCTACAAGTGAGCTACATCACTACACCATTTTCATGCTAAGGTCTGTGCTCTATGGCTGAGCTCCTAAAGAGATAGTGTAGAAAGCTCATATTTACTCTAAGCGGTCTCAATCTAGAGGATACTTCTGATACGCTTTCTTGAACTAAAGTTCTAATAAAGATGCTTACTAAAGTCTGGATCTTAACTATCCTTCACGTGTGTCTATTTCTCTATGTGTTGTTATAGGAAAGTGAAGCCATCTTTTATACTGACAGAAGAAAGCAAGTGGTTATTTGAATAAGAATGGCCCTCAGAGATTCATGAATTTGAGTTCCTGGTTCCTAGTTAGTAAGACTATTTAGAAAGGATTAGGAGGTATGGACTTGTTGGAAGAGGGAGGTATGCTATTCAGGATAGGCTTTGAGGTTTCCAAAACCTAGGCCCAGTTTTACTTTCTATGCTTACTGCTTGTTACTAAGTTAGAAGCTCTCAGTTACTGCCCCAGTGCCATGCCTGCCTGCCTGTCTCCCTCCATGCTCACTGCCATGAGGGTCATGGACTCACCTCTGAAACTGTAAGCAAGCCCCCAGTTAAATGTTCTTATATAAGTTGCTTTAGCCATGGTGTCTTTTCACAGAAATAAAACAGTAACTAAGACAAAAGGGGTTTATATTATAGAGGTGTACCCATGAAGGGCATTGTGGGACTCTGTTTCCTCATCCTCTCTCCTTTCAATTCCTGACCATGAGATGAAGGTCTTCTTCTCCTACCATAATGTATTCTGTCACCATGGCATGAACCATCAAGTATTGACTAAACTTTTCAAAACATTGGACTTTAAGCTTTTATGCCTACTAAGCTGATATATATCAATTATAATTTTCCAGTCATGAAACATTAGCTATCTTTAGTTTGTCACTTCTAGCATACTATTATTTAACATCTAATATAGCAAAATTTAGTTTATTATATGTAGATTATAAATAGACTTATTTTATAAAGCCTGCAGACCTTAAGCCCTACAGAGTAAAAGGCTAAATATATTTTCTAAAAACATAGTGCATATTTTCCGCTAGAGACTAATACTTCTTTACTTTTTTTTATGGTATTGGGTAAGCCCCATTCTATGAAAATAGCTTCTTTTTTTAAAAAAAATGTTGGCAAAAATTACATTTGATCTTTATGACACAATGAAAATGTGCCTAAACAAGGGAGAAATTGTATTTAATTTATTATTCTAATTATGTGAGGTGTTACAGTATATTTAAAGATTGAGTTTCGGTGTTTGATGATTTCTGTAACTATAAATAATTATTTTAAAATGCATTTCAAAATATCACGTGGTCATCTTAAAATTTGTAAGATCTTTCCATATGCAAATCCAAGGGATAAGGAGAAAAACAGAAGGTACTTTTTAATTTGTAGCTTGTTCTAGCAGAAATATATAAATATATGCTAAAGAATTTATACAGTGTATCATGATCATATTCACCACTCACTCTTCCTTCTAGCTCCTCTCATATCCACCTCCCTTTTTTGTGGTGTTTTTTTTGTTTGTTTTGCTTTTTTCTTTTTGTGTTTTGTTTGTTTTAGAAGAAACTATCCCATAGCAGCAGTCTGGGCCTCTGGCTCTTACAATCTCTCCTCCCATCCCCCTCTTCTACAATGTTCTCTTTAATTGTTGGGGTTGTGTTGTAAATGTATTCAGTGGGGGACTGGCATCCCATAGTCAGTTGATCCCTGCAACTTGATCAATTGTGGTAGTCTGTAATGATGTCCATCTGCTGAGGAAAAGTAGATGCTTCTTTTGATGAGAAGTTTAAGCTACACCCATCAGTTGGTATAAGGGCGGGTACTTAGAATGCAGATAGAGATTATTCTGCTTTAGAAAATTTACAAAAGGTAGCTTTCATTTATTTTCCATGGCATCAGCAGCCACTGGTTGTTGTCTAAATTTATTATTCCAGACAGGGATTCTCTCTTATAGAATGGCCTTTGAGTCCAGTTAGATGACTGTTGGTTACTCTAAAGATATGAATGCCCCTCTTGAATATCTGAATATATTTCCATGCTGGTCCTTGTTGATGTTACAGTTAAGAAAGACTATTGATTGCTTTACTCTGTTGGAAGCTTGCACAGCTTCTCCTGAAACTGTAAGAGCTGGTCCTCCATGGGAAATATTCTCCTCAGATATAGATCAGCTTCTCCAAACCCTGTATGTGAAGTGAGCAGTGTCTTTAACAATAAGGACTGTCAATCTTTTTCTCAAAGGCACCAGGGGACATCGCAATGAACTATATTATGTTGAGAATCTCTTGAATTTCCATGACCAATCACTGAAAAGGAAGATTTCTATGTCTAGCATCCACCAATGAGGGAATACATGCGTATTTGTCTTTCTAGGTCTTTATCACCCTCATCACTATATTATGTTCTGGTTCCATCTATTTGCTTTTAGCAAAAGTATTTTTAAGAAAGAGAATCTCATGCACTTTGAGAAAGTCAAAGAGGGAAATCTCATGGAACAAATGTAGTATTGTCTAGTTTACACTGTTAGGTGCTAACTCGTGATAGCTATATGTCAAGAAGTTTTTTTACCAGCAGGTCTGCAGGTCCTTTGGGATAGAGGATGTTCAGTTCAAAGATGACTCAAAGTGAATGCCCTGACATACAGCTCGTCTCAAATGTCTCTGATGGAAAGACCAAAAATGCAGGTGATGGGAAAAATGGATATAGATCATAGAGCATAGATATTTGTTTTAAGAGAAAGCTTAGCCATCTCTGAGATGGCTAAACTCTCTGTGCCAGGCTTTAGAAAAATGTTTCCTCATGTTAGAGCTCACATAGCAGAATTGGCTGTATGGTTAACAAGAAGTCTGAAGATGCAGAGGTGGGGATTCTGAAACGTTAAACAACTTTCCTCACTCATGCCCACACTTGATTCATCCTGGCCTCACACAGGCAAGCAGCTGACATGGAGACGTAGCAGAGAGAGGGTTGGGGGAAGGTATCACCATATCACTCACGTTGATGTTGGCAGGTGTCCGTTCTCAGTCCCTCTTGGTCTTCCTGCATGCACTTGAACTATCTCAATCAATTTTTTCTCCCTCATTGAAGCCATTCCATCATCTTCTGAACATATTGATCTCCAGTCATGCACAGACTCATCATAGTCCTCATGGCGTTTCTGCCTGCAGGCCTCTCCGTCTCATTATTTCTATATTGGTCACCCTGTCCTCACAGCTGAGACCAATCACACTTTTTACAACAGCGCTTCAAAGGCATTCAACCTGGAGTGAGTGTTTCACTCGCAGGGAAATAGCACTGAGTTCTTTTGCACCTGAAATATAGGTTTACTTAGCTGGGATAATTTGACTTCAAGTCAACATTTGAAAGCTTTTGTAAGTCTGTGAGGTTTCAACCCCTTTGCATTTTCCCTTTCGACTTGATATGCAAGTGAAGGAGAGTATTTTATGTAAAAGTTTGCTGTCTACACACAGCATGCAGGAAGAGAAAAGGATTGAGAGGACTCAGAACTTACAGACAGATGCCCTTTGGCTGTACCTCTGTCAGAGGCTAAGCAGCTGAAGCTTTAAAGGAGGAACTTTTGGGAAAGCCATGAGGTGGTCAGGCCCATTTCTGGTGGTTTTTCTCTATGACACTGGAGTTCTTTAACCCTGCTGTTCAGGGAAAAAGTTTTCTCTGTCACTGACTTTCTAAGGAGATTCTCATAAGATAGCTAGTAGGCTGCAGTGGAAGTTGGGGTGCACATTGTTCCCACACAGCCTATTGGGCAGATTCTATAAGACCCTTGGTTCCAGTAGGGCCATGAGAAACAATAGCAGCAACAATTGTCAAACCTGATCCAATGTGATGATCCCAGCTGCTAGACTTCATCTCTGTACATCATCTGCACGGAGCATTACCTTCTGTCCACATATTGGGCTATGAGCAATGAGCAAAGAGGTTGCAGCTTATGGACATGAAGCATTGTATTGCACCAGTTTTGAAGTGTTCGGGTTTTTTTTTTTTTTTCACTAAAAAATTGTAAAGGCCTTGAAATTAGGCTGCGCCTTCCCCTTGCCATATCTTAGGAATATAGTTGACAGTTTTATTTTTCTGAGTGGCAGATAAAACACTAGTGTAGCTTATGCTAAACGCTAAGTTAAATCACACAAAATATGGTGCTTTTTCTATGGTTAGGCAATTCTAAAGACAAGCTGCCTGGCCTTATTTCTTAGGAAGAACAATTACTCAGGGTAAAAGAAGCCCTCTTGGACTGTGGCTGTAATGACAATGTGACCTTGGAGACGCCTTTCAGGTTGCAGGCTCTTATATTTGATTGGAAGATAAGGACATGCTCTTGGGTCTCTGTTTGCTTTGTGTTTAGAATCTTTTATCTTCTGATTTGTTCCCATGTTGTCCCGGCAATCCTGACTAGTCCTTGAATATACAGCATATCCTCTTAGGATTCGTAAACTAATTAATCAAAGGCAAGGACAGCCATCTCTCGGCTTAGAGACTTACCACTTTAAGTTAGGCTTTGGGGGTTGTGTCCCAGAAGGTATTTATCTTTACATTCCATTCCTTCTGAGATGTGAGGGAGTATGAGAAGCAGGAAATGGCTTCTCTGTTCCAGCATCCAGCAAGAGGGAGGCTTCTCATGGGCCCCTGCCTCTTGTTTTAGTTGCACTTTAGAATGTCTGCCAGTCTGTTTTGGAGACAGTTTATTGGCTGTGATAGGAAGAAACATGTACCTTATGTTTCTTAACTTTTTTCCTGCTGTATTTTCCTTCCCAAATTAATACCGCAAATGGCAGCCATTTAAAAAGTGGGAACTTGCCAGGAGAACGGGAAGCTCTCATCTCATCATCCTTCTCAGGCTTCTGTGATGTGATGCTAATGAAATATTTTGGTATGCTAAAACCTCAACTCACACTGGCCTGGGAAGTGAAGCTGCCTGATCGTGAATGCCTTTCGTGTGCACACATACATACGCACACTCACATGTGCATACATGTGTGAACACATATACACACACATGTATGCCCCTATATACGTACACACACATACACACACTCTTGGAAAAATTCCAAAGTTCCTAAGCGCTCTACAAGACCAAATTTTATGTTGGAGTAAATCATAGCAGCAACTCTTAATACTGTGTCAAACATCAGTGTCTCTTTAGTTGTGATGTCAGACTTCATACTGACCTTTAATAAAGGTGAATACTGTATCTTGTGCAGTTCCAGGGAACTGGGTCATTTGTCATAAATAGTCTTAAAATTAGGAATCAAATTCCTAATTTCATACCGCGATAGTAGCTTTTTAATCACAACATTTTATTTTGATATGTAGATACTTTAAATAATAATAATAATGATAATAAACCCATTCTATTGAATTTTTCACCTATCCTTTGACTAGCATCATTTTTTTTAATCCCAACTTCAGGGAAAGTTGTTTCCTTGTGAAGAGAATCTGGGCATATCCAGATAGAAGTTATTTCTCAGCTCATCTTCTTCCTGCCTGACTTGCAAGCTCTTGTCACTTGCCTGCCGCCCAATTAAGGCACATCAGTTCTGTTTTGTCACCTCTGTTGAGCAATGTGATTGAGTGATTAGTGCAGTTAATGCTATTATCTCGCACATCACACTCGTGTAATTGAAACAGAACTCTACCTCAGGCGGACTTGCCAGTTTGTGCACCACTAACTTCTGCACAGAGTTTGGAAATGCATTGAAACAGTGACTAAGGCCACTTGCACATGATTGGTGGGACAAAGAGATGGAAGAAACCACAGGCACCAATCTCCAGGCAAGAAAGCCCACCTGCTTTTCCCATAGAAGATGAACAAGTGACTTCAAGATTCTTCCAACTCTGACATTAGATACAAGGATTAGCGTGTGCAGGAGTCCAAGACTGAGAACAGCTTATAGCTTATGGTATGCTGAAGAACTCTCTCTCCCTCTCTCTCTCTCTCTCTCTCTCTCTCTCTCTGTGTGTGTGTGTGTACTTCCCTATCCCCCACAGAGGTGTATGTATGGTGGTGTGCCATCAGTCCACAGCTAAAGATAACCATTCTTTCAGTTGTGATATGCATACCTCAACTGTGCTCTTTTGGGCTGAATATTCTAAAGGATTATTCACACAGCATCCCTCTCTCCTCACTGTGAACTGTAGGACTGTGATGGAGGAAGCTACATGGATCTTTGGTATGACTATTGATTGTTTCAGATGCAGTTTTGCACTTAATAAGGTTTTGTAGTATACGACATAATGAACGAAAGTATGCAATTCATAGAATACTACTCAAATTTTTTATTTTTAACTACCTTCTCTGATACAATAACTCAAAATTGATGATTGATTTGTCTTTAATTGTATTTTATTATATAATGGCTATCATTGAGAGTACATAACTAAGCAGTGTTTTTAAAATTATAAACTACAATTACTATAAAAGTAAAAGTTAACCCAAATTCTTGATGTACAGGTACACTGTATTCTGCAAACTACATGTCCTGATGTAGCTAATTATGAGCTTCTTTACACCTTTATTCCTTTAAGGGAAAGGGCTGTCTCCCGGATATTTAAACCCTATAGTGTATCCAGCATTTATGTCAAGTGCTGTAGTAACTCTTAAGATGGCAATATTCATGTCTATATATACCATGCTTTTTTCTGTGTTATTGGGGATTGAACCTAGGATCCTGAGCATACCAGGCAAGTATTTTCTTTGTTACCATGACTCAGCAGCTTAAGGAAGGAAAAGAGAAGTCATTGACTCACAGTTTGAAGGTCCATACTCTATCATGGCAGACAAGGTACCACAGCATGTGACATTGCTAGTCATATTGTACCATCAGTTAAAACTCAGACAGTGGGCAGGAAGTGAGGCTCAAGACCCAACCCCAGTGACTACATCCTCCACTGAGCTTCCATCTCCTAAAGATTCCCTAGCCTTCCCAAACTGCCCCACAAGGAGGAAACTATGTACTTAAACACATGAACCTGCAGGGAACATCTCCCATCCAAATCCCAGGAAGTACTCTGTCCCTGAGTTGTTTCCCCAACCCAGTTGTGTTTTTATCTACATATCTCTTGTTATCTCTTCTCTTATGAGAAGATTGTCATGGAGCTTCTGATTTTATTGCAGAAGTGGGAACTTAGAGAATGACTTTGCATCTCATTGTTTTCCTCTGTAATATAAGTATGATGGGTTGGATCAGTTTCTCCTTGGCTAGAGAACATGTAGTTCATACATGCTCACATAGTTTGGAAACGCCACATAGGATTTACATTTTTGGTTGTCATGACTTTCATCGAATGAATGTATTCTTCTTGATGAAAATATTAAATATCAAATACTTAAATATTAAATCATAACTCAGGTTGCAAAATCACACCTATATCCTACTTATGAAAAGTAGTAAGAAAATAGACACATCACTCTAAATGGTAAGAAACAAATTTACCCCAAATGCTTAAACAAAGAATTTACTGGTAAATCCTCAATAATACAGACAAAAAGCATGATACATGTAGACATGAATATTGCCCTCTTAAGAGTCATTGCAACGCTCGATATAAAGGATACACTGTAAGGCTTAAATACTAGGAAGATAAACCATTCCCTTATAGGAATAAAGTTATAAGAGTTTACTGAAGAGTTTGTCTTCCAGGATTCAGCAGAAAGAACATTATATATATTTTTTTGTTTATACTACTTGTAAAAGTAATGCTTGCTAAGTATAAAAACTGTATATCATTTAGAAATAAGGTAGGAAGGCCACACCCTTTGTAATAAGCATTAACAACATTAACATTCTAGCATAAATTATTCCATATTTGATCCACAGCAAGAAGCTATATACAATTTAATTTGTAGCTAAAAATTGAAGAGTTATATTTAAAATGAAGTGGAGGCAACATACATGTTTTCTGAGTTTGCTTACAAAGAATCCTTTATGATGACTAGAACACACAGATTTTTTCCTCTGTATTTGCACATATGTAAATATTTTAACATACACTATCAATTATATACAGAAATCAATGTAACATTTGAGGAAAGTATTAGGTTTCACTCAAGTCTGCATATATCCTTTTGCGGTGTATTTACAATTTTTAACATTTATTACCCTTCATTAATAAACAATTGCCAATATTTTGTAAAAAAAAAAATGCTGAGTTATTTTTCTTGCCTCTTGAGGAAGACTTTTCTCTCTTTCTCCTGCCCTTTTCCTTTCTTTCTGACATAGGCAACCACTGTTTATAACAGGGTGACTTTGAACCCTGGATCCTCCTACCCCTGCCAGCCATGTGTCAGGACCACAGGAGAGTTCATCCATGCCCAGTGAGAAAGAAGGCTTCAACGTTAACGGCTGTCACACTGTACGATCTTTTAGCCACGGCTTACAAAGAAAGATGAAACCAATGGCTATTCCAGTGAATACTGTTAGAGAGAAAATTATGAACTGGCTCTGTTTCACTCTTAACTTGAATTTAATTATTTAAGGATAGCTTAATTCTATTTAAATTTTGATGCTTTTTCATTGAAATTAGTTATACTTTGATTAATATTTTTTTATTATTTTAAGTTCCATAAGAGTAAAGCATAGACCTCCCTCTCCTTTTCAAATGAGATATTTGGCTTGGAGATCCACAAAATTCCCTTCTGTGCGTACATGCCCATTCAAAGAGAGTGGAAACATAGTTCATATCAGAGTGAAGACTTAATGTTTCAGTTAAGTTTATTGAGGATGTCACATTTGAGACACTTGGTGGCATGAATGATAATTATGAAACTGGACCTAAGTCACCTGTCTCTGGTGAACTCTGTAAAGAACAAGAAAGCCTATTTTTTATCATGACATGCTGTTGTTCGTTGAGATGATTTCTAAGAAGGTATACTAATCTCCCTGGAAAATGGCTGAGATCCAGTCCAGTGCTTGGCTGGATCTATGGTATGTGTGGATTCTGGTCAGGGATCAGATTACTCTACTGAGAAAGCACGTGACCTCTGTGGCTGGAATATGAGAAGTGCACACTGATTTTCCTTTTGTATTTTCAGCTACCTTCTCTTTCCTAATGGGAATTAGAATAAAAACTATTATATGCTCTTCTATGCATTTCCTGCATGGTCTGTATGCTGATGTGTCCTAGGTGAAACTGATCTGTGTTTATATGTATGTTGAGATCTCAGCTATCTTAACTATTGGTTAACTTTGTGTTAATCTTTGTTAAAAAAAAAAAAAAGTTACCTTTTCTTTTTAAGTGCACAGGACTGAAGCCAGATCCTTGTGCTGATAAACAGTTATTAATGAACTACACCCTGTCCTGTGTAAATTAATCTGGTTATAGCAGTGGAGGGTGGTTTTTGAGCTTTCTACATGGACTCTGGGAGTCTCAGCTCTGGTACTTTTTGCTCTGTTCATCCCTTGGAATCATTAGGGAATCTGGAAATGACGATTTCTCCAACATGAGATGGTTGGCTAATATCTATCCCAAGAAAAGATTGGATGAATTTTTAAAAGTTTACCAACTATGTATCTACATAGTAAAAGCACTACCTGCCTTTATAAGAATTTCATGGTGCAGAACTAGAAATTGAGACAGACTTTCTGAAGAAAGAAAGAAAGAAAGAAAGAAAGAAAGAAAGAGAGAGAAAGAGAGAGAGAGACACAGAGAGAGAGACAGAGAGAGAGAGAGAGAGAGAGAGAGAGAGAGAGAGAGAGAGAGAGGAAGGAAGGAAGGAAGGAAGGAAGGAAGGAAGAAACAATGATGATGAGAAAAAATAACAAAGTGCTATCATGGCTGAGGGATAGTTTAGCTCTATATGTTGAGTAGTAACCTTTTGAACAGAAGGCACCATAAACTTTATTTTCTGAAGTGTATCTTGAGATTTACCATCCAGAGGTTGATTGGGAATTGCTTCTGAGGATGACTCGATGAGGTATCACTAACAGATGTTGAACTGGAATATAGAACAACAGATACTTGAACATTCCAATAGAAATTCTGTACCACAGAGGTTGTTCAAAGTTGTCATCACCTCAAAGTGAGAGAGCCTGGCAGAACCTTCTGGCTGTACACATATCTGGAAGTCACTGGGTAGAAGCAGAAGTTACTCCAGGGAGTGTGTGCTTCTGTGCATCGTAGCTCTTATCAATCAAGTATAAATTCAGGTTACAGATAGCCAGGAATCCTCACCCTGTAACAGTCTTAGCAACATGAGCAGATACACTTTGCTTATAAACCTTGACATCACATTAGATCACACAGTTGCTGTAAAAGAGAAAGCTGCAGTCTAATGAAAATGATGGGGAAGAAAAGATTTTCATGTAGATAAAGCAACATTGGTAAAGGGTCAGAGCTGAGAAAAAATTTGAGTTAGTAATGGAGCTAAACATGCTGGCAGCCTACTGTTACTACTATGTAGAGAGTTGTTACGGTAAAATAAGAATCAATTCAGCACACTGAACATATCACAAAAACAAAATTGTAGCTTATAACCTGTTAACAGTAAGTATGAAGAAAAGCCAGTATTTCCATGGTAGAATGAGCATAACTTAGTGTAAATTGGTCGATGTGAGGGTAAATCTGTTTCACATTTATAGTCTGAGCACCCTGGCTGATAGTAGTGCCTGTTAAGATGGGAGCTACAGACAAGCAGGCTTTTGAAGGCCATTATAAATGAATACATTGGTTATCATTGACCGAAGCTTAGCAAAGGCCATACAAATAAACTGATTCAGTTAACATAAATAAAAATGCAAGTAACCAGACTTCTACTGAAACATTTGTTTGCAACTTTATGGCTGTACTTTCCATCTCTAAAACATTAAATTTGCCAGAACAGCAGAATCATGACTCAGAACCACAAGAGAAGCAACCTATCAGTGTAGACATTATCAGATCAGAGATGCTTAGCTTCTGAGATTTCATTGTGCTCCAGAGTGCCTATACACTTCAGTGCTCCAGAGTGCCTATACACTTCAGTAGAGAGAATGTGTTACTAGGTCTACTTATAACCCAAAATATTATTTCTCTAATTCATACTCAATTGTCATAGTCTTCATGCCTACAGTTACTAAAGACTCAATGAAAAAGATAGAAAGACTCCTAACTTTATAGTCCAGCCAAATGAAGATAGAATGAAGCAATTGGCAACTATTTAATGAATATTATATAAGATGATAAGTATATTTTTTTGATTAGGGACTGGAGGTTTAGCGTAGTCCATTTTGAACATCTGAACATTTACCTTGAACAAGGTTTCAGGTTCAATCTCCGGAACCACAAAAAAGCTTGAATGGGCTAACATGCTGGTGAATGACAGGTGTAGTGGGGACCACGGTACTCAGGGCAGTGGGTAGTGAAAACCTTTGTGAGGAAGGATCAGGCAAGGTGAGATAAGAGCAGTAGGAATCAGTCCTTGCATGAATTCTTACAATTCTTTCAGGGCAAAGTAGAAACTGCCAGACATTAAATGGGCTGAGCTTAGCATCCAAAGCAGAAGAGAGATCATTTTAGGCTGAAGCATAGCAAGTGACAGGGAAGGCACACATGTCCTCATGACCATAGAAATGACCACTGTGTTTTAGCCACGGATGATAAAATCACTGAAAAAGTAAGCAGTTGAGTGACATAATGTAGCATCTCTTGTCAGAGGATCACCTTGACAGGCATTGAAAGTTCACTTTAAAAGGAGCATGGATGAGTCAGTGGGAAGTGAATTTGGGGGTGCATGGTCACTGGCAAAAACTACATGACTGACTTTTAATTAAGAGGTTAATATAATAATGGGAATGGAAAAGAATTATTGGAAATGTGTTAGAATTCCTGATAGAATACAGACATGAGCAATTCTCTCAATTTCTACCCCTACTAGACATGTTTCACTGAAAATAATGAAATATTCTATATGAAGATATCAAAAATGCTTCTAGGGCCAAAAGGAAAGAAGGTTGAATTGAGAAACTAAATCTCTATGCCCCCAATATCTGGTTCCATGGAATAGATTAAATCATCCCAGGAGAGAGAATAAAGTATGCAATGCCCTGGGAATCTGATATCTAAAGGTCTGGAGGAAGAAGAAATGCCAATAAAGGCCATACAAATATTCCCCATCCCACTTCCTTGTGGCATATATTGTATAAGGATGATTTTGTTAAACATTATTTTATGATGAAAATCATAATAGTCATTGTTACCAAAATCAACAGAGCAACGTGTTTCAGTTAGGAGAATCTAAACGATTAGCTGTGTAAGTGATTGAGGCAGTTACACACTAGTCCTTTCAAGCTTAATCAGATCAGGTCTAGTTGACAAGAGTGAATGGGAATCTCATTGTGGAAAGTGATTAGAAATGATGGATTTCAAATACTAGGAGAAAGTGACAAGTTTGACTGAGAAAGTGGAGTAGAATTGGACAGTGACCAAAAGCGACCATGGGAAACTAGGAATAGGTTCCATAAGGAAGAAAGGACCTTAGAGTCCATTTATAAACAGACAAAGAAATGGTACTAGAAATGGAAAAGGAAGCTGGAGGAGAGAGAGAAGGGAGATGCTGGTTCTGGTGATGTTCTTAATGGAAAGTTGAAGAGAGAACCAGAGTCAAGTAAAAGACTGCCTTCATCATCCAAGGGAAGGATATAACTTCCACAGAAGAAGACAGACAGAGTGTGACACAGATGCACACACTGACAGATGTGGAAAACGTCACTGTTCTGTCTGTTCTGTCCTTTCCACATGCCAGATTATGAGACAGTAAGAATATCAGAGGTGATTGCAGAGGCAGCAATTTTGGAAGGGTAGAACAAGGGTAGACAAGACAAACTACAACACTAATTATCAGCACCTATACCTCATGCATCTTCCTTTCGAATCAAAAATAACTACTGTGTTTGTGTATGTGTGTGTGTGTGTGTGTATGAGACAGAGAGAGAGAAAGAGAGAGAGAGAGAGAGAGAGAGAGAGAGAGAGAGAGAGAGAG
>NW_021604564.1:15707415-15731457 GCF_004785775.1 Grammomys surdaster | reverse complement strand
AGAGAGAGAGAGAGAGAGAGAGAGAGAGAGAGAGAGAGAGAGAGGCGGAGGTGGAGGTGGAGGTGGAGGTGTGGAGGTCACTGTTCTCCGGACCAGAATCTTTCATTGGCCTGCAACTTTGCCACACAGGCCAATGAGGGTCTAGGGATCTACCTTTCTCTACCTCCAACTGCCTCACCTTTTCCCACAGGCTCTGTCTACCACACCCAGTTTTGTATATGGGCTCTTGGTATTCAAACCTGCATCCTTATATTTGTAAGGCTTTATAGAACTAGCCATCTCCAGAGCACAGTAAAAACTACTTTTAATCACAGATCAGTGTCTTGCTCAGTCACCACCAGAGATGCTTCCTCCAGTAGTGGATGAGAACAAATATGGAACCCTAAAACTGGACAATGTACAGAGACTTAGAACACTCAGCACTAAATGGGACACCTCCATCAAATCTTAACTTTAGAAGCAGGAAACTATGATAAAAAAAGAGCTGGAAATTTTATAAGTGATAATGATGGAGGATACCAAGAAAACAAGGACTTAGACATGCAGCAGGATGGATGCACATATCAACTCACAGAAACTATGGCAGCATACATGGGGCCTACATAAGTCTAAGCCAAATGGAGGCTCCAGTGCTGAGAAGGGAAGTAGACACAACCTCCCAACCCTAACACAGAAGCCACCTGCAACTGATACCCACTCAAAGGAAAAATTACTTTTCTCCAATGAAGTCTCAGTGGGTATACAAATTACACTTAAGTATTAGCCCCATACACAGGAGAAGGTAGCCAATACAAAATGAGCTCAGTGCTGTGTTTGGGGGTCTTTGTCTCATAGTTATTTGTCTGAGTATTTAATTAATAGTCTATTGGTCTTCTACATATATATCTTCCAATTTTCATTTTATGGGTTTATTATGTGTGAACAAATGTGTGTGTCTCTGAGTCTGTATGTTTTTACTGATATTATTTTTGGCTCTTTTTTGTTCTCTTTTTTTTGTCCTCTTCTTGTTCATTTATTTTTATTTCATTCTATTAATTATCATCATCATGATAGTTATCATCATCATCATTTTTTCTTTTTAGGTGCCTGCTTGTTTTCCAATGAGAGAAAAAGAAAAGTTGTGGATTTGTGTGAGTTGGCTAGTAAGGAGGACCAGAGAGGGGTGGAGCAGGGGAATCCATAGTCAAAATAAATGTGTGACAAAAATGTATTTGCAATTGAAAAAAGAAATAAAATGTTATGAATACACCTAGTTTAGAAAAGATTTCTCTTGACAACTTTCTAAATTTTTTTGTGAGATTTTTTTCTAATATTTGACTATGTTTATTATTTTGAAAACACATAGGTAATTGGATTTTTGAATTCTCAGTGCTTTGCTACATTAAGTTTAATTCTATTATTAAACATGATAAATTGTGTGCATAAGTTTCCTGTAACAGTGCTTATCATTTCCACAGTACAAAAATCCAATCATTGGATAAAATACTAATGACAGACACGTAATATTTTTTACCCTTGATAATTGATTACATTTCTTAAAATTTTTCATTCAATAATCATGTTTTTATCTCTTCGAACATCTCCGAGAGTCTCCCAACTACTCTACCCATTCAATTTTATGTTCATTCTCTCTATTTCAAAACAAGACTACCAAGCCAAACAACAACATCAACAAAACACTCTGCAAGAACAAAAATCAAAACAAATAAGAAAAATACTAATTAGACAAAAAATGCCAACACAAAACAAAAAGTACACAAAACGCCAAAGAATTTTTTTTTTTGTGGTGGGCAAACACTCCTGTGCACAGGGCCTGCCCTGGTGTGTGGTTATTATACCTAGTGAAATCCCATTGCAGAAAACATATTTTTCTTTTGTTGGAAGCAATCAGCTTCTTGGTAAGGGTAGGACCCCATGTCCACTTCCCCACCTCTGTGCTCTGACTGAACTGTTGCAGGCTCTGTGTGTATTGCCAGTCTCTGTGAACTCATCAGTCCTGTTGAATCTGAGGACTCTGTTTTCTTGGAGTCACCCATCACCTATGGCTCTTACAATCCTCTATTCCCTTCTACATAGATGGCTGAGCCTGAGGAGAGGGAGTTGATGAGGATAACCCATTTGAACTGAGAACTACTAAGTCATTCTCTTCACACTGTCCAGTTGTCTCTGTGTTAATGCCTATCTACTACAAGATGAAGTTTCTATGATGTGTTTTGAATGAGGTGTTGATCTATTGATATTGTAATATGTCATTAGGAGTCATGTTAGTTCTGTGTTTCTTTAGTAGAACACTACTATTAGTTTTTGTCTGGGTTTATGGAAGTGTCAGGCATGCATTTTGTCTTATGTAATGTGCCTTAAATCCAGCCAGAAAGTGGCTGGTTATTGCCATAACACTCAAGACACTATTGCACCAGTGTTTGTTGCATGCAGGTTGCTCTTGTAGGTTGCAGGTTTTATAGATGGGTGATATTGGTAGCATACAGAGTACTTTCAAACACTTTGAAGGCTGGTCAGTAGGGCCAAAACTTTTGGGCACCAGCTTGACTTCTCCCTGTGTGATGACATAATTGAGTTGTCTTAAGCAATAGGACCTTCTCTTTGTGTGTAGAGAGCAACCAATATGCTTAGCAATAGCTTGTGATGTTTCAGATTGGAGGTCTATAGTCTTACCAATGATGACATGAAGTTATCGTTTCTTGTCACTGAAGATTATATTTGGTAGCATAAGATGTCTTTTGGGGACATTGACTCCCCTATTATTTGGTGACTCCATTTAGATTCCTTTTATATATGTATATACTTTAGGAAGGTTCAGTGGGTCTTCATATGGCTTTGCAAATGCCATTTAGTGTAAGTTGCCCCTCCCAACATCCCCTCCTGTACCCTTCTTTCCCATATGCCTTCCTAGGTAACCCTCCTACTCTTTATGTTACCCTTTTATCTTTCTATAGATCATTTTATTTCTTATTCCTTAGCAGACCTCTCTACTTCTGTGTAGTCTCTTACTAAGTATTTAACCTCTGTTGCAACACATATACCAAAAGATTAGCAGTTGATATACACATGTAAGAGAAAAGAAATATATTTATTTGTCTTTGTGGATCTGAGTTATCTCACTCAGGATGATCATTTTAAGCACCATTAATTAGCCTGAAATTTTCATTCATTTTTAAACAGCTGAGTAATATTTTAATTGAGTTATTTATTTTTCTTGGTGTTTAGTGTTTGAGATTTTTTTCTTGTCGTTCTTTATATATTTTCAATACCACCCATTTATCAGATGTGTAATTGGTAAAGATCTTTTCCTGTTTCTTAGGTAGCCATTTTGCTGAAATTCTGGTGTCCTTTGCCTTATGGAGGCTTTTCAGTTTCTTGAGGTACCATTTATAAATTTTTCTTAGTGCTAATGTTCTCAATATTATGTTCACAAGATAATTTCCTGTGATGCTGAGTTCAAGACTATTCTCCAGTTCTCTTCTCTCAGATTCTGTGTACCTGGTCTTACGTTGAGGAACTTGATCCATTTGGAGTTAAGTCTTATGCAAGATAACAAAAATGAATCTATTTGCATTCTTCTGCACACAACCATCTAGTGACCAGTACCACTTGTCAAAGATGCTATCTTTTCTCTAGTGTGTATGATTATGTGTTTGACAAAAAATCAGGTTTCTGTAGGTGTGTAGAGTTTAGTATGGTTCTTTAATTCTGTTCTATTTTGTGGAAATATTTTCAATAGTAGGTATTTATGCACAAAACCAAGAAGATATCAAAATCAAAAATAGGAATATTTCTTCTTAGGTAAGGCAAAGAAATTTCAATTTGCTCTTTCCTTTCCCAGTGAACAACCAGTTGACCACTCCTAGAGACTATGTAGGGTTACTTGTAACTTGTCTATTTGTAGGGCAGCAAAACTCACCTAGAATGACCTATTGTCTCCACGCCCTTGTTCATGGCCCTCTCTGAGCTTTTCAGAATGTTAATTGTAGGAAGGTCATAAGTGGAAAAATCTCCTCACAAAAGCTTCAGAGGGTAGATTTTATCATTGCTTGATTAAATGCCTGTTCTACCACAGCCTGTCAGTGATGAAACAGGTCATTTTGAACTTCCAGCTTTGCTAGTGTGTTACCCATTTCTGGATAACTCTAAATGGGAAGGAGAAGATCCTTGCTGAAAGATGTTCCCTTGTTTATTAGCAATCATCCCTTGTCTATTAACAATTTACAGCAGAATCTAAATCTTGATTTTGAGAAATGAAAAGAGGAAAGTTGTGTTAACGTTTTTTAACTATTCACAACGGTGAATACACACACACACACACACACACACACACACACACACACACACACTTAACATTTCCTTCCTGTCCCACATGCTGGCTATCTAAAGGGGACACTTTCCTGTGTTATGTGATTTTCCCAGTTGATATTGAAGCATTCACTGGTTCTGTTTGTTCTTGTTTTTAACGTACTTAAACTAAGGAGATCGGGTTGAAGACTAAGCATGTACCTTATCCAACAAGAAAGAAATCAGAAGATCTGGTGCTGTCATAGGAAATTAAGGAATCACCGAGTTAGAGGGACTGAAACTGAAATATTTTGAGAGCTGAGCTATGATTTACAAGGTGGTAGACATGGAAATTTGTCTCGAGGCAGGTCAAACTTTGCTGAAATTGAAATCTGTATCCTCTAGAGAAGAACAAACACCTAGAAAGTGAACTGACACCTGGATTCCTACAGTAAAGTGAGTAAGACCGTAAATTTTAAAGATTTGTGGACTGAAGCCAATTTCCAAAACATTTCCGAATCTTCGGTGGTGATCTTATTAAAATGCATACTCATGCTCAGTGTGTGGTAATGAGATTCGTTTACACACCGACTATGTATGCCTTGTAAGTTCGCTTGTCTCATCTGCAGATGCCTTTAAATATAAGACTCTATTTTATCTTAATAATTATTTTATGCTTGTATATTTGAATTTGTTCTAATTAACATGTTGTTGTCCTAAGTGCACATGCTCAGTGCAGATTCTTTAGAGGGATGATGCCTTATAAATCTAAAAAATAAATATGTACCTCTTTTTAATATGGCACTGCCAGTGTTTATTTATGGTACGTGATATTTTTCTTTGCTCTTTTACAGTGATTGATTTTTGTCTCTATAGCTTTTCTGGGGAGATTGACTGATGATTTTCTTTCTCAGAGGCATTAGTGGAGATGTTTCTAACTGCCCCAGGCAGTCATATGCCACAAATGGCACTGTAGTTAAACTACTTCCCCACATAAGTGCATAATCTTGTCACCTGGTGATAAACAGCAGACAGCTATAAAAGGGAAGTTTTTCAGAAATAGAGAAAAGAGCCCTACTTTTGCTGAGCTGATGCTGGAACTGTCAATTAAGCCTTTCAAAGTAGATGAAGATATTTGCTTGCAAATTAAATAACTCAGTAACTCTCATCAAGTCTCAGCAGAACTCAGAACTCCTTTTCAGAAAAGTACAACCACTTTGCTACAAGGCAGAAAGGATCAGATACTGTTGGGGTTACTTAGTATAGAGATGGTTTTTAAGACAAAAACATGAAAAAGGCAATAGCATAATCTAAACAAAAGCCAATGAAGATGAAGGGTATTGATAATATGAAATAATTAAGAAAAAGAGGTGTGAGAGATGATAAACTGGTAAATCCTTTTCACTTTATGTTTCAGGCGTAGCTCAGTATTCTGCTTGCATGTGATAGATTATAGTGAAATATCAGACATGTTTACTGTGTGGATATTATCTATGCTTTGACCACTGGTTGCTGGGTCATCTAATTGCCAGGCATCTACACATTGTCACATTTAAGGAATGACTTCAATATCTATCTTTTTTTTGAGGATTCTTTTTTTTATTGGATGTTTTATTTACATTTCATATGTTATCCCCTTACCCCATCCCTCACCCACCCAGGAACCCCCTATCCCCTCACCCCTCCTCCTTCTTCTCTGTGGATGTAACCCCTACCTACTCCCTACTCCCACCTTGTAATTGTTGCTCTTACCTGCCTTAGATCTAATTCTTAAGTTCAGTAACTTTTACTTACTGATTTTACTTCCAAAATAAATGATAACTGTCATATATCATACAATCATACCATTGAATTCATGAATATACTCATGCTAATGCATGTTACTATACACAGAGACACATGCAGACACACACAGAGACATAAACAGATACACACACACACACACACACACACACACACATACACACTCTCTCTCTCATGCATAAATGCACACACTTCAAGGCACCTGCAGGGCAACTTCTTTGTCCTCACTGAAGCTGCTAGAATGATCTGCTACTTTTGTTTCCTCCGTCCTCACCAAATTATGTTATGTTGAAATCTGCTACATCGCCTTGTGTAGCTTGACCTTACATCTCTCTGCAGAGAATTGAACTGTCAGCCTTTGATGTAACGGAATAATTTAGGTGATGAGGTCTTATTTTTTTTCTCCATCTTGGAGGATCATGCTAAAAAACATACTCCACTTTCCAGAGATAAACTCTAAATTCTGTAAGAATAGTAAGAACGGATCCTCTTTCAAATTGGCATTTATGAGATAAGTGAGTGGCTCAGGTAATAAATTTGAAGTAGAACTTTCTTTCAGAAACATTAATGGCAGAAAGATAATTAAGCTTCCTGGGCAAGAGAGGATAGAAAGATATAGAGTTGTTTTTGATTCCAGGTAGGTAGTAAAAGAAAATTACTTGAGACAACAAATTATGCTTATTTGTATTTAGAGGAGATAATGAAATAAGAGGCTGGATCAGAGGTCATCAAGCCACAGTATTGTCAGAAATGTCCATTCATAGTCTGTATTCTGGCAAGGAACAAGAAGTGGTAGCTTGTTATGAATGTCCTTAAAATGACCCCAGTCCAACTGTGACCTACGAATATGGGGTAGCTAGGTTACTTGCAGCTGGTAATTCATGCAGTCTGTCCAGCTGGGCTAACTATTGGACAGGACAAGATCATAAGTCCAAAAGATGACATCCAAGAAGAAAAGAGATTTTAGGAGAGCTAATAGTAGTTCATGGCAATGTCTTAGCTGCCTGTGAAGAGGTGAACAGCTAGACCAGTCAAGGCTCGGTTTAAATGGCAGTTGGAGGGTCTTCACTGATTGCTTACTTAAAAAGAAATAAGCACATTTTAAAGGATTCAGGATACATGGAGCCCCAAATCAGAATAATGCAGTGGTTTTGCAGTTGGCATTTATTAAAAAGTAATGCAAAATGACAAGGACTAAGTGATGAGATTCAGGACCTTGGAAAGGGACTCATGAATGTGAGATAGTGCTTGGCTTGCAGTTATGAGAAACTTAGTTTGATCTCTAGACCCAAAGTGAAAAAGTGGGAATTTTCTTTGTTTTCGAAAAAATGAAAACGTATTTTCACACAATATATTCTGATGAAGATTTTTCTTCCCCTGTCCCACACTGCTCTACTCACCCAAATCTACACCCACCCTCTCTTCCTTTCTCTGTTTAGTAAACATACAAACATGAAAACAAAACAAACCAACAAATATGAAAACAAATTGTGTTGAAAACAAACAAATCTACAAATGAGGTGCACCCACTCAATCTCAGCTCTAGAGTAGCATAGCCAGGCTGGGTCCAGCCAAGCTTGCTTGACAAGGTATGTACCAATGAGAGAGTGTATCTCAAAAACAACAAGGCAGAGGACAGTGACTGAAGTGGACAGCAAGGGACAGACTATAACACACACGCATGCACACACACACACAAAGCACACAAAGTGTGAGTGCACACCTACACATGCATGTGAACACTCACAAAATATATATCACACACATATACATGCATACACATATATACACACTCACATACACACTCTCCCTCACACACACACAGACAGGCGTGCAGGCATGCACTCAGCTGGCTCCTCTGCTTTGTTGGGGAGTATTATACAAGTCAGCTGAAATGAAATGGAAGTGAATTTTGAAAGGTGTAATGTGAAACCCCTTTGAAGTCTTATTGGTGCGTGGGTATGCTTACTAACACATTTCCATATACTGCTTTAAATAAAGATGTCTCTCTTTCTCAAGAAAGCTGTATACTAGTATAATCATTTCACTGAAGTTTTTTTTCATTGCAGAAAATACTTTTTTAAAATGTTTAGTGACCCTGATTGAACTTCTTTTGTGTGATTGTAGTAAGCTGTCGGAAAAAGCATGTATGTATGCCAAGAGGTGGAATATAGATTGAGAGATTCCAGATCTTACTAGATTTTGTCAGTCCACACATGCTGATTTGAGGTCCATAGTGTACTGTAACACATAAATCAGGGTAAGTCACTAGGAATGATCTCATCCCTCCTTGCTTGTTAGAGTAACTGGTGTTCTGTTAGAAGTGATTTATGCCCGCCACTGAATTTCCCATTTATTAACTGAAAGGCTGACTCTTAGTTGCTTTTAGGTAATTGCTTAATGAAGCAATGCACAAAATTAAAAAAAATCTCTTTGTATCAGATATATATATATTAGTTTACAACAGAAGGACAACGAGTATAGGTTATATATGAACTTACTAATTAGACCTTCAATATAGGGTCTACTCTGGGTGGGCATATAAATGAAGCAGATAAAATTCTCTGCTTTCATCTAACAAAAACTACATTAACGATAAGATAAAACATGATGATAGTGTTTCCTTACTTGTTTTACACACCTCTTGTGCCATTTAAACATGTTTGTTTCCATCATTTTGGTGTAAACTAATAGCATTCAAATCTTAGGAAGTTTGTGAGAACCTGACTGATTATAGGCAGTGTATTTTGCATGTGAGGTAAGGCAAATTCAGAGGTTTCAGATGCAAAGTTAGAGGCTGAGGCGACCAACAATAGACTTCAGGTGTTTCCGCTTACAGTGACTTAACACTCAGCTTCTTGCACAGTCCCTGAGTTAAAATTCTCTCTTTTGCTAATTATCAAATACTATGTAACAGCATATGAAAGAGATATGATAGAACACTCTTCCCTTCTTCTTTGCCACACGGGGGCAAACAGGACGATCCCAGTCTCCGCAGCATGACATAAGTCCATGTATGAACTCTAGAAGAGAAACAAATATAAACTGAGTTGTGTTGTTAAAGTGATCTTACAATGTGGACAAGACTTACATATAATACTCCAATTTTCTTATCTAAAATCTTTTTGGGGGGGGCAGGGGGTGTTAGTGTCCTGGGTTTTACAGACATGTTGTATTAACCACACAAGCAGTTTAGTCTAGATCTCTGCTCAGGTTTGTATTGGTCTTCTCTTGCTATGTTACTAATAAAATATAGCTCCTTGAATTTTCTTTTGGGATAACGTCATTGGTCTCTTCCACTGTCAGTTACATTGTAGCGTATCTAATGGACTGATGTTCTCTCAAAGAGATGCTCCTGCTAGTGGTGACTATGATATTCATTTAGAATATCTTAGAATGTGGATTTAAAAATAAGACCTTTAAAAACATCCACTTCATTGGAGATTCTCCTATGAATCATATCACGAATGCATTACAAAGCAAACTTTTGATTGAAAGGAAAAAATACTTTGATCTATGGGATAACAATGTTTTTACTTATTAGAAACAATTGTTAAGCTTCTAAAACAAATTCCTTAGCATCAAACATGTATGACTCAGTGTCAATATAATAGGGTATATTTTTAGCCAAGACACAGTAAATAAAATTATTCATATACTCCTCCGTGGCATATGACTTAAGGTGGGAAGGGAAAGAGCCAGTCTACAGAAGCCAAAACAGTCCAGGATACCAACTGATGACCAGGAACAAAGGTTCAAGTCATGAAATATGAATACACAGATCCTATACCATGGGCACTTTCAAATGTCAGATTTATGACTTTTTTCAGAGAAAGCAGAGACTTGATAAAGTCTATGGAATACTATAGAAAGACAAGCACCTCTGATTTTGATATCATTAACTCTGGGCATTGACACTCTACAAGGAACAAGGAAGATAGCAGTGAGACATATCCTAATGGGGAATGTGATACAGACTTTCAAAAAGGCCAGTTTTGTTGTAAAACTGGCTTATGGAAATAATAATTAGTATATAAAGATAAATATAATCTCACATATTATATATGTCTATATTTATAGTACATATATAGTATTACTATATTTACATGTGTAAATGTTCTCATGGGTTTCCATGCTTGTCCAGGTATTTATTTATAAACATATAAATAGAGGTAGATATTGAGTGGCTTCTACTGTCACTCTCAACCTTATTTCTTTTTCCAATATGCTTTTATACCATTTTAATTAGATGCAAGTACTCATGTCAGTTCTAGGTTGAGGAACTAGCAATACAATAAATGCAAATAAGCTAGAACAAAGAAGTAATTTCAGGTAGTAATTGACCTTATTTTAAAAACAAGAGTTTCTCAATGAACTCAAGGACACCAACTCAACCAGACTCAGTTGGTCAGCCTGTTACACGGGTTTTCCTGTTTCGGCCTCCCCTGGTGTCGTGGTTCTACATGGCATCATATCTGACGTGCCAGGGACCCAAACTCAGGTCCTCATGCTTGTACATCAAACATTTTAACGTCTGAACTATCTGCCTAACCTCCGTACCTAGTGGCTTCATTTGACTCAAGCAAAGTTAAAATGATCATAGGTGATTTAGGGCAGTATCTCATTGTAGTTTCTACATAGGTTACTCAATGACATTTTCTCTAATGAAAAATTTTTCATTTAAATCCTTTGCCTAGTTAAAGTTGGATTATTTCCCTCTTTATTATTGATTTTTCTTTATATTCTGGGCATTAGACTCATCGAATCTATAATTTGAAAGTATTTGTCCCCCAACTCAAAGGCCATCTTTTCCCTCAGTGCTCAATGGATTATTATTATTGTGAGTTTTGGTTTATTTCTGGTTTGGAAGAAGAAATACTTTGTTTTTTTGGCATTGGGGACCAGAAACCAAGGCCTAGTCCAAAGTCAGGAAGATGATATGTGCCTATATTTTCTTTATCTGTTTAAGAGTGTAGTTTCTACTCTTGGATCTGCTATCCATTTTTAATTTATCTTTTTTCATGCACCATGATGTACAGTCCCAGTGAACTCTGTTGGACAATTTGTTACACAAAATTTCATGTTTCTAATAGTGTACAGGCTTCTCTTTCTGAAACCACTAGGTTGCATTTCTCTACATGGGGTTCTTCATGACTTCAGGCAGTAATTAGGATGAGTACTTTGTTTTTATTTATAAGGCATTTATTTTAGAAAGTGTATCATACTTTTTATGGATAATTGGCCACATTTATTTTGAAAACATTATTATTTCAGGGGAAATAATATTTAAAAATTTAAGAAAACTACAAATAGGAGCCAGTTGAAGTAACAAAGGCAAAGATGGGGAAGGAAGGTTAAAGGGGAATGGGAACTACGCCTTGGTAGATGGAAATTGGTCAATATCTTTAGGAGCTGATTAAAAAGTAATTATCTAGGTTTCATTAATTTTTAGTCTAAACTCAATTGCTTCTTAGGAATCTGCAGAACTGGCCTGTGAACATAGCCACATGCTACTTCCAGCCTGTGCGTTGGTACCACAGTTCACAAGAGTTAAAGCATCTCAAATGAGGACTAACTCCATGGATGCTTGTTCAGGCCACAAGGGTGCCCAGGTTACATATGGAAAAGGAGGGTAGATACCTCAGCCACCTCTCAAGACTTAGCTATGAAGCACTTTAAATGGATGTTGCTGTCCTGGCCACCGTCTTCCTTATTTATTATCTTCTATTTTCTCCTTTCACAGATACCTATAAATAAATATTTTGATATCTTGTAGTTAGGAACAGTTTCTTTCCATTTATCATGATCCATATGTTGAACAATAACAATTAAAACTTTCATATTTTCATGTTATTTTAGAAAGCACATAATCTCATGTTGTGTCAATTCATTTTAGTTTCATACAATTAATCTTGGCTATATTTGTTTATCTACTTTCTTCCTTCCGTGCTCTCTTATTCTCCTCTTAGAGGTATCTGGAATATTAATATTCAGAGTGAAAAAACATCAGAATTATTCCTCATTATCCTGAGGTGTAATGAAGTCAAGAATGGCTTTGAGGTTAAAGCTTGAGATAGTCCCATTAGTTGTTAAATCTTTTGAGCTCTGGTTTTCTCATAACATGTAGGATATATAATATCTCGTAGTATTTTCCCCAAATTTAAACAATACATATTTGTTGTGCTGAGTCATATGGTAGCTATTTGGTAAATGTACCCAATATTAATTTCATTGAAGATCTTATTTCATTACCATCATTATGACACCAAACATTTCATTAGAAGTTAAGAGTACTTAAAAACTCATACACAGTAGGAAACATAAATGGTCTGGCAATTGCTAACTGACTCCCTTTCAGATGGTTGCTGGCCCTTTGATAAAATGGAAACCTCTCCCTAGTGCTCAGAACCCAGAGACTAGAAGCTTTCTCATTCCTTTCAAATGATGCTGCCTCTAGTAAGTCTTCCTTCCCATACTGAACATTATTTTAATTAAATCCATTGGCAATGCTGCTTTCTACTTTTAACAACCAGAGATCAGTTACCTAAAATAAAAGTAAAGTGTCATGATTCCTGACTACCTTGTTTCTGAAACCCCCTGCTGTGCTTTGCTCATTTTCTTAATGCAACTCCATGAAAGCTTCGTAATTACATTTCTGTAAAAGGCACTCCAAACACTTTGATAACCATGATCTTCTGAAACTAGGAGACAAGTTATGGGGACTGTTTCATCACCAACCTCTGGCTTGTTACATGCTTTTACAGTAATGTTAACTTATGGTGCAGTTTTCAAACATTCCAATCTGGTCAGTAGGGTGCAATGCATTTACACACCTGTGAAACACACAGGTGTTCATAACTGAGTGATGAAAGGATGTTGCCTTTCCTGTATGCAGTTTCCTTCAGGACCTTTCTGGTCTTTGTTGTTTTTGTTTGCTTGTTTTCCTATTTTATGAGGAAAGGCTTCTAAACTGATTTCACAACTCATTAATGGGTTGTAGCATGCAGCTGGATAAACACTTTGTTTCTAGAAATAACCACTTCATTGTTATGTTGGTGCCCACGCTAGATCGAAGAGTTTTATGAAACACCTAGAAAATTCTTGAGATTTATGAGCTCCTTAGCCTGAAAAGGAAACATCATCGTGGAAAGCACTTCAGTAATGCCCTCCCTCCTACATGTCTGTGCGGGGTAAAGGTGTTCTCCAGGCTTATGCAAAAGGTAGAGTACAAGCGCTCCCCAAACACATCATGAAATTGTGTTTTATTTCTTTATGTACAATAAAAGATTGTTCTGCTGAATCTATGCTATTCTCTTTCATTCTTTTCTTCACGGTTTCTAATAATTTTTCTGCATTTGATAAGGGTTTGCATTTCACATGAAGTTTTCTAAATGAATGATTCGTATTGGATGTCATGCTTTAAATGTGACAAAGAGTGGATTATCACAATGAAAAGGAAGGGTGTTGAATAAAAGAGCAGACAGACCGGGCTTGATTGATGTTCGGAAGTTATTTTTTGCTGTGAACTCCCGTCAGCCTAGACATCATAAAACAGAAAGGAGGCTTGGTTCAGCTCTCGTGCCCTTAGGGGATGTATGGAAAGGATTTAAAATTCTGATAGAGTAACTTCAAAAACAGAGCAGCTGAAATAATTCACTTCACTACAGAGCAGCCAAGTGAACTCTTAAGTTGAAATGATACCTTTTGAAGTTGCACATGGTTCCAAGAAGACACAGTGTTCTCAGACCTCTGTTGAGGATACCAACTCCATCTTCTTTACTGGGGTCTAAGAAGACATGCCCTGGCTGTCCTGGCACTTTCTAAAGGATCATTTCCTAAATCATGAGCAAAATAGCAACATCCAAGAAGGAGTGAAAGAAAAGGAGGTTGAGTTTCGGAGCAGAAATTTTCATTATAGCTCAGAAAAAGTTTCTAGAGATTCATTGGCATTATTGTATGGAGGCAGAATAAGGAACGCTGTGAGTTATCCAGAACCAGACACGTTCATCACTGCATTCTAAACATATAAGTATCACATTTGGGTTAAGAGGTCTTAGTATCATCTTAAAAGCAGAAACAGAAAGGCAGAGAATGGAGCAAGAATCACTAGCAGCTGATGGACTCACAGTCCTGCCTTATCTTTGTGTTTCTTTGCCTGTGTGTACTGCACTGCCACCATCATCCATGGACAAGGTTTCCAGGTTGACCCCACCTGTGACATTGCTGTAGCTAACACAGCTACCTCATAAATCACATGGGATACAGCAAAGCTAGTGCATGTGTTGATAAGTAACGTGATGTTTTACATGTGTGGGAAGGCATAGTCCTCTATGTGTTTGCTTCTGGAAACATGTAGATTCATCATTCCACATATACACACTGGCTAAGTCATTGCTCAGTAATTTTAAAAGTTATTGCTGTAGTCAGAGGTGAAAGCGGAAGTAAACAATTTTAAAACAGACTGAAACAAGTATGAACAATTGGAATATTCTCTAAAGGTTGGAGATTCGCATGCTTGTCATTAGATGGCTATTTTTCTAGAATCTTATTTTTAAATGAGATCCTTCTATCTTGAATTGATGTGCAAAAAGCATATGGTACCATGGCAATATGGATGATACTTATGATTTTAATAACATGAGATGGAATTATGGTTGGGGAGAGTCAGTGATACTTGCAAAAGACAAATCTTCACATGTATTGGCAATAAAATATAAAAACGTAACTCTTCAAGTTATATTAATAAAATTTTAGTCTACATTTTCTCAGGTAAAGTGGAAATGGCAGTATCTTTTGGAGTGAGTGAAGGTGTGTGTGTTTGTTTGTGTGTGTGTGTGTGTCTGTGTGTGTCTGTGTAAGACAGCAATCTACATCAGGTGTATTAACGTATCACTGTTCACCTTACCTTTTATGTTAACACAGTGTACTGCTGTGTGTGTGATGCTACAGTTGAGTACGAGAGCAGCTGCCTTGGCAAACATGTAGGACAGAGGATAGCAGTGAGGAGTTGCTTCTCTCCTTTCACTATAGGATGGAGGGATTTATTTTATCCTTTGAACCATCCTCCTGGCCTTTGATCTTATTCCTTTTTAAACTTTGTTTTATTTATTATAGTTTATGAATGTAGGGTATCTGGTGTGTTGGTACATTTGTGCTATGGCCCATCCCTGAAAGTCAGAGTACAACTCTATGCAGTCTGGTTTCTCCCTTCACCTTATGAGGACACTAGAGGCAGAACTCAGGTCACCAGGATTTCACTGTGATCATCTTTTACTTGTTGAGCATTCTTGCTGTCTTCAAAAAATAAATGTATGTATTTATTGGTGTACATATGTGGATAGAGTGTATGTGGGAGTCAAAGGATAACCTAAAAATTAGTTCACTCTACCAAATGTATTGGGGATCAAGTTCAGGTCGTCAGGCTTGGTGGCAAGAAGCTATATCTCCTTAGTCAACTCATTGGTTTATCTATCTTACAAACCTTGATCTCACATCCTTGGCTAGACTAGCTGAACACTAAACTCCCATGTTTCTCCTGCCTCCTCTCACACCCTAGCATTGGGATTACAGATACATGCTATCACATCTGACTTTTTATTGAGTGTTACTTATCTGAATGCAGGTCTTACAGTTTTTTCATCAAGCATGTTACTATCTGAGTCATGTCTCCATTCTGCAGAAATGTATTATTCTAAAAAAGCAAAATAAAACAAAAAAAGAAAAGAAAGTTTGCTGTTCAGATACAGAGCTAAGAATCTAGAAAAATCTTATTCAAGATGTGCATATACTATATTATCAAGTACTTAATTCTGAGGAGATTGCCAAGCCCTAGGTATCAAATCTTTACAAGTGATGGTAAATTTTGTTCCCCACAGGACTAGATTATATTGTGTGCTTGCTGATGAATCTTCCAGTGGAGCATTGATAGATTTCTGTAATTCTGGTCTTGGCTGGGAGTTTGGTAAAATGCCATAGAGCCAGAATAATTTAAGGCCATGTTTTAGAAGGCTTTCATTTTTAAAATATTTATTACTGAAGTTATTTTTTAAGGTTTCAAAATGTCAGACTTAGCCAGGCAGTGTATCTGTTCCTATAATTCCGCCTTGAGATGCTGAGAAAGCAGCTTCAGAAGTTCGAGATCATTCTTTACCCAAAATTCCTTGACAGTAAACCTGTGGTTATGGAAGGCTGTGACTTCTGGTCTGGTCAAAATTGTTTAGCTTCCAGTTCTGCAGTCTCTAGTAATTGTTTACCTTTTCTGAGACTCAGCTTTCTAGCATTAAATAAAGTCTTAATTATCTTGCAAGCTGTCCTGAAGTCTCTTACTATTTCTGAAATATATACTATGCTGTATTTGATGTCATCTTGGCCATTGTGCTTAGTGTTGTTACCAGCATAAGTGAACAGTGGTCATTGTTCTTGTGTGAATTCGGAGAAGATCCCTTTAAGTCTACTAAACACTAACTTCTTCCTAATGAAGAAGTTAGACTGAAAAAACACAATGAATTGATGAATTCATATTGAACTAATATCAATGAATGAATTAATTGAATTAATATGAATTAAAGCAATATGAATTAATATTACTTTGAATGAGTTTTTCTAATGGAACCTTAGCTTAATAAAGCTTTGCATAAATTGCCCTGATGGAACTATGCTATGAAATTTGGCTATGCTAAGTCTGGTTAAGTTGCCTTAGCTTCTTTCACATAGCTGAGCAAAATTATAATCCTTCAAACATCAGTTTGTCAATCCACACATCAGTGATCACTGTTGAGGCTACTCGCCTTTTTTATGAATGATGCCTCTTTGGCATTTGTGCCTGATGTTGCAAACTGCAGATGTTGTTACTGCCAATAATACTTCTCTCTTACCTTGTCTAGTATTAATTTTTCTGGGATATTACTATTCTTTGTTAATCCAATCTACAGTACAGTCTTCGTTGGAAAATTAATTTGTCTCAAGCTAAGTAAGCAATGTGAATGGATACAAAGAAGAACATGTGTGGGGAAAATCATGATGTTTTCATTGGCTTTGCTCAGAACAAGAGAAAGAAAACCCAGGGGCGTGACTAACTTAGACATGGTAGATGTGGATCCTTCCACAAGATGGCACTCACTTGCCCTCTTTTTTAAATTGATACAAATGAATGTGTCACCCTAAATATACACAGAATAAATATATAAAATGTATCTGGCTTCAAATATTGTAAAATATGATATCATATTTCTTATGCCTAATACCAGTGAGTTTCATTTTACATCCTTTTTTGTGTGTTTAAGTTTATAGTTAGATGTAAGAGTAGAATTACTTCTCCTCCCTCTCTCAAGAGGTATGGCAAAAGCAGCAATAACCTAAAAATGTCTCTTGAGCCCCACTTGCATGGTAACCTATTAAAACATGATTGAAGACTAACTGAAAATGAAAACAAAAATGAGACACAGCTTTATCACTATTATTTTGGATCTTAAATAAATGTTTGGCTTTTACAATATTCTCTAAGGTATTTCCATCTGCATGAGTCAGAAGCATGCCCAGCTCCGAGAAGCCTTGGGCTGGGCAGCCTTGAACTCCTTGCTTTTGTTGGTCACGTGGTAAATGCCATGGGATTCGTGATGCCTGAACTTAACTTCAACTGGAATTTCTAAAAAATACATTTTGATTTTAAAAAATGGGGAAAATGGTTGGTGCTGCAAATAATTTTGTTATCAGATAAAAACTAATATTTATTATTGATTAAAACATTAGAGAAAAATACCAGCTCATCATGTTCATTGAAACAAAGCTTTAAGTGGCAAATAGGGAACAGATAGAACTTAAGTATAATTCTTTTATCTAAGTACTATCCAGAACGATCCTTCATAGCTCCCAAGATTAGAGGGCATGGGGCACATTCAAGGTGACATGGTTGTAGAAAAATGTAATTATAGCTCTGGATTTCTATCATTAGTATGGAGTCATATTTTATTTGCTAGTCATCAATTATATTTTCCTGAAGCTTGGAAGGTACAGAGAAGGTATGGGAAAATGACAATGTATTTGATCTGCGAATGCTGTGATAATGATCACCGTTGAGAAGCCCTGTTTGTAATATAAAATCCAGTGTCTCAATTTAGAGTGGAAAACTGTGACTCATATGAGATGGATTGCTGGAGGTTACAGACATTCCCCACACGGTTACTATGGCTATTATTTTGTAGTTTTACATCATTTTTTACATAATTAGCCCTGTATTAGGAGCTAATATTACCAAATATTTACCATCTTGTTACACTTTGAAAGAAAAAAAACATATATTCAGGAAGGATTTTTAGAAGAAAAGTGTTATTATAGAGAAAGAACCTGGGACATATGAAAATGTTCATAGGAAAGCAAGACTGACACTAATAAATATTGATACAAAACCTTGATAAGGGCTCAACACCAAGCTTTGTGTTCTGTCTTTATTAGTTTGCTTACACTAACACATTCTATGGAGACAAAAAGCACTATTTTCTTTGTTAACAGGCAAGGCATCTGAGAATCAGAAAGGTGACCTATGTTTGTAGCTTAGTTAGGGGCTGTATTGGCAAAGTGGAAAAGCGACTATTACGTTTGAGGCACTATAGCATTGGCTTGAGTTCCCTAGGTTGATCCCCAACACTAACAAAAAAAAGAAAGGGAGAAAGAGCTCTAGAGAGGTAGTGACAAGGAGAGAGGAAGGTGGGAAGGAAGAGGGAGAAGGAAAAGAGAGAGCAGAGAGAAAGTATTAGAGAGACAAAGACAGTAAGAAGTAGGCAAGTGCTTTCAATTTGAAGGTAGAGTTAAATCCTAATACTACCTGTCCCAAGGCTTGTGTCTTAAACCTTAATCTTCTCATTGGTTTTAAGGGCTGTAGATATCAGAATTGACTCTTTCCATATATATATGTATGTATATATATATATATGTATATATATATATTCATTTGAATATTTATATATATTCATTTGAATATTTATATATATATATCCATTCCTTTATCCTTTCAAGTTTGTAGATCATTGAAAAATATATTTTCAACAAACTTAACAGAGATTAGATTTGATATAGAGGAGAAGCACTGATTTTTGGAGCCTGAAAACAATCAAAGAATCCAAAGAGGCAACTCTGCCCTGTGTGGATGGACTGGTGTCTTTAAAATTTACATAGTCCAAACAAGCTTTTAAAACATTTTCTGGGTCACATAAACAAAAGAACATATGAAGCTGAGGAGGTGTCTCCTCTTAGCAATTTTCACTATGGTCATACACATGAAAGGTTTGAATCCATTCTGAACTGATCAGTGGCAATCCACACTTGGTTCTAATCAGGGTCTTAGAGCGTGGATCCAGGAGCAGTGGGCTTTGCATTTTCACACACACTTTTGCCAAACTACACTTGTAGCCACTTTCTCTTATTGTAGCTACAATAAAAGCTTTGCCTTCATGTAACAATATATTCATAAACCATTGTTATTTAGATTGTCTGTGTTGTATTATATTTTGAGAGACTAGTCCATATTTTAGAGGAGCTGAGCTTAGGGGAAGTGGAATTGAGGGACACGTAGTATTATTTGAAATAAAAGCCCCAAAGTAGAATTAACATATTAAAGAAAATGTATTATTAAATAGATTACATTTCATTGAACATAACTAGAAATCAATATATACTTGTTTTAAAAATCAATGATTTCATAATGACTCTTTTGAGCACATATATCAAGGCCATTGACTGTATTCATTCCCCCTCTTCCCATCCATCCCTCCTTTACCACTTCAACTCCTCTCCTTTTCCTTCCCAAGTAGCAGTCCATTTTGGTGTCATATGCCTGTGTATGTATCTATAAAATCTAAATTCATGTACAATAGGAAGTGTGACCTTTATCCCTCTAGGTCTGGCTTACTTCTCTCAGCTTGATGACGCCAGTTCAGTTCATTTTTACTTGTGTCTGAGTAGAGCTCCATTGTGCCTATGTACCATTCAGTTAGGTGTATTTGCCAGAGTGCTAGCTGAATGACATTGTGGTTCTATTTTTAGTTTTTTGAAGAACCTCTATACTAATTGTCATGGTGTCCTCACAAGGTTGCACTTCTTCCAGAAATACCTGAGTTCCTTTCTTCTATTCACTTACCAACATGTGCCCTTTAATTTATATGTTTTGAAGAAGATTCCAAAAGCTCTGTAAATCCTTCTAGGAATTAATCCATAGAATTTCGGGGAGTTAAAAGGCTTCAGCACAGTAAAGAAAAAAATGAGTGGCTCAAAGAGCCAACTAACAGAATGAAAACTTTGCCTGATCTCTCTCTCTCTCTCTCTCTCTCTCTCTCTCTCTCTCTCTCTCTCTCTCTCTCTCTCTCTCTCTCTGAGTCTGATAGAAAATTAACTTTACCATGAACAAGAACTCAGGAAATTTAAACAGCCTAATAAGCAAATGCATTGTTCTGTGAATCTTATTGAGAATCTCTTGATTTTTTTTCTTTAAAAGAACAAGCCATTTTTAATGACTTCAATTTCATGTACAATTTTGATCCAAAACTCAAAATCCAAATAATGGATCTTGGAAAAAATTTTCTTTTAGATGAAATTTTATACCTTTAGGAATTGAAGATATTTGAAGTTTGTTAAATATTATGTAGAAAATGTACTGTTTCTGATTTTGAACCTTCTTTTTAACAAAAAGAAAAATTTTGATTCATAAACAGTGTTGGAATTAGGGGGTAGAGAGTGTAGCTCAGTATTATAGTGCTTTCATACACTCATAGTACCCTGGGTTTGATTCTAGGTACCACTGGAAAATGACATTTTTAAACAAAATGTTAGAAGAGGAATCTTGAAATTAAGAAGGAATTAACACGTAGGTTGCACAGATTAAGGCCTATTGACTACATTAGCTGATGTTCTCCAAAGAGGCAGCATCACTGGGATTTACATAAAGAATACTTGTAAGGACTTGGCCCACATGATCAAGGAGGCTAAGAAGATGGGAGGTAGAGAGATCCTCTCCAACTTTGGAAGTTGAGAAACTGGAGGAGTTACTAACATAAATCCAGGGAGGCTAGAGAACAGGAAGTGAGTTGTTGTAGGTCAAGCCTGCAGGTGAGAAACAAAGAAGTCATACTTCACTACTCCCTCCGGATTTTGTCTGGTTGGTATCAAAGGGTTCTGTGATGCCACTGACTTTAGAGCAAGCTTTTTTTTTTTTTCTAGAACTTTCCAAGGGAAATGCTTGTCTTAACCAGAATTACCCTCAGACATACCAGGTAGAGTATCAGTTTGTCTCAGCACTCCATGAAAAGTGACGTACAAAATTAATTACCACAGGCCCACCCCTAGTCAACATAACCCCACATAGATCTCCTTAAACCTCTCTTGTTCCCAGTAAATGACGAAACAATAAGAAAGTGCTGCTTCTGCGTAGCTTGATAAGACATCTTTGACACTATAGCAAATACACAAATATTTTCTTTCAACACAAGTCAGTGATGTTTATTTACTCTCCTGCATTTTCAATAAAATAGCAATGGAGATAAAAATTCTTAAATAATTATTTAGTTTGTTAACCAATAAAAGACATGTTATGCATTATAAGAAAATAATAAAAGAAGACAAAGAAGAAGAAGAAGAAGAAGAAGAAGAAGAAGAAGAAGAAGAAGAAGAAGAAGAAGAAGAAGAAGAGAAGGAGATGGAGACAAAGGGGGAGGGGAAGGGGGAGAGGGAGGGGGAGAGAAAGATCCATTCACTAGAAACACTTGTAGAAATCTCCAGACAGTTGTAGCCCATCTTTTCTATATTTGTGACTATTGTCTTCAGGGTACATTACATAGTCTCTTCAATTTCAGGAACAGTGTAATTCAGTCAGCCAAATCTTCATTTTGAACAGCTGTAGGCATTACAGTTCCAATCTAGAACAGGTTGCTCTAGTTTTCCATTGACCTTAATCACAGGACATGGAAATACTGGCAGAAACCCTAAACAATCTCCTACATTCCAGACATAGTATTCATTAGGAAATAGTCATCTAATGTGTAGATCTTAGAAGACAGGAATCCTCACTGTCTATATTGAAGTTTTTTTTCTTTGTTATTTCAAAGGACTGAGGAGACTAGAGTTTCCTGGGAGCTGTCTAGAGTTCCAAATCAATGCAAGAGGTATTATATCTCTTAATGAGAGCTGCCCTTACTTTGTATCTCTCAGTCAGTACACAATTGAAAAGATAGGCATAATGCACACGCACACAGACACAGAGACACAGACACAGACAGACACACACACACACACACACACATCCTTGGTGCATACATTCATACAATGTGCACAAAGAAAGGTATTTATTCTGTTGTTTCTTTCCTTCAAATGTTGAAGTGTGTATGTTTTACCCTTTCACATATCTCCTTAATCAATCATCCCCTGATGAGTTCCTAATTATTCCATTTTCTTTAATAACAGGAACTTAGTCCCTTGATTTTCACTTCTAAATTATTTCATTGGTCTGTTTTATAAACTTTGCATTTTTCTAAATATATAATTTTTATTGTCACTGTAATCTTTTTTGTAACATCACAAACAGATGTACAGAATTTCTTTATTATGTGGACAAGGTGATCTGCTTATGTTCTCTGTGGGGAGTGGATAAAGTCCTGAGTGAATGTGTATTGTTTAGATGAGCATGGCCACATCAAGGACTCCAGTGTCTCAGACCTATGGGAATGGAAAGGCCTTCCTCAGGTCAGGCTCAGGTTAATGACAAAGCCTTCCTCTGGTCAGAGTATAGATGTATAGAAGGTATCAACTACAGCTTCCTTCTCTAGGATGACTTCAATTTGAGACTGCTCTCCAACACAGAACAAGATTAATTTACCCACCTCCTCATTTAGCTGTGTATGATAAACCTACCACCCCATTTAGCTAAGTATAATCAACCCACCTTCTCATTCAGCTGTGTATAATAAACTTATCTCTTCTTTCAGCTGTATATAAGAACCTCATGCTTATTTTACTGAATATAATAAACCCACCTCCTCCTCTTTCAACTGTATATAATAATGTCCTGCATATTGTATCAAATATAATAAACCCACCTACTCACTCAATTGTATACAACAAACCCACCTGCTCATCCAGCTGAGTATAATAAGCTACATGCATTTCTGGACTGGTGATGTGTCTCTACCAGAGCCCAAACCCTACCTGGCCCTAGCTTTTCTTTACGCATGTCTGTTATTTCTTCATTCCCCATCATCACTCCTATTAGATCAGTCACAAGACCATGCACATGGCAGCAGTCCTCTTGTGGTCCACCCCACTTCACAGTGTCATCCTTCCAAAGCCACATAACACTGGAAAGGAGAATGAGATGTCAACTAACATGTTATTTGAATTAAGTTGTGTAGGCTGATGCAATAGCATGTTAACTGTTTCATATATTTATGAAATTAGAGGATAAACTAAGTGACCTTTAAGTTTCTTTACAATGCTGTAGTGGTCATTTGGATAATTTTAATGTCTTCAAACATTTCTCTTGTGGTGTGAAGATAATCTCAAACATAGTCTTCTCTAGGGAAACATCTCTATATAACACCACAAACCCTATGACCAGATCTTTTGCTATGCCCCAGGCTTCTCTTCCTTGTTGCCATGACACCATGTGCTTCTCATTGCACAAGCATAGGAGCATAGTAGATGGAGATTACCTTGTCAGATGAGTTAAGTCCATTTGAAGTCTATAGAATTGACCTTCACTGATGTGCCAGTCCCTCCCTGTAAGCCGAAGAAAGAACATATTTCCAAATCTGCAAAGTTTGATGCTCTGGCACTGCAAGATTTTTTTTCTAGGTTGCTCTGAAGAGGAAGCTTAACTGTAGTTATAGCTTCTCTGCTTGAGATGGGAATGAATACGAGAGAGAGAGAGAGAGAGAGAGAGAGAGAGAGAGAGAGAGAGAGAGAGAGAGAGAG
>NW_021604564.1:15700254-15707405 GCF_004785775.1 Grammomys surdaster | reverse complement strand
GAGAGAGAGAGAGAGAGAGAGAGAGAGAGAGAGAGAGAGAGAGAGAGGAGAGAGAGAGAGAGAGAACAAGGCTCTTGGACAATCATTGAAAAAAATAGAAATATGTCTTCTTTGAATTCTCTTCTTAGTTAAAAGTGAACAGTGAGATTTGCATAGACATAATACAATTAGCAGCAGAGTCATTTTAGTAACTGTCTAGAGAGTCACAGAGGCCATGAGAAAGTAAAAGCTCTACATTACATCTTCCTACTGTAATTTCATGTTTACTGGTGCTGACAAATTGGTTATTCCTGCTACAGGGATGCATGCATTGTGCTAAGACATGGAGAGCTTTGTTTTCCTAGGAAAAGAGAATGCATAGTACAGTGTATACAAATTTTCCCATCTAGTATATTTTCTGATGATATCTTAAAGAATGTTTTTGGTGCATACATCAAAAGAGGGCGGGATATTTTACAACTGTAAACCATCCTTGCATAGCAGGGATGTAGCCCATTAATTCTCAGAGCTTGAGGCAAGGCTGACAATTCATAAGTGGTAAATCCAGAGAGTTATGAAGATATTAAATCTCACATCTGGTGAGAAAATGTGTTATTTCACTGGGTTGATTGATGGACATTTTCCCATTGCAGTGCAGTTTGGGAGTACGTGCTGTTAATTGCTAGGGTTTTAGAAAAGCTCTGTAGTTCAATTCCAATTACTTTAGTTTTGAAAAACAGAACAGCTGGGTGGTGAAATTGCCTGGAGCTGTCACAGAGGGAGGGCATGAGCCAGAAGCCTGACCTCCACAGTCCTGACGTGGATTATCTGCAGAGCTATTACTTAGTGCAATTGGACGCTCCCAGCACAGGAGGTTCTTTTGCTTTTCACGTTTCTGGATTGGGAGTATGCTCGTTTTCTGACCATCCTTATGATCGTCACTGACTAGCCAACTGCCTCTGAATATTGCACATTTGCCTCTGTCTTCACCAGGGAGAGATGAGAAAGCTGAATCTCATCATCACATCATGGTCTCCTAGTTGCAAGGCTTCAGAGCCACAGGGTTAAAAACTGCTCACTGCTTTCTTAAGCTTTCAGAGTGAACTTTTCGTGCCCCTGCATGTGGGGTAATTACGTGTTTCCACACATCCTCTTGCTCTATTGAGTAAAGCTAGAAAGAATAATCTTGTTCATCGTTTTGAATTTATCCTGTATGGGAGGCTAGAAGGAACCATTCCAAGTAGTATAGCTAATCCATAAATCTATCTATCCAAGTTTACTGCCAGATTGGACAGCCATAAAACATATGGATCTTTTCCCTCTTTGCACAGTAACTCCTTTTCATGTAAGTCTTAGATGGGGAAAATATTCAAATCATACCTATGTTTAATTCGCTACTTCCTATACAGGAACTATTTCCTCTTTGGAACTTAAGTATTTCATGATGCATGACTAAATAGATTTTTTTTTTGAGGCTGAGGATATGACTCAAGAGTTAAAAGTATTTTTATTTTGCAAAGCAGGAGGAGCTGATTTTGAATCCCTAGCATCCATGTTAAAAGTCAAGTGTGGTTACTCCTGCTGGAAATCTTAGTATCTGGGACCACAGAAAGGAGACCCTGGGGGCTTGTTGGCCATCCAGCCTAGGCAAATGGGCTTTGTGTTTTAGTTCCGTGAAAAACCAAGTCTAAAGGGTTGGGGGCCAGAGGAAGATACCCAAGATTCTACTCTGGTTTGTAGATTTTCATAGGTGGTTGTGCACACACGTATACTCACATACATATATCACATAAACATATACCACACACATGTAGCATACTACACCTAAAATAAATTTTGCTATTTTATGTTACACTGTAATATAGTTTATTAAAATTGAGTTCATTAATATCTCACATTAATGTTATTACAAACCTGAGATATTATAATAAATATTGGTTTAAAATAATTTATATATTTTACCCAGACATGGGTAAAATACATTTCTGTAATTCCAGCATTGAGGAGGATGAGTTAGGAAGATGGCAAGATGGAGACCATCTTGGACTATCTTAAAAAAAGCATTCTGTATTTTATTGGGCTGTGAGTAACAGGATCAGTTAGCCTGGCAACTGGTGCCCACTGGGTGTATACCAATTCTGATGCAATCTCTGAACACTGAGCCATGAAGTGAAGTATAGAACATCAGTGCCATGAAATTAAGACTTCCGGCTCACTGTGGAGAGGAAAATGGAAGCTGTAGGTTTAGAACTCCCTAGACTCCACACAGCATTCCATCTGCATGTGTGTGTTCTTTATAATAAACTCACTGTGACTGTAAAAGCTCTCTAAGTCCCAAGTCTTAACAAACCATTCATTAGAACCACAGTTTTCTGAACTTACAAGTGACAACTGCTTCTAGAAGTTAAGATGTTTAACAAATGATTGTTCATGCTACCTAAATGCTGAGGAAATAAGCTTAAACTCCCACAAAATACTGAAAGTTGTTTAACCTCCGTTATCCTATCAGATCTGTTATTTGAATTTGGGAAATTAAATTATAGATTAAGTTTTGACATCCTAATGTCAAAGTTCATGCCTACATTTATTGTTTAGAAAGTTTGTTAAAGTAAATGCATGTCTTAAGAAATTAGCTAATTAAAAGTATAATACCTAAAATTATTGTGACTGTGTATGTGTGTGTGTACATATTTGTGTATGTGTGCATATGTGGTAAGCATGTGTGTGTGTGTGTATGTGTGTGTGTCTGATAGGTATGTATACACGTGCATGTGATTCAGGTTCTCAAGTGTGTATGGAGGTCCGAGACTGACATGAGGTTACCCATCACCACTACCTACCACCTTATCTCCTCCTTATCTTTTGAACATCTTGTTTCGGTATGGAGCTCACCAATTCAGCAAGACTGCATAGCCCAGAAGCTCCAGGAATCCTTCTGTCTCCACCATCACAATGTAAGGATTTTGTATGTCTGGGAATCTGAAGTCAGAGCCTCATTCTTGCATGGCAAGCACTGTGCTAGCTGGGCCACTTCTCCATTCCCTACTTTTAAGATATGGCTTTATGATTAATAGCAAGCCAATGGAAAATCAGAGAGAAAAAGAACACTGGAAAAAGAAAAGAAATGCTCACATATGATGCTATTTCAAGCAGCTTGAGAGAATTATCTGTGGGAACATAAAATCCTTACTTTGTTCCTCTGGTGAAATATTCTTAAAACAAGAATTTCCTCTTCTTCCTCTTACATTTACAATTTTGTCAATGTTAAAGAATCCCCTTCATATTGATTATCTTAATTTTCTCACTGGGCTGATAGCTTAGTGTATAAAGTGCTTGTTATATGCAAGTATAAGGGTGTCAGTTAAAAATCCTAAGCACCCTTACAAAAAGTTGGGTGTCATGGCACCTGCTTGTAGTCCTAGCCAAAAAGAAAAAAAAAAAAAAAAAAGCAGCAGGACACAGACCTCTCAGCCTCAGGTGAGTGTGGATGCTTGCATTGCCTTTTGATGTTTTCTGCTCTACAGGTCTATAACGTTGCCAGACTTCCAACCATTCACCAAGAATCATATGGTACTGTCTCATAGAATTGACAACTCTCCTTTAACTCCCAAAGCAAAGCCACTGTTCTGGACTAAATAGAAAGCATCCACCCAAGGCTTTGGTTGTGAAGCCTTGATCACCATTGTAGTGTTCTGAGGTCAGACTTTAGGGAAATGTCAACTGTGATTGTGATAGCTTCCATCTAATTAATGATCAATCCAGTACTTAATACATATTTTGATGCTGTCATTGAGAAGTAGGGGAAGGGGAGGGTCTCTGGGTGCATCTTGAAGTGAATCATTCATCTGAGTTCTTTTTCCTTCCTCGTCTCCCTATCTCCATTTTCTTCTTCAGCTCCATCTTGAATCCAACCTCTGTCTATATTTCTTTCCCTCTCTCTCCTCCCTACCATTTGGTGAACAGGTTCCTTCTCTGTAGTTTTGCTGCCGGCTACAGAACTAAAAGCAATGGATCTAGTAGATCCCAGACAGAACTCTCTGAAGCAACACCTGCCACACTTCAGTTGTTTATCTTAGATATTGTGTCCCAGAAGAACCATCTAACTAACATTGTTATAGAGATATCTAGTCAACATACAGAGAAATCCATGGCTCTAGAGCTGTATATTAATGACCAACTTATATAGGAATTATGAAATCTCCTTCGTATTGTGGTTGACACTTATCTCCAAACTGTAAGTTACTAGTTGAGAGCATCCAAAAATTACCTTAAGGTAAATAGAAGAGATTCACACCTGAATTCATCTTGTTTCAGTGAGTAGGGCACTGATTTGTGTCCACACAGTCAGTAAAATACATGGTTTCTGAAGGGAAAATTTGGGGCAAGCAGGATCCAACTAATCCTGTGTGTTATTTTAGGCATATGTTCTCAAGTGCTTTCTTTCTTTTTTATTTTTGCTGGACAATTTAAACCAAAGAAAACGTGTTCTTGGTTTTAATATTGAACACACCAGTTCTCATAGGGTTTCCATCGAAGCCTTCCTTACACAGCAAATAGAAGGACACTTGTGCTTGGGAGTGTCAGGTGGGACAGAGGGGATTCCATGTGTTATAGTACTTTGAATAATAACTATTTTTGTTTTTATTTGAAAATACTGTTGGACATACTTTGTTCTTCTGAGGGGAAAAAAAGGCAAAAACAATTAAAAAGCTTATTCCAAAGAGATCTGGTCTATTACTTGTAAGTTTCAGGCATTTCTGTCTGCTTGTAGCCTACTCTTAATATATGGTGTGTGCTGGACGCATGAGTGGGGAGGGGATGAGTTTGGAGGCAGTAGGGTTCTTCAGAATGGCTGTTGCTAAGGAATATGTGGAATTTACTGTGTTTCAATATAGACTGAAAGTGGTGGGGTGATAAAAAGAGGGGCCCCTACTAAACCTTTCCTGAGCATAGCTCAATGTAGAACCTTTCGAAACAGACCACTTAGCAGTACAGTGTGAGCACAACCAGCCTAAACTACTTTCTCAGCTCTAGTGTATAAAATCCATTTTTTTCTAAAATAAATTTTCTTTTATTTCAAAATCAGATACTATAAATATTAATTATATTTTGGTGTTAAAGAGACTTATGTTTCTTTATGTTATGAACACTTCTTTTAAGCCTATCATAAAATTCTATATGCTTCTTGAGTAACAATTTTACAGAGTTTGTTTTGCATGTGCTTGCATGTCTGTATGCATGTGTGTGTGTAATAATGTCAGTAGATTACTAGCACAGATGGCATCTGTGAATCTTCTTACACTGTACCCTGGGTTTCCAACTCTATGTTTGTAGCCTTTCAGGACATGTGTAGCCTCAGGTGATTAAATTTCTTTCTACAAAAGATAGCACCTGTTCTATCTACTTCATGGGGCTTTGGGTGTTAACTTAGATAATTAAGTTTACTGTATAAACTAAAGAATATTATTGCAACATAAGACATTATCAGCATTATTTCCACTTCATGAAGAATTTCATATTCTTTTTAATTCCTTGCAATTATTATTGTAAGGAATTGGGGGAGATCTCTAAACGTTACTAAGAACAATCTACAGTAAAGAATGATTGAGTACTTGAATCCACTGTGAATTTCTTCTAGAAGTTCCGCCCCTGTCTTGTGGAAGAGCCCTTTTTGTGTGTTTATGTGGTTTAGATAGCTTTTAATTTGTTTCTTTTTACTTGCTCTCAGCTATCACAGCTACCGACCCTGTGGGAAGCTTTCTTTGTCTTATGATACATTTTTAAGTGAGATAGTGAAACTGTTTTAGTTTAATGCATTTTTTTCAGGTCTCCTGTAAGTGGCAGTTTTGAACAATTTCCGATTTATTCTGTTATAATGGCATTTTAAAAAGATTACCCTTAGGCATTATGATGGTTTTAGAATAAATCTAGCTAAAAATTTCATCTTCACTGTAAAACAGAAAGCTCCTCGATGTCTGTAAACACAGTCCATCTTTCTGAGACCTTGCTGTTTGGAGGCATGATTATCCCCTGAGGCTATTGAACAGCAGTGATTCATGGCATCTATTTGTCATTGTGTATTTCCAACACAATCTACAATCATCAATTTACTTAACCACCGACCTGCCCAGGACTAAGTAGCAAATGTGACCGAGCTAAGACTTAAGGTGGTAGGAACACCCAAAATTGCTTTCAGTGCCATTAATACTATCCCACCTGTTTTGATTACAAGTCACCTTCAGAAGAAAAAAGAATAAATGTAAGCTCTTCCTGATACTCCTTGTCCTTCATTTACTCTTAAGCGGAGTGATGTGACACTGATTTGGTGGGACTGTGTATAACCCTGTTTCTTAGCTGCAGTTTCCTGTTGTAGAGAGATCCTTTGGGTAACTCTCTGTACTTTTCCTCTAAGGTCCAATTCTGATGCTACTTTAGAACTGAAAGGTCCTATATCAAACTTCTCCTTCTTTTTCCCTCTGATTTACTCAAGTTATTCCTCTGGCAGTGTCTCAGACATCTTTACATGCATCTACTATGGCTTTGACCACAGGTTTGGTTTAGCTGTAAGCCTGGGACTGAGGCTGAGGCATCTCAATGACACATCAGGTTTGCTCACCTGTCTACCAGCATTCTCCAGTACAGTGGTTGAGGATGTAGGAACTCATAGGTTCCTGGCATCTCCCACTAGGCAGAACACAGGTGCACTGGGAGGCCTTGACCTAGACTCCTTTTGCTCTGTGTGAAGATAAAAGATGGGACCCCAATCAGATGGATTCTAGTGCTCTTGAGAATCCCCACTCTCACCCTAAAGAATCATCATTACACATCCAACCAGGACTCATCTGACTAACAGCTGCCATCACTGGTGAATGTCTCCCTCATTGTTACCGTATCCACTGTCATCTTAGAAGTCTTTCAGTGTGCCTGGCACTGTCCTTGATGTCTTACCAGTTAACACATGTTAACTTGTTAATGTTAACGTTCGGCATAGACATTCAATGTGGGAATCACTGTTGCTCTTCAGGTAACAAAAGGTCAGGTTCCAAAAGACTAAGACCATATCCCAAGTTGCAATAGCTGGTGAGCTAGGCTGCCAGAAGACAAACCTTGTGACATGCGGATTTCATTTTATTTTATTTTATTTTATTTTATTTTATTTTATTTTATTTTAT
>NW_021604564.1:15694644-15700244 GCF_004785775.1 Grammomys surdaster | reverse complement strand
ATTTTATTTTATTTTATTTTATTTTATTTTATTTTATTTTATTTTATTTTATTTTATTTTTGTGCTACCCAGTACCATTTGGTATCATCTCAGCATCACTTGCTTCTTGGTATACCTGCTGATTGTGTCAGCTCCTTTTTCCTCTTTGTCTAGGAAGCTGGGAGTGGTGAGAAACCCAGAGGCTACATTCAGTGGATGTTTTAGTTCTGTGGCTGCTCACAATTCCTATGTCCTCTAAAAGGGGCCTCCTATAGAAGGTGTCACTGTTAATGGCAAATGGAGCTCTGATCACAGGAGGAATGGGGACAGGAGCTAAAGCCATTATTCTCTATTCTAAGATGTCTAAAGCAGACCATATCGGCTTTTATGTTTTCATGCCTTGCTTTGAGGCCTGTACCTTGAAGGGTACCTTTCTTCTCAGGTCCCCCAAAATGATTTTTATTCTCAAAATTATAAAAGGCGATGTGATTAGTGCATGCTCATGCTGTTTAAAGGCACAAACCCTTTTGAAAATCTTGAGTACAATTACACAGGGTGTGTTTAATTTTAAAAAAGCAGATTGTACTCCATTACTTCAGATTAGGGATGTAGACGTTCCTTAGTGTATTAGAGCATATGTAGGCTTAGTGCAGAGTTAGCTAGAACCATTCAAGTTTACCTGAAAGGATACAGAGTCATTTGTAATTTGCATCAATCATGGAAATCAATGAAATTAGCTAAGGTTTATTGTTCTCCAAAGACTACTGTGATACCTGGCATGAGACCAGCCAAGAATGGCTCACTTCACTGAAACGCTTCCTTCCATCTTATGACTCAGTCACATTTTCCTACAATTAGTACAGAGGAGTAGCCAACTGGGAAAGGAAAAACTGTGTTTGTAACCTGAGGGATAGAAGTGTGTGTGTGTGTGTGTGTGTGTGTGTGTGTGTGTGTGTATGTGTGTGCTTTGAGTGTATAGTACGTTTTGGGATATTCTAAAAGGCTAAAATCACTTCTTCCTTTCTTGTTTATTTATTTTTATGTGATCATGTGGCATGTGTATATTGTATGGAGTATGTGTGTGTGTGTATGTGTGTACATGTGTGTGTGTGATGCATGTATATGAGTAAACAGATGCTTGTGTGCACATGTGGAGGCAGAGTATAGTTTCTGCTGTTTTCAATTGCTTCTGTCTTATTGTCTTTCTCTGAACTTAAATCACCCTCAAAGAACTCTCAAACTGTAATTATTTTTTCTCACCCCCATGCCACCCAGTGTTGGTATTGCAGGCATGCACAACATGTCCTCCTTTGCACATGAGAGCTGGGAATCCAAATTCAGGTCCTCAAGCTTGCATAGTAAGTACCCTCACAACCAAGTCATCCTCTCCTCCCTGCCTTTACTTTAACACATGCATGTTTATATTTTACTTAATGGGCTTCATTTTAAGAGACTTTCATCCTCACAGGGAAAAAAATCGCAACAGATATAGAGATTTCCATAATACTCCTCTTTCTTCACATGAATATTTTCTCCCCTCACCAACACCCACCACTAGAGTGATATAGTCATTATAATTGAAAAAAAAAAAACAATTAACTCACAATGTCACCCAAAGTTCATAGTTCACTCTTGCTGTTATACCTTCTGTGGTCTGTGTAAATACATGACCTATATCCACTATTAGAGCACCATGAAGAATAGTTTCACTGCTTTAAAAGCTCTGTGTGGATAAGCCCTTCCTGGCAACTTGCCTTTGCATTGACTGTTACTTTATGTGGAGAGTGTTGAGTAAATCTTAACTATTTTGGTATTTGGGTATAATAATTTGTTCATCTATTAATCCCATCTATTCTAGGTCTAGTTTCTTCAAAGTACGTCATTGAGGGATATACATGTTTCATCTTGCTCTACAAATATCTTCCTTTGATTGTGAGAGCCTGAGTGATTTGGAAGATAGCAAAACAACTTTGGAATGACTGGACTACCTGGGATCCAGCGTCAGTGATTTCAGTAAAATAGATAATAATGGGCACAACACAGTAGGACAAAGATAATGTAAAGCATAAAGTCTGTTGCCATGACATGTTAGCGCCTCAGATACATGTGTTGAAATTAAAGTGTGCTAGTAAATGTCATAAACCTGTGGCATTCCCAGGAAAACTGTCCATACTCTAAGATGAGCAAAGCTTGAGCCTCAACAAATGTACAAGTCACATGTAAAATTAAGAAAATAGTACTAATGAAGGGATTTTTCCACAATAATGATGCAAACAAGTATCTTCAAAGTAATTCATAATGAAGAGAGAGACAGAATTTTCTTGATTGTACAGGAAAAATGTTATTTCTAAACTGTCACAAAATGATCAGTCAACAAAGTCAATGACAAAGAGTGTGGAAGTTAAGAATAATGACGAATGGAAAAACATGAAGTAATATTTTCCATGACCATTAGATTACAGGAAAAGAAAAATGTTCAAATGGCTGCTTAGAGTTTGAGTTATATGAGAGCTTCATGAGAAAGAATAGAATTGCGAGATAGAGGTAAGAGGTAAGGAGTGAGCCACTGTGTATACATTGTGCACTGTAGTACAGATATTTGACAGACACTGGAATAAAGACACTGGGAGAGAACATCAGGACCTAAAGATGCTCCCTTTGCTCAGCTCGTGACTTGTAAAACCATCCTTTTTGCCACTATCATGAGCCCAATGTTCAAGTAGATTCTGATTGAATCATTCAGAATAGTTGCCTCTTGTTCTAGCATCAAAACTCCTTTCTTTATTATTCCTTGTGACATGTGTCTAAGATATTCCTTTTTGCCTAGTATAGCACAAGCAAGTCTCAGAAGACATTCAGGACTGCCTTGGTCTCTGTCTCCTGCCTCTCTGTCTCTCTGCTTCTCCCCTCCCTGTTGTAGGGAAAAAACCCAGAGACCATTCAGCAAACCAGTGTTTGAATTGAGTTTGTATTAAGCCAGACAGCAACTGCCTGGAGAGAATCACTTCTCACAGTCCAACCCTAAATGCATATTACAGGGAAATTTTAAGTATAGAGAACGCATAAAAATTACATCTTGGTAAAGCAAGCAAACAAGTTAACAGAAGCCAAGAACATGCAGTTAGCTAGCTGGGGCATTTTGACCCTACATTTTTAGAACAGGGTTGGGTGCTTGGGACTTTTCAGGGAAGGAGGTAGAAAACAAAGATGGAGTTAGCTGTCGCAAATGGAGAAACCTTTACCCTTTTACACTCTCCTCTTCCCTCATCCCTCCCTCTCTTTTCCTTTCTCTACAACCCTATGTGTGCATATTAGACTGTCTTTCTGAATGTAGACAGACAGATGCATATAATATTTTTCCTAAGGTTTCTTGGAGAGAAAAATATCAGGGAAGTAAAGATCTTACCCATGCTTTTCCTGACACCATTCATTAAGTGGGAATATAGTTCCTATTCTAGTAATTCCCAAGGGCAGAAGCTAAGGATATTTGATCCATTGTTTATATTTCTGACCAAATGTTTAAAAAATGTGTTTATATACACATCACTTGCATCTAATACCAAAAACAACCTGATTGACAAGATTTAGCAGACACTTGTATACTCACAAATTTAAATAAAATCTAAAATAAAATAAAATTTGGCTTACTCCTACAACCTTCTTTAAAAAATCAATAGTTTCAATTGTTTTAGAAACGATCTAATTGTGTTATGGCCAGTATACTACAGGTGTCAAAACATTTCAGGAAAACTTTTCATGACTAGGAGCCAAAGCTTTTAAGTTTTTTCAGAGATTATGAATGATTTGATTTTTAAACATTTATTTTATGATTTCTTTGAGAATCTCATAGTCAAGTACTGTAATTATGTCATTTTTACCCTACCCTCTTCATACTACACATCCTCCTTTGCTGCGTAACTCTGTCTCAATTCATGACTTGTCATTTTTGGAAGATGTAACATGCCGGGTCCATTTACTATTGCTCATATGTATGTGAGTTTAGCAGTAACTGCTTGGGATTGGAACAGGGGGTAATTGCTACAAAAACAAAAGTAATTCTTTTTTAGCATCCATTAATAATCTGTAGTTTTTCAGGGAGAAGTGATTCCTTCTAAGATTTCTGCATTCACAGTGGTATGTCAACTTGGTCTCTTCCAAGTACAGATCATTGTTAAGAGACCTAGATGTTCAGATTTTACTAGTGTTATTCCTATTATAGACAGAAGGCACTATCCAATAGTAGATGCTCTGACTCTTACTGTATTTCCATCCCCTTTTTCTACAATGTTCTCTGAACCTTAGATGTAGGGACTGTGTTAGATATGTATCAGCTAAAGATGGTCACTCAAAAATATTTTGTTCCCTGGATTTTGACCAGTTGTGGATTGCTGTGATGGTCTCTTCTACAAAAAGAAGCTTCTTTGTTGAAAGATGAAAGTTATGTTTGTCTGTGGTATAAAGATAGGTATTTAGCATATAGTTGAGAATTACGCTGGCTTAGGACGGTGGCAGTAACATGTTCTCCTTCATGATCCATCACCTGTCACAGGGGACTGACTATGTTTATAGTAGAATGTATGCATTTCCTCCTCTGAAATGAACTGATCAAATGGCTGTTGGTTTCACCTGAGATCTGTATAACTACTGCACCCTGGTCAATGTGATTCATTGACTTTAGAGCTGTTTGGGATTTTAATTGCTTTACTCCCTTTACAGATTGCAAGCCATCTTCACATAATAGGAGATCTAATCCTCAGGAAGGTGGCTTCCAGACCAGTTATAGCTTAATTCCTCCAAGTCTTGCAGCTGAAGTGTGTAGTGTTTTCTGCAATAGCAACCTTACCTTTAAATTCTAGGAAGCAACCAAGACCAATTACAATACTCAATGTAACAAACTTTGTTTAAATTATTTACACACACACACACACACACACACATCACACACACATTCTCCACAAGACAAGGCTTCATAACATATCCAGAGCAACAGTAGTTATAATTTAGGCAGCCAAGAAATTGAACTAACTCAAAGGAAATAGGTATTAATAAATAAAGCCCTGCCATAAATTAAGGATTATTTATCATCTCTTCCTTACTTTAACTAAGGTAAACTAATGTAGTATTGTATAGTCTAGTGTCAGCCTGGGAGCTATTTGCAATAGGACCAGTTTACTCAGGTTTCTAACAAACAAACAAACAAAAAACCCTCATGGTTAGTCAATCTGAGTCTGTGTCTATACAAAGTGTAGATATGGACAATAAAATTATGAAGAATTTGTGCAGTTCCTACTATGACATCGTATAAGAAAACAACTTAATCCCTAAACTAACTGAAAATGCAAATAAAATTAATTAAACTCATAGATATTTTTCTGTAGTGATCTGTTACTCAAATAAAAATGTCTCCCTCCTCCCACTAGCTCACATAGTTGAGAATGATGTTAATGAAGACATGTTCTCTGGAAATATATCAAATGTGGTTTTGGATACAGGATTTTCACTGACGATGAGGCTGCCAATTTTCTTCCTTTCCTTTCCTTTCCTTTCCTTTCCTTTCCTTTCCTTTCCTTTCCTTTCCTTTCCTTTCCTTTCCTTTCCTTTCCTTTCCTTTCCTTTCCTTT
>NW_021604564.1:15605469-15694634 GCF_004785775.1 Grammomys surdaster | reverse complement strand
TTCCTTTCCTTTCCTTTCCTTTCCTTTCCTTTCCTTTCCTTTCCTTTTTAACCAATTCCTTCTGAGCAAAGATAGTTGAAAACACAACTCCTACCTTTGCAACGCCATGAATGGGAATATTATTGAGTGAATTTTCAGAAGTCTCCAGAATGCGTTGCTGCTAATCTTCCAAGCCATTAGTGGTATTCATATGATAAAATGTTAATGTTTCTTTTCTAATTTAAGTGCATTTCTGAACATACCTCAAAGCCAAGGCGTGCTGGGTTGAAATGAGGAATGTGATTGGATTTGATTTTAATAGAACAGAGCATTGATGGAATTGAGATTGGCCTCATTATGACTCAGTCCCATACTGGATCTTTGCTTTCTGCATTAAAGAGCATATGGTAATAACTTTTTTAAAGCTTTACTGTTAAAGATTTAGTAGAAAGATTATCTAGAATACCTTTTTTATCAAATATCTTATTTAAATAAGAGGAATTCTTTAAAGCATTAGCATTAAAAATTCACAGAGCCTACAAAATTAAAGATAGGAAAATCTATTAGGTTATCTTTCTTCTCCCAGGAAGGGATTACTTCAGAGGGAAGAACTATAAAAATGAAAATAATATGTGAGACCATGATAATATCAATATTGGAGATGAGAAGGGGAAAGGATGCATGATGTTAGCTGCAAAAGAAATCAGCTGAAATAAACAGGTTCTTCTTTAAGCAATCCTGACCACATTCTATGTGTTATTTACATGTCAAAGAATTTATAATTATGTCATCCCTTATTCTTGTTTTGTTTTGTGTTTTTTTTAACTCTTAGCTGATCTTCAGATTGTTTTCTGTTGTAAATAAGCAGCAGAAGTGGGAATATGATTGAAAATTCCCAATGTAAATTATCTTGTGGAACTGATTTAACAAGTGTGGCCTTTCTGGTTTTAATGCTCAGTATAGAATTCAGTTTAGTCACACATGTAGGCCATGTACACTTTGTTACATGCTATGCCCTGAAATTGAAAGGACCTTGTTTTACATATGTGTTAGAAAGCGATTATTGGCACATTTACAAGTCAATACTGTCTCTGATTTTATGTCTCATAACCAAGGAGTATCATTATCTTGAATGTAAAATTAGATAATTACCTTTAGATTTATCAGTCTCAATTAGGCAGCAGTAACCAACAATTTGCTGCTGGAATGATATCCAACCTAAAAATGTTTTAGGATTCATACATAACCACTCTGGGATGGATGTGACCCACAAATAGCTGATTGAACACACCTGGTTGAGTCTCACTGATACTTTTCACTTGAAGTCTCCTTCAGAAAACTCAGTAACTATCTGAAGACTGAGCCTTTAGATTTCACCACCATGATTCTGCTTCTTTTAGTAGGGCATCTGTGACTTTACTTCTATGGCAGGGTACTGTTATTTAGCAACAGTATGGAAAATGAATTTCCTTACTGGGGCTGGTGACTCATGAATGCTTCTGTGTGGACACTCAGGTAGAATGCCAGCAGCTACAGATGGAATTTGCGGCCTCAGTGAAGGAACAACACTTACTGATTTGATTTTTATGTTATGTACTATAACAATTCTAAACACTCACTAGATGTTAATGCTCATTGTCAGAATCAGAATAGATGACCTCAGAAATGAGGCAACTTCATCTCTGAGGAGAGGAAAAAAATGGTACTTAACTCTAAAAGTTATTTTAAGGCAATATTAATGTTCATACCTAATTGTTATTGGCTTATGATGTGCCAGAAGATATTTAGATGTTAGACAGCAAAGAGTACAGTGATTTCTGACTTTCCCTGTGTCACCCAGCAGTTGTCTTCCTTACTACAACTCTTTGTCAGTCACTTCTGACCACTCTAAAAGTCTCTTTGTTTAATGATATCTTCTACATCTGGAATCAGCTAAAACCAAAGCTGCTTGCTCTTCCTGTGAGGGTCTTTTGTCATAATATTAGTTGAAGGCAGGAAGACTTACCTTAAATCTGGGATATCCTTCGGATGGTGGCTCATATTAAAGTGATATAAAAGAAGAAAACATTGAGTTTTGCCTGATTGCCATCACTCTCACTGGCATGTTGTTCTATCTTGTTGCTGTGGTCAGTACAAAATTCAGCCTCCAATATTTCAGACTAGACTGAAGGCCAATAGCTTCCCAGCAAACCTCCGGGACTCCAGTGCCAAATGGGATGCAGAGACATCCAGCCTCTTGATTGAACATCTACCAGCTTCTTGGCTTTTCCACAGTGAGATGGCCATCGCTGGACATTCATTTACTTTATTCAGTTCCTTTAGAGAACCCTGACTGGTACAGAGAGGTAAAAGGACCTGTCTGAATTTAGCATACTAAGAGAGGCAGAAGTAGTGCTCAGACTCAGGTTTCTGTGAGTGCTAACTCCATCTTTGCAAACCAGACTGTGCTTTCTGTTTCTGTACTGTGAATCTTGTCACTTACACTTAGTGGCATGGTCCATATGCCAATGAGCTAATGACTTATTTTTTTTTCTCTATGTGTTACACAGCATAAGCATTATACAATCTGAAGTAGAGTTCTCTCCCTGTATCATATGTGAGAGCAGAACCACATTTGCATATTCATTTATCTTAATGCCTTCTAAAATGGGTTGTTGAATCATATTTCTTAACAGTAAAGCTGAAAATGTCATATTCACACTGATGGAACTAATTCCACAAGCAATCCAAAGATATTAGTTCATGAAATAATCCAGTTACTTTATCTAATTTAAAATGTGATGTACTGAAGTTTAGGCCTAACCTTAGCACAAAATTTACACTGTGATGTAATACATCATTGCATTGAATGAAAAGTTCAGGTATACAGGAAATTCAAAGAGATCCTAAGAGGGAAGTGAAAGGAGTCACAACAGAGGGGCGTAGGGAAAGAGAAAGAGCAATAGTGGGGTGACTGTTAAGAGTCGATTATTATATTCATGTTTGGAAGTGTCACAATGAAACCCTTTATTTCATGCTGAAAAGTAGAAAAATACACAGTCACTAAGGACTGATATAAACTGTGCTGATGCATATGTGTCAGTTGATTGGTTTGAACAGAGCCCAAGTCATTATAGCTACTACAGTGTGATAGCTTTCTGCTCACTAACGTTGCTGTGTAACAGGGGAAAAGAAGATCAGAGCTGGCAAGTGGCTTAGCAGGTAAAGGCACTTGTCACCAAGTCGGATGACCCAAGTTAGATGTCCAGAATCTGCACAGTACAAGGTGTGAACCAGCTCCGGCAAGTTGTCTTTGATCTCCTGCCATACGCTATAAGCAGTGTATGTGGTATTGCACACACATACACATGCACACACACATGCAGACACAAACACGCTCACACATACCCACCCATGTTCACACACACTCATATGTACACTTATACATATGCATTCAAATACATGCTCACATACACACATTCTAATACACGCTTACACACACACATATGCTCACACATATACACATACCACACACATGCCAACACACACTCAAACACATGCTGACACTCATTTACACATATGCTGTCACATACAGTCACTTACATACACACATGCACACATACACATGATCTCACACATACAAGTGTTCAAATACACTCATGCTCACATATATTCCCACACATGTACACATACACATTCATGCACATACACTCACACACACTTGCTCACACATACTAATGTAGCACACATACTCATCCTCCCGTATACCCTCCTACATACGCAGTCACACACATACTCATGCATATGCTCATGTACTCCCCCACACATGTGCACACAATCATACATACATATCACCCACAAATCCACACACTCAGATACATACTCCCATATGCACACTTATCCATACATACTCTTTCTCTCACACTCACCCTCAAATATACATACTCATACTTACATATTCACATACACATATACTCTTGCACACTCTCTCACATACATACAACACATACATAGACATATATATATACTCAGACACACTCATATACTCTCTCACACATAATTTTTAAAAACATAACAGAAAATAAAGAGAAGCAGTATCATGCAGACTTGTCACTGTTATTATGAGGAGAGATAGCATTTGCCCCTCTATACCTGGTAAATGTACATTCGCATACTATGTCCCCTATGTCCCACTATGGTGAAGGTACAATTGCATACTGCATCCCTGTGTCCTGCTATGGTGAAGTTATATTAGAGTATTGTAACCTCATATTTCCTTTCTTATTTTATGGATAAAATAGAAAATATGTAAGATTTGTTTATTTTCCTCAAATTTCCAACCTATTCACGTTTCACTTCAACAGTGTGTGCATTGTGAGTACCTTTGCTAGATCCAGGAAGAACTGAACAGGATGTAGAAGAGGAAGATGAATCAGCTAAACCAAATAAAGCATATTGATCATGACAAATGTAGGGCGAGGCCAGAGGACATGTCACTGAGACCTGAAGTTTCAGTAAAGGAATGAATCCAAGGCCTCACTAGGAAGGGAAACGGAAATGTGAACTGGTGTTCTAAATAAAACAGCCAACCTCAGATATGTGAGATAGTCTCACCTTCATAGGAAAAAATTAATTTAAAGAAAGTCATTGTAATTACTGAGAGGATTGTGAATATTCTGCACTTTAGAAACCTCTAAAATTACTATGGTAGGATCAGAAACATAACAGAGTTTTTCTTTTCCTCTAAATAAATCTGTTTGCCTTTATTTAATTAAATATGATCCTAATAAAATGAAACCTTTATGTTTGGTAAGATGCTATGATAAGAGTTTATTTCTTAGCCTACAAGTTTCCTCAACTGTTAGTGTGTGAGCAACAACTCTATAAACAAGACAAATTCTATCACAGACCAAACAGATTCTGTCATAAAATAAATATTATTTCCAGCCACTTACCTGACAGCCTTTCCCTTCCTCTACAAGGTAAAGAGCACCATATTTACTTGTTTGCTTGGATTTTTTAACATAACTGTGTGAAAATCAGCTGCCACATATTGAGGGTATTCGTTTGTCCCTCAAGCTTGTTAATGTGAAATTTTTTCTTTTCCTCTCAAGATGATGACAAATTCTTGTACATGTACTCTTTGGAGTGAAAAACTTAGGTCCATTGTAAAAGAAAACCAGCTTGTTCACACATTCAGGTACAGAAGCAAAATAAACATATGAAGGGAGAATTTTTTGACATACATATTTTATGTTGGAACTAACAGTACTTAGCAATGTCAGAAGAAGCCAAGAAACTGTCTACAGTATTTTTGGAGTTGATTTATTGTCATATTTATTTATTTTATTAATTTTTGAGAATTCATATATGAATACTGTATTTAATCCACCCTGAATGCTGCCTCCTAAAACTCTTCCCAAGTCCTTCCCACTCACCTTCGATTTCATGACTTCTTTAAATACCTGTGTGTGCATGTGTGCATGTATGTGTGTCTATCTGTGTCTATAAAACCACTTAGGACTGGATAACCTACCCTGCAGGTGGCCTGGGTCTGGAGAAAACTACTCCTTCTTTTAGCAACCATTCATTCCTATAGCTCTTCATTTAGTGGTGAGGCCTTGTAAGGTGTCCCATCCACATTGGAATGTCCATTCTGTTGTCCATGTGCTAGTCTTGTTTAGACAATCTCATTGCTAAGATTTCATGTGTGTAGATTCCCTGTCATATATAAAGAGCACTATCTGGCAGGAGATATCCTGGTCCTTGGTCTCATTGCTTTATCCCACTCTGCTGCAAAGTTACCTAAGCCTTAGGTGGATATGTTGTCTTATAAATGTATTAGCTTGGGATAGACATTTCATAGAAAATCGGGCAACTGGAGGTCAGTTGCAAAAGATGTCACTGTTTGAATATTTTTTGACAGTGGAGTTCTTGGAAACTGAGAGCATCTACACATCGTTCTATTTCCTCTGTGCCTGGTCCAGGGCCTGGACCTAATAGACACAAGCATATTTGTCTTCACTGTACTGACAATATGTAGCATCTCAGAAAGACTGCTGTCTGGAAGGGCAAGCCACGTTTGTACTTTTCTTTGCTTGCACCATGCTCAAGAAGCCATAAGGCAGGGCTCACATCCTCTTTATGTACCCAGCCACATGGTCAGCTGGAGCCTGGGGAAAATGTATGCATGCTGTTAAGGAGAACCAATTTATGCTGAAAGCTTTAGGATTGTCTTAGAACTATCTCAAAGCTATTGCAAATTGCAGTTAGATGTCACTGAATGAAGTGATGTTTGGTACACAATGTCAAAACATTGTGCTCCTCTTATGTCAGCATTGAAAAGGGTTAGCCATTAATGGATTGTAAGATTGTGTGTAGATGTGTGCTTTTTAAAACATGTATTTGAACTTTTAAAGGAAGATAAATGTCTAGTTTGAAACATCATTAATTACAATTTTTGAAGGATAAAAATTTTTAAATGCCCTCTGCTAACCACTGTTCTCCATGGGCAAGACCTGATCTCAATTATTTACAGTTATTTCTGCTCACATACTTGTGTATTTCCAAATGACACATTTTCCTTTCAAATTTTAATTTTTCCTTTATGTGCATGCAAGTGTGGGGGGGCTAGGGGAGCATATCTGCTTATGTGTGTGTACGTGAGAGAGAAATGTAGTACATATATGTGTGTGTGTGTGCTCGCATGTTTGCCGGGGCACATGCCTGTGTTTTCACATACAGTGGGCAGACATTAACATTGAGTGTATCTGTCTATCACTCGTCATCTTGTTTTTAAGGCAAGATGTATCATGGTGAACGTGGGGCACTACTTCAACTACCCTGGCTGCCCAGGAAGTTCCTGGGATTCTCCTGTCTCCACCCTTCCCCCAGCACTTGTTGACAGCCATGAGTCAGCACACCAACTTCCATGTGGTCTCAGAGCTGATGTTTTTTATGTAGCTATCTGCATTTTTGTTGTAAAATATATGGCTTTATCTTGACTCAGAGCTTTTTCCTTTATCCTACAACTCATTCATGTCAGATCTTTAAAATCGAATTTGTATTCACTATTTATGTGATCATATAAATATTGATCATCTATAAACTGTTTTGTCTATATGATTGCATTTCTTTTCTATTTTTGTGGAGTCAATAATTGATCCATTTTTCTTTCTTGTTTACTTTCCCCTCTATTTGACATTTGATTCAGTTCAAAACTGAATTATCTCAACAAGGTCAAACCCATGAAGGACTCTAATGGTTGTTCTCCCTTATGAACTATTCTCAAAAACCAATCAACTACTGGTGCCCAGATTTTGGCTTCTCATTTTGCACACAATAGTATTATTATCTTTATCTTGTCCTCATCCCAGGATATCCTTCTGTCTCTCTCATAGTGGGTCTTCTGTTTTCTTTAGCATCCTCCTAGATATTTCTTATGGGCAACACCTTTCTTTAACTTCTTGAAATCTTATCGTGTTGATTATGTGGTGGTTTGTAGAACTCTAGAAGGCAAACTTCATTCTTCACTCATCTAAGTTCTGTTGGCAGCAGTGCAGACCATGATCTCCCTAGCGTGATCCAGAAGGAATTTTCTTTTTGCTTCATTCTACTACAACTTATATCACTTGCTTTTATTAAATTAGCATTCCATGTTTATGAAACCACATACATGTTGGTCATACATAAGTCAAGAACCATTTCATTTTTCTAGATCTCATTGGTAGCTACATTACACTAGCTGGTAGCAAAATTGTGACCAATAGTTTTAGATTTTATAGGTTATCATTGTACATAATCTCCTGTAGTTTCTCAGAATTGTGTCCTGGTGTAAGAAGTTTTGCAGTTGTTTATCCTGTATATTTGGCTGATTCTTTTAATCCAGAATGCATGCCCTTTGTACTTTATCATTTGCTGGATCTCTTGGACCCTGTTTTCTCTTTCTGGAGCTTTTATTAGTCAGTGCTGTTGCTCCTAGAAAGATTATCTCATACAAAGGTGTCATTTTTCATCCAACTACTTCATGCCATTTCATTTCCTCAGCGTTTTTATTGCAATATTATTAGAACTCTTTATTTTAATATATAAGAACTATGATGCTTTGTAAAGATTTCTGTTTATACCCTTCTGCTTAAATTATATAGGTGCATATTTTCAATATTTTATATCTGATGATGATATACATATAAATATATGTAGCCATTGACTTCATGGGGGTGTTCTTGTACATTTATGTATGTGTGTTTGTGTGTGTGTGTATGTGTGTGTGTGTGTGTGTGTGTATTTGGGGTATACATGAAGTTTCCCTAGGAGACCAGAATAAGGCATTGGCACCCCAGACCACAAATTAAAAACAGTTATGAGCATCCTTGTATGGGTGTTAGGAATTTTCCTGGGCATTTGTGTGTACTCACCAAGCTAACTCTCTATACTTTGCTTAGGTCTGTCCTCTTAAACCTCAGGTTTTCCTTTTAGATCTTTGTCTCAGAATTCTCTTGCTGCTTACTTCAGTGCTTCTTTCATTTTAGGAATATCCTTCTAATACCATCCCAGACTATTCATTTATAATTAGGAAACAAAGCACACACAAAAAATGGCTCATTGTGGATGGTATTTGTGTGTCCAGGCTGGTGTGGTGGGAAACATAGTCTTCAGGTAGAGAACAGAGATGGCTTGCCTGAGTCTTTGTCTGGGAAGAAGGTATTCAAACCTCTATTCTAATCTGAAAATCTTCTTGGGCCACTAGGTTTCTTCAAGAAAAAATTTCCCTGCTATCTTCCCATGTGGAACATGTTTAATCCCTTTGTGGTGTGCTTCTTCACTTTACTCAGCTCACTCACTTGAACATTTCCAGAAAGTAAATTTCAATTGAGAAGTGAGCAATTAGCTGTCTGAATGACCCCTGAGTTCTGCGAGTGAGCACTCTTCTAGTGAGTGAGAAGCATTGTCCTGTTCTCCATTTCCCTGGCTTCCTACATTTCAGTGCTACCCAGCAATGTAGATTTTTTAAGTCTTGGCAAAGACTGTGCTTAACTACTTAGCTGTTTGCTCTTGGGAAAATCCACTGCCTCCACTCAAGAAGAAGTTCTTGGTTGGCTACTTTAATGACATCTTCTCCATGGATTTCATCCTTCCAAAATGTGGCTACTATCACCCTCCTAAAATCCCATCTACTATTCTGTGCAAACTAGCATGTATGTGAGCTCTTCGTTTTCATTTTAGTGAGATATTGGAAGAGATGGAATAAAGATTATCAATTATTCTTTTCATTACTATGAAGAAATTGGTCAATGAGGCTTTTCAAATGTAAAAGTTATTCTATAGTAAATAACTAGTAATTGATTTATTATCAGTTCTGACCTTTGATTTGCAGTAACTTAGCTATGGAAATTATTTTCCTAGTATCCTAAGTCTCTAAAAATCATTTGGTGTTTATTTTTATAACCCAGGAAGTAAACAGCCTGAGACAACAATATTTAATGTGCATACTATTGCTTCAGAATATTCTGGTTTAGGTTATTCTGTTCTTAAGTTTGCTTTATCTGTTCCATAATAAGATGTTTTAATGCACATCTGATTCCCTATCATCCTCACAGGCATTTGTGTTTAATGCTTTCTTTTCTTTATCTGATTTGACGTATGAAATATTCCCTTTACTAGAGATTAGAAAGAGTGTATTACTTATTTTCCAAATCAATGAGATTTTATACATGTAAATATTATATTTCAGTTATATGCTCTGAATACTTTTGTCTACAGGCTTGAATCATTCTCTCTAGTAATGTAATTGTCAACTGAAATATATTACTTTCTTTTAGATAAAATGTATTAAGGGTCCCTTCCTTTTAAATAATGGATGAATTATAAATCTGTGCTTATAACTTTATGATGCCTTCAAGTACGCAACATTGTCAGTGGAAGAATTATGGAAGAAGTTTGTTTTTATGATGCTAATAAAATGAAATAGTGTTAGGTAAGAATACATTAAAATGATCGTTAAAAAGGAAGCCCTTCAATGCTGTTCAAATCTAAACAAAAGGCTGCGTTTACCCAGTACCCCCAGAAGCAACTGCTCCAGATGAAGTCTCTATTGAACTTGACGAATAAAAGATGGCATTGATATTCTTAAATAGAGTAAACTGGTAGAAATGAGGTCCTATCACAGTGACACCTTTGGCAATGTTTTTACCCAACACACTGTGGCTTTATCTAGATTTAATGGCTGATTTGATTACTGCGTGATTTAAACAGAAAGATTAAGCTAAGGATGGATGGGGGCTAAGCTAAGGTGTTTCACTGTCTTACCTGATTTGACCTGGCTTAATTCTCGGTTTACTGGAGCAACCTTGACCTTATAAAAAAATTGATGATTGTGTGGTGGACTCAACATTGGTTCCTTATATCCACATCCCGGTTTCTATATCCTATGGGTATTGTCACCTGACGTGGCAAAAGGGACTCTACTGGTGTAATTAAATTAAGCGCTGGAACACAAGAAAATTACCCTGAATTAGCAAGATGCAATCAACATTATATCACAGATATCCTTAAAGCCAATTAAAGATGAGGGAGATGAAGACAACGGAATACAGCATGGTGATGATAGAGCCACAGAGGTTGGAAGACAGGACTTCTGTCTTAAAACATGCATAGGTGATCTCTCAAACAAAGAATGCAGGGAGCCCTTGCTTCTCTTGAAGCCAAGAGCAAGGGAGCAGATTCTATCCTAGCATCCCAGAGTAAATGCAGTCTTGTATAACCTTTGATGTTAGCTCATTGAAGCAGTTTCCAGATCTCTAGCTTCCAAAACTGTGGGAGATTAAGTTTGTATTTAGTGGAGTTTCTTAAAGCAGAAAGGGAAACTAATAGAGCTATCTGCATCCAACCCACTGCAAGATTATACAAAACCAAAATTAGAAAAGGAAAGCAACAGGCCATGCATATTACTAGCCATAAACAAGATCTATGCTGAAGGAAGATTCTCATAGATTACCCTCAGTGTTCTTGCAGTCACTGTGTTCATAAAAAGTCATCTGCAGAAATTTTAGGTAGAATATTCAGTGAAGACATTTATAAAATTATCAAAGGTTGTCCAATCTGGAAATAACTCTAGTATCAGTAAGAGAATAATTTTGTATTAAATTTTCTTAGAATATTTCTTTCTATTTCATGTCCTCAAGAGGAAAATTAAGTAGCCTAGATGGCACAATAATTATAGAGAAAGTTCAAGCTAATGTGTTTACTGTTTTTTTTTTCTTTTAAGAGGTGGTTTTGACACTTCATTCAAGTCTTTGTGTAAGGAAATGGAAAGTAAATATATAGGCTTTATGAAGGTTACTGGGTGAAAAGTTGAACTGGGAAACACTTTATAAATTTTACACTTCAAATATTTAGTTCTTACAAACTGCATACAAGAGACCAAGGCTAGTGCAGTAATCAGCCAGTCTTTTGAATATGACACAGATATCTGATTACATCATCTCTTTATATATCATGAAGCACACAAAACTGTGCTTGCTCCATGCAGAAGCTATTCATACTTACCATTGCTCTGTTCTAAGGCTTTTCTCAATTGACAGGCTCTTTGGTTGCTGTTACTGCTGCCTAGACTCCATGGAGCAACGGACATGTGACTGCTCAGATGGGTCTGGGTAGTAAAAGAGGATGTCAGTTAAACATGCTTGTTTGCTGTGGCACTCTGATTCTTTTCTACCTTATATCTCATTTTTCAATAGATTAGATCACGCTTCTTCAAATGATGTTAGAAGCATTCCGTGAGGGTAAAAATAGAGTCTGCAGGTCCTAAGCAGATCCTGAGAAGAAATACCTTACTACTTCTCACACATATTCTTGGTGAAATTAACCACAGGAGGGGCTTATTTAGGATGACTGGAGAAATAGGCTCTATCATTAATTCAAGTATCAAAGTTACACTGCAAAGAATGAGGTTGTGGGGTGGCATTGCGCCTGAGGAAATACTAGGGAGCTGATATACCATGTGTCTCTGATGCACAGCATCTCAATTGGATGTCAGCTGTGACAATAAAAGGTGCATCTCTAAGTCTTTTGTATTCATTTTTAAAAATCAGTGATTTCTAAAGATAGAGAATAGCAAGGATTAAGAGGAAAAATACAGAAAATGGGATTGGGAAAATACTTAAATATTTGAAGGCATATATAATGGATATTTGACTTTCTTGTTACTTATCCCACTTTATTTCAAACATGTTCCTTGGTTATAGAAGGCATACCATGCCATTCATTTAGAATATAGGTTATACCAAGATATTATGCAAATTATTTCATAGGAAGATATGGAAAAAATGATTAACTTGATTTTTGGTCCTATGAGGTTGTGAAAGAGAAAGATTCAATCTATAATTTGGTAAAACAAGCCATGAAAATCACTGATAGAATAAGGAAGAGATGCTTTAGGGCTGTGTACTTCATCCTGAGTGCACTGTGTGCTACCTAGGATGCTGACAAAACCACCAGCTCTCAAGTCTTCCCCACACCCACTTGTAATTATGTCAGAGTTACTGGGGATCTGTGGTTTTGAATTTTTCCGGAAAAGTCTAATGCATGACCTGGATTTAGACCAGTCACTGCTGAAAGGGTTGGAAATTTGGAGAAAGGAGTTGGACTATTTGTAGATGTGGAAAGGGGAAGTTGAGTGTGGACAAGAGTCTCCATGCAGAGCTGGCTGTGCCCAAAGAGAGAGAAACTATAACTTTTGTATTTGATTTCGAGAAGAGAAAAAAGATGCCACAATCTTTTTGACAGGGCTTCTAATTAAGAAAAAAGAAAAGAATATCTGTGGATAACAAAAGAGCACTGGTGACATTATTTTGAGCTAATATAAGTAATGATATCATTCTGATAAGGAAATGGTTACATATAAAATAATGGTAAAGGAAATTTCATATGACAAATGCATTTATATTTCCCATTTAAAAGAACAAAATCTATAATTAGGTTTCTTCTTTGTATTGTACTTGCTAATAACATTAAGTTACTCATAGCTAAAATTGAAAGTACATTGTTTGAAAGTCAGTGAGGATTGTCAAAAGACCGAGGGCTCGTGACACCTTCTTGGAGAAATTCTTAAGTGTGTTCTATGCCTAGGAGTTAGAAACATACATCTGATTTTGAACTTGTGGGGTCCCAATACCTTCCCTTTTTGATGGCCTCTGCATAACCCTTGCCCTCTTCTTGCAATAGGTTTTGTATTGCTGGTCTGTATGAAAAACTCGTTTCCATGTTCTGTATCTTCTGCTGCTCTTTTCTACTCCATAGAATGTCTTAGTGCTATTGCTGTAGAAGAGATGTTGTGAAGTCCATGTCCTTACAGAAAATGCCATCCTGACAAAGCACTTTCTACAAAGGAATTAATGTAGGTGCAGAGCTACTTAGGGATTAAGGCATAGTGCTTTGAGACATTTGGTCCATCCATTGACCTTGTAAAACTAGACATTATTATCCAAGGTGCTATCTTTCCAGGTAGCAGCCAGCCCCAGAGTGTGAGCTGTCAGGAAGAGATAGGAAGCAGTGGTGGTTGGGAAGATGAATAGGGGAGACTAAGGCAGAATGGAGTTTTCTGCTTCAGAAAGTCACAAGAGCAAAACTGGGAAAGGCTGGCAGAGAATTTAGAGAGCTCTGAAGATTATAGCTAGCCAACAAAGTGCAAAAAAGGCAAGCTTCATATGGGTTAACGAGTATGTGGCTTCATGCATCTGAATAGTAAGACAACGGGCATGACAGTGTGCATAAATAGTCCCAGCACTTAAAAGGCTGAGGCAGAGGACCACCAGTTCAAGGCTACCCTGGGATATGTAGTAAAATATTGTAGCTGAGCAATGAAACAGATAAAAATAAAATCAAATAGGAGAAGGGTGGACATGGAGCAAGGAGATTTCATGGACCACTGTTAATGTCCTAGGCTGTCAATTCTTTTTCCAAGATACAGAGAGGTATGTACCTTGGATGAGTTAGAGCTCCCTAAGTCACTGCTTTCCTAAGTCCTCGCATCATGTCAAATGCAGACTGCAAGGATGGCCAGCTAATTCTGTATTGCCATCTCTAAATGCTCAGGATTGGCGTAGCACCCATTACTGTTATCTGTCGGCTCTGTTATGCTGTGGTTTTATGACTCATTTTTATTAGAACACTGACATGAACTATAATTGCATGTTACACAGTTAGATGTTTCATCAGTCTGGATGCTGTCATTTCCTAGTTTCTGTTTCTTGATACACATTTCTAGCATCCCAAATTGAGTTATAACAAAGTATATAGAATTTCTTAAAATTACATAGTATACTTTTTCAAAAGCTCTGCATTTTCAAAAATGAAATTTTATGTACTGCAAGAGAATTCAGTAGACTTTCATATTGATAACATAGCTTAGACTGTCCTTTTTTTTACCTTTTTCCTCTGTTAGTTTTTCTGGAAGTACAAGCTTTTTAAATAAGATGAGGTGTTCGAAAAACCTTTCTGTTTAAGTCTAGAATGTTGGTATGGACTGTATTGGATGAGACCATGCAGAATTTTCTGAGGATAGAAATACAAGCAGTGAAGAAATATGTACTAAATAAGTTTAGAAAGAGCTTTTAAATGTTTACCCATTACTACAAATTAATTTGGAAACAGTGCAGATAATCTGAGTTGTACCAGAATTGTCTTTCTATGAGCCATTTTGTTTAACCAGCTTGCATATACAATACTTTTTTTTGGGGGTGATTTTTCTGAATCTTTTCTTGCTTTAGTCTTCTCTCTTCTGCTGCTTCTGTTTAACCTCCCAGATGTGCTCTTGTGGCCCATGAAATCAAGCTTGGGTGAGACCTGGTGCAGAACAGGAAGGCGACCCATACTTGGTTTCAGTGGCTGCAAGAATGACTCCATGAGTGACGGTATGTATTTGATGTTTGCACAGGCCCTCCGAGAATGAAGCCAGCAAAAATCTTCAACCAGTGTTACCACACTCAGATACATATGAGAAATGAACACAGTCCATGTTCCAATATTGTGGTTTATTTCTCTAACCAGATTAGAACCAGTAGCAATGAATGACACTGTTAATGACACTTGGAAAGCATTGAGCAGGGCCTAGAGCTATGGCTTAGTTGGTAAAGTGCTTGCAAGAGAACATAAGGCTTTGAGTTTGAATCCCCAGCACATATGTATAAGCTAAGCATTGCAGTGCACACCTATAATCCCCAAGCTGCGGTGTCAGAGACCAGCAGATACTGAGGGCTTACTGGCCAGCCAGCCCAGCGTTATTGCAGGCCAGTGAGAGATTTGTTTCAAGAGACAAGATAGGCAGCTCCTTAGTAAGGACAGTGGTTGCTGACTTCAGGCCTCTACATCACCTACTAATAGAGTCCCGTCCCCCACTTCCATTCTGACCTTCATGGAGAGCCTGTCCCTCTTCCTTGGCTTCTGCTGTGGCTGTCACTCTGTCAAGGATTCTCTTCCTGTACTTTTATGCCAGTGGCTTCTCTTCCTGCACTTCTACTGGGACAGTGAGTTTGTTCCCAGTCCTGGGATAATTCCTTGGTAAATCACAGATGAGCAGGCAGATATGCAAACTATTCTGGAACTTTATTGCATACCTGTGCTTTAGCCAACTTTTCCCCAAAACCCACCTCCACTCACGTTTGCCTCTAAGGTCATGTTTGTTTGTTTTAAAAGAAAAACCTAGTGAGAGATATACCAGAAGCCTACTTTTCTGTGTAGGTGATTGAAATGATTTCAGATTATCCATTTGAAGAGAACAAGAGAAACAAACACTCTGAGGTAAACAAAACCGGCATCATTAAATACTTATTCATGCATGTATACTTGATGTCATTTGATTTATACTTACTGAGCTGTTCATATCTAACGTCTGTCTCTGTGATGCTGCAGTTTAATTTTTGCTGCGGTTCTGTTCATACTCCTTACTCCATAGGAATTACTTTACAATTGTGTTTAATGTTCTTAACCAAGACTCTGAGGGCCTGGATCGCTGGCATGGAAAATGAAGCTGGGAAGGCAAACTATGCCAAGATGATATTATATAGCTCCTGGCCATGGGTTTTTTTTGATAGGCTTACTTAGAGAAATATGAAATTCATTTTAAATGAAAATTTGGTCTATATTTCTTTAATTGACTTTCATATGTGTAATATCCTTTGAATTTATAAATGACAATTCTTTGTTCCACTTAAGGTAGGTTAATTTTAAAAATATGTAAAATTAATAAATGATATAGCCCCATTTTCATGGGCTCTCATACTTAAAGCAATTCTTTCTTGGGTGTTCTTTGTTATAAGGAGTTGGGAAAGACAATCTGTTTAGCACTGTTGCCTCCATTGTGGAACTCAGTATGATATTTTTGGAAATAAGTAGATTTTCCTCTATTGATAGAAAGAACCTGTAATCTGTGCTAGTTTGTTAGTCACTAGCAGGTAGTTAAAATGTAAGTGAATTAAGAAGAAAGTTTTATTTGGTATTCGGTTGCTTCTGTATTAGGTATCACAATACTAGGATATTTTAGGGGGTTTTTTGATGACTTTTCTAGGTTAAAAATACTCATAAACTTCATTAATTCCCTAGTGAATTTGGTAGATTTTAGGTATTAGCTTAAGTACATAAATTTTGGAGCACTTTCAAACCACCATATTCTTTTGCTTGGTCCTTCACAACTATAACAAACTTCCATAAACTGGGTAGCTTATAAATGATAGAAGTTCATTTCTCAGAAGCCTGGGAGCAGGATAGTCTGAGGGCAAAGGCACAGGCATATTCAGGAGTAGATAAAAGCTGTCTCCTCATTCACAGATAGCCACTCTGCTGTGGCCCCCTTTGGGCCTTTCCTGAAAGATATGAAACTCACTCCTGAGAGCTTCCTGTATGACTGAGGGTCTTCTGTCCAAAGCCACTAACTCTTCATTCATTTTAACACGTGAATTGGGAAGGTGGGCACAATCATTCCAATATCAATTTGTTTTTATTAAACAAATTTTCCATAAAATAGAATGAATTAAAACAGCATTTCATATTTAAACAGTTTTATGTGTTCTTAATTTAGAATGAAGCTCTGGATTTCTACTAACAACTAAAAGCAGGCAGGCCAGTTATTGATGTACGATGCCCTCAGTTTTTTAGCGTTACGACTTGACCACCATTGAGTAAACTTCTCTTTAAATTACCTAGAAAGATTTGAAGTGATCCTCAATAATCTTTTAGTTTTGCTAAAATGGCAAAGCCAGCAGACATTAAATCATTCAAAGTAAATTAGTGTTGCACTGCATTATGGGAGCTAGGATGTAGGAGAGGAGACTAGTGTGTGTCAGAGGAGCCAATCTTTACACATGGAAGAGAAAAGCCTCTAAGGATGTCACTTACTAGAGCTATGGAATAATGAAATTGCATTTTAGCAGACTTGCCCATTCAAAATGTCACATCCAGTTAATAAGAGGACCAGTATTTGAATGACAGTACCCTGACCCCCAGTCTCTTCTCTTTCTGGTTTACCTTTGAGACACTTCCTGGAGGGTTTTTCTGTTAACAGTTCTTGGAGAAGACACCTCAAGGTCAAGCAATTTTAAGTAGAGTTCTACTTTAAATATTTTGTCTGATACAGTATTTCAAAGCTTTAGCCTCTCATCCTGAGTCTGTGTGATGTATGTCTGTGTGTCAGTGAGTATGTGTGTGTGTGTGTGTGTGTGTATGTGTGTCTGTGTTTTGCTTTAAACTTCTGCTGTTTTTTAGATATTTTAAGTTTTTGCTTCATATGTAAACTTCAAACAGTGTAAATGGAAAACTAGACTATTTATTATATGTAAAGTGAAGTAGGGAATAAATGCCCAAGAAATGAAAAGTAAACTCAACTGCAGATTCTCAGCCAGACAGCTCACTGAAGCCAAGACACCTTCTCTTTCTTTTTAAAGGAGAGTCAAAAGGAATAGAAAGCCATTTGATAGAAAACCTGGAATGACTAGAAAGGTCCATTTTTTTTATTTTCCAGTTTTTGGAGTGTGAATTTCCAAAATATAATTGCTGGACCTGCTAGTTTTCAGGGAGCAGCCTGTGGCCATGTTGTAACTGCTTTGTCATTGCCTGAAGAAGAAATCATAGTGCTTTTGTCTGCCTGGGTAGGGATTATCCATGGTGATTGTTTTTTTTCAAATGTAGAGTTTATATACATTTTCTAGTTTGTTTTCCTCACTGAAAAGAAGTTAATCTGAACTACTATGGTACACACACACACACACACACACACACACACACACACAGTGTGTGTACAAAGGAATGTATGAAGAAAAACATTTTTACATCTTTATTGAAAGGCATTTAGATACATCATCTTCCTTTGTACAACATGTGATTCTCATTACTTATGCTCTGAAAACACACTGATGCTAGAGCAGTTGGTTCTCCGTGCATTATGGAAACAGTTTATCTGAGAAAAACAGGGCATGCGGTTTTCTTTTAGATGTAAAAAATAATGTTATCAAATATAGTTTTTGAATAAATCTTAAAGATTATATCCAAGTTACAGAGACCTCCCCAAAAGACCACCGAGGAGCCAATTCTGATGAAAAATATAAGGGTCTTTATTACGAGCTCTCAACCAAGGTCTTTGTCTGCAGAGGGTCAGAATGAGAGACCCGAATCTAGGGGTGCAGGGTATTTACTGTAGTTACAGCAAGCTTGGAGGATTTCTATACAGTCAGCAAGTTGGTATTTTAAAATCTGCATTTTTTGGTGTAATCTTTAGGAACCAAACATGGAGGCAAATCCACTTGACAAAACAGGATGGCCAAGTTGTCTCTATGTATGTACCTTGACTCTGTTATTGTAACCTGACGACCTGTTGCTAAGAGGGGTGGGGTTGTCATAGGATGCTTGCTCAGGAGGACTCTGTGATTTTTCTTTCTGGAATTGGAGTTTAGCACCTGGTCTCACACAAAATGGATTTTCTTAAAAAATGGAGTTGGTTGGACTTTACATTAAACATATGACTGCCACATAAGTACTCAGATTATTTACTATGTTGATGAAAATGCTCAGTATGGATAAAAACTTTGAAAAAACTGGTTAGAACAGGGATTTATATAGTTAGCTGGCAATAATATAAAATAATGTCTATTATGAGAATGAGATTCCTGATTAATGTCCAAGAGGGTAATAATATCACGGGCTTTGAGCAATCTTTCTCATCACAGAGAAATCATTTATGTCTCCACCAGACAAAGCTTAGAAGGTAAAAATATTTAGATTGAATCTAAGTACTGATGAGTTGTAAATAACAAACAAAACCATAGGCTTTTTTATAGATCAGGGATTCTCAAGAATGCACCTGTTTTCCCAACATATGGAGTATTTGGTGTGGGGACAGTTTCATCCGTGGTGACCTAGAAGAGCTACTGACAGCCATTCTTTCACAACACTGCCAACCATCCCAACATTCGTAGACCTTCCTTCCCTGAGTCACTCTTACTGCAAACACTCAGCAGCACTTAAATTGAAAATGTCCACCCTAGAGAGCGGAATAAACTTTGTGCTAGCTTGTTAGTCCACCACTATGAAAGACTTTAACTTCGTGCTTTATTTTCAAGCTTTGGATGCATTTTCTCAGCAAGACAAAATGACTTAGCAAGCAAGATAATGGTATTACATATTCTTAATGCACCTTGAAGAAACAGGCATATGGATGTAGCCAGACTCTGTTTTGTGTGCACATTTCTATCCAACTCTTTCCTTCTGTCACTGGTTTCTTACATTTGACTTTAAAAAAATTCTGAGAATAAATGGTAAGAAATGTTAAAACATGCATTATCTGTCACTGTGACCATTTTAATGAAGGCTTCATCTTGTTTTCCACAGACAACCTTTTCTTCTGCTGACTGCATCCTTGTATGATTGACACTTATGGTTCCTGGCAGAAATAGAGGCTAGTGCCCAGTAACTCAATATAGGAATGAGCTGATCAGCAAAGCAAGCCCATCCCCACACCTTCGTTCTCTATAGCTAGAAAGTTAGAGGGAACCAACATAGTCTTTGAAAGGGGATGCAGAGGTGGTAACAAATGTCACCTCCAAGTCTTTCAACCCTTTAGTGTCTTCAACTGACAGAACTAAAAAAGAAATGTCATTGTCTCTTCTTTCTCTGTTTTGGAGAAAACTAGAAACAGGAGGAAAATGTATTGCTGCTCTAAGTTCAATGACAACCCGGCCTGGACCACTGTCAGCTCTCTATACTGTTTCATTGCTCTGTGGAGTATAGCTTCACAACTACTTTCTCCTTAGCTTTGCTGAATGTAATTCAACACATGCTTCCTGGAAAAGGTGCTAGCATACTGAGCTAAGTACAAAGACTTGTATCTCCATGCAAGGTTATCTTCCTAATAGCATGCTTAGATGAGTTTAGAAACTACATAAATCTCCTATAGGAAACATGCATTGTTACATTTGTATAGGAATACTGTTTCAGCCACAGAGTCAACACTGGTATGTGCAAGAACATATTTATCTTTGGGAACATCTGGTTTAGTACCTAACATATTTTAGGTGCTTACAAAATGCCCCCATTTTTCTGTCCAAGTTAATATAAATATGTCCCTTTTCCCTTTTTCTTTTTTTTGCTTTTCTATGATAAAGACATTAGATCCAATGAATCTAACAGGCAATGTAGATCTCTTACTGAAAGTTTGGTAGATATTTGTGTGTGAGAGTATGTGTTGTACTAAGGCTACGCACATAAATGTGTACTCAGGTTCACATGGAAACCAAAGAACAACCTTAGATGTGCTTCAGACACAGTATTCATCTTGTTCTTTGAGATAGGACCTCTCACTGTTTGAGCGTCACCAAAGTAAGCTAGGCTGGGTAGCCAGGAAACCCTAGGGATTTCTTTTTTTCCTCAATTCCCAAGTGAGGTAGACTTTGAGAGCACATTTCACATACTTAACTTTTTATGTCAGATCTCTGGCTTGAATTCGGAATCCTTATTTGGAAAACAAACACCTTTCTTACTGATTTATCTTTCCATCCCTTCTTTAGTAAAATTTGGAAGACCGGGTTCAAGGCCTGATTCTAAAACTACTGTGTCATTAATAATAAGTCATTTTTCAGTAAATTAGAAGCTCAAGTTGTGGATAAAACTGGAAGATTTGAGAATTTTGTGTTTGTTTCTATCTATGATCACATGCTAATATAATTGAGATATATATGTAGGGCATCCAGCATGATAAGATATGGCCATGGGTGCATGGGTGTTAGAGGGGTAACCAACCACTTTTAAAAGTTACACTGAAAGCCTGCTCCACAGGAAGAAACACATATGTAATGCCATAAATCTTGCCAAGAAATCATAGTTTTTGAGCTTATAGGTCCCAGAGATGAACTTAATACTATCATTTTGCCAAATAGACATACTATCAATGTCTTCCAAATCTGCCTCTCTACCCATACATTCACGCAACATTGAGTACTTCTCAGAAAAGCTTCATTGTGCAATGGATGATGGTTAATGCCAAAACTCACAACTGAGAAAATCTTAAGGCATATGTGAGAATGAAATGCTCAGTCCCAAGTGAGAGATCTATATCCTACCTGTCCTTAAAACCTGAGGACCGTTGAACTCATGAATTGACAGCTGTTGTGGCTGCTTGCACAGCCTGAAGCCAGGCAACATTTTAGCATGGAGTGAAGAGGTGTACATGAGTCCCTACCTCTAACTGAAGAAATACGGACAGCTGATGTCTTCTGGATGAGGGAGAGTAAGGGTACAGCTTCCAGTACATCTGCCATGCTCCAGTGGATGACTCCACACCAGGGAATAGATGAACAGTACAGATTGGACCCAATGTGTAATTAAAAAAATTTTTTTAAGGACATGAATTTTGGAGGAAGAGAAGTAGGTAGGAAGTAATATAGGATGATTGGGGGGGGGATGTATCTGCTCCAAATCCAAAGAATTAATAAAATATTTTAAATTCACACTCTCTTTAAGAAAAAAAAACCTCACAATACAATTAGTTTTAATCTGGTAAATGCAATGAGAAGCTAAAATCTATTCACCATGAAGTGAGTTTCAGGGTATAGAACAGTAATGCAATACACATTCATTTACACAAGTAAACTGATGTTAGCAACACACTATTTTGAGGATGGCCTGAACTTTTCATGTCTATTTTCACTGTTTAACCTCCACAATGCTTTCAGTAGCATATTTCTCAGTTTATTTAAAGAAACTGCAGTTTTGAGTGGGAACTACTCTGTCCTAAATAGCCCATCTAGGACACTTCTCAGTATGTCATGCCAGTATCTAAAAATAGATATGGTTGTTTAGTAGCATCACTAAAAGCTGTAAGTATCATCATTTCCCCCATTTTAAGGTGTAGAAGCAGCCTTTGGAGAAAGCCTTTGTGAAATCTTAATTAAAGAATATCTGAAACGTTCTTCAGGGAAGTAGAAGCCTTTCTTTCTTATCTGGTATGAACTCTGTCCCTACGAAGGACACTGAAATTATCCTTTGTTGTTGATCAGGAACACAGGCATGGAGTACAAGGAAGCCCCTTGAATCCCAGAGTAAGAAAGGGAGCACCTCCAAGTAGGAGAAGTGTGCTACACTCCTGGTGTTTGAGTTAGGTGACTTTTTACAGGGTCACATAAAATGTGAGAGAGATGCTGGGGAGATGGGACAATGGTACCTACTGCTCTTGGAGTGGACCCAAATTTGAGTCCTAGCATCCATATCAGGCAACTAACAAAGTCCTATAACTCCAGCTCCAGAGGCAACTATCACCTCTGGTCCCTGAAGGCACAAGACCTCATGTTCATATACACAAATACAGATACATAATTTTAGAACCAAAATGTTAAGTGATGAGATGCCCCAAATGAATTCTGAGCCCTTATATTTTATTCTTTATCCTTTCTCTAAACTTTTAGAGGAGATTTTTTCTTTTTTTCCTGTTAAAAATACAAGATCATAAACATTTTAAATAATAAATTGTAACTTACAGAATGCACTCACCCTATGTGGGACAGATGTTAAATACTTGGGCTAGCTTAAACAGAATTATCCCCTAAGATTGGGAAGAGTTAGCAGCAGCTTTTTTGGAATTTGGTTCTCTTTCTTTTTCTTTTTTTTTTCTTTCTTTTTTTTTGATATTTTATTTACATTTCAGATGTTATCGCCTTACCCCACCCCCCTCCACCCAGGAACTCCCTATCTCATCCCCCCCTCCTCCTGCTTCTTTGAGGATGTGCCCCCACCCACCTACTCCACTCCTACCTCCCCACCCTCGAATTCCCCCACACTCTGCGTCCAGCCTTCATGGGACCTCTCTTACCTATGCCCAACAAGGCCATCCTCCCCTACATATACATCTGGAGCCATGGGTCTCCCCTATGTGCTCCCAACCTGGTGGTTTAGACCCTGGGAGCTCTGGTTGGTTGACATTTTTGCTCTCTTCATGGGGCCACAAACCCTTTCAGCTCTTACAGCTCCTTCTCTCTAACTCCTCCAATGGGAACCCCTTGATCAGTTCAATGGTTAGCTGTGAGCATCTGCCTCTGAATATGTCAGACTCTGGAAGACCTCTAAGGAGACAGCTATATCAGGCTCCTGTCAGCATCTACTTCCTGACATCCACATCAGCATCTACCTTTGGTGACTGCACATGAGATGGATACCCAGGTGGGATGGTCTCCAGATGGCTCCTCCTTCAGTTTTTGTTCCACACTTTGTCTCCCTATTTATTCCCTTGAGTATTTTGTTGCTCCTTCTAAGGAGGGCCAAAGCACCGACACATGGTCTTCTTACTTCATGAGCTTCATATGGTCTCGGGGTTGGGTCCTGGGTATTGTGAGCTTCTGGGCTAATATCCAATTATCAGTGAGTGAATACCATGTGTGTTCTTTTGTGTTTGGGTTACCTTACTCAGAATGATATTTTCTAGTTCTATCTATTTACCCAAGAATTTCTTGAATTCATTGTTTTTAATAGCTGAGTAATACTCCATTGTGTAAATGTACAACATTTTGTGTATCCATTCCTCTGTTGAAGGACATCTGTGTTCTTTCCAGCTTCTGGCTATTATAAATAAGCCTGCTATGAACATAATGGAGCATATGTCCTTGTTATATGTTGGAGCATCTTCTGTGTATATGACCAGGAGTAGTATAGCTGAGTCCTCAGGTAATGCTATGTCCAATTTTCTGAGGAAACTCCAGACTGATTTCCAGAGTGGTTGCATCATCTTGCAATCCCACCAACAATGGAGAAGTGTTCCTCTTTCTCCACACCCTCTCCAGCATCTACTATCACCTGAGTTTTTGATCTTAGCCATTCTGACTGATGTGAGGTGGAATCTCAGGGTTGTTTTGATTTGCATTTCCCTGATGGCTAAGGATGCTAACATTTCTTTAGGTACTTCTTAGCCATTAGAGTTTCCTCAGTTGAGAATTCTTGTTTTACTCTGTACTCCATTTATAGGGTTATTTTGTGGTCTGGAATCTAATTTCTTGAGTTCTTTGTATATATTTGATATTAGCCCTTTATCGGATGTGGGGTTGGTAAAGATCTATTCCTAATTTGTTCATTGCTGTTTTGTCCTATTGACAGTGTCCTTTGCCTTACAGAAGCTTTGCAATTTTATGAGGTCCTATTTGTCAATTCTTGATCTTAGAACATAAGCCATTGGTGTTCTGTTCTTGAACTTTTCCCCTTTGCTCAAGTGTTCAAGGTTCTTCCCCACATGCTCTTCTACTAGTTTCAGTGTATCTAGTTTTATGTGATGGTCCTTTATCCACTTGGACTTGGGCTTTGTACAAGGAGATAAGAATGAATCGATTTGCATTCTTCTACATTACCATTACTATAAATATGGATAGCACAGACAGGATTGCTTTGCTGTAGTGCCATGGCTATGAGCAACATTCAAGATGACATCCTGTGGAAAACTAGGAGAAAAAGCAACCTTATGACAGTGACACATATGCACTAGTAGCTGTGGAAGCGAGAACAGAGCAGTGCCACACCTGAAGTTACAGATGGTTGTGAGTCAACTGGTGTAGGTCCTGAGAATCAAACTCCAATCCTCTGGAAGAATAGTGAACTCTCTTAACAGGTAAGCCATCTCTCTAGTTTTATCAGCTTTTATTTTGCTTAATTTGTTTTGGAAAAAGGAGAACAAGAAAATAGCGAATAATTCTGTTGATAATGTTGCAGTGACCAGTGTTCAATGTCTCCCATATTTGTAGGCTCATATCTCACCTCAGTCATTTATCCTTCTAATTCCATGGAGAGATGAAATCATTTTAGGTGGTGCCGGGCAACTTATCTTCTTTGTATCCATTTCTTCCTCCTATGTTTTGACATTCATTTCTCTTTGTCCATCTGTTCCAAAGAATTGTAAGATTTGGAATGAGGTCATCCATTCGTAGTTTCCTTGCCCCTAGATCTGTCCCTACTTCTTTGCATATGTGTGTGTGTGTGTGTGTGTGTGTGTGTGTGTGTGTATGTATGCTTTATTTTAAGCATTATTCCTTTTGATTTGTCAGAATGAAAATAGCATTAAGTAACAGGTTAGCTACGTTTCTACGGCATTGCCAAGGCAATCCATAGAAGGAAGAGTTTATATGGTTTTATGGTTCCAGGGAAATAATAGTTTGTAACCATCATGGGAAGGGAATATGACAGCAGGTAGAACAATGGTAAATGGAGGAGGAAACTGAGGGTTCACAGCCTGAACCATTGAGAGAACAAATGGTATAGCAGGAGTCTTGGGGGGGGGGGTTGTTTGTGGGTTTTTGTTTTTTTTTTTTTTTTAGGATTTTGTTTTTTGTTTTACTTATTCACTTTACATCCCACTCCCTGTCCCCTTCTTGGTTACCCCTCCCACAATCTCTCCCCATCTTCTCCTCTGAGCGGGTGTGTCTCTCCTGGGTATTCTCCCAGCTTGGGACATCAAGTCTCTGTGAGGCTAGGTGCATCCTTTCCTATTGAGGTCAAACAAGACATCCCAGCTAGAAGAATATATTCCATGTAAAGGCAACAGCCTTTGGGATAGCCCCTGCTCCAGTTGTTCAGAATCCACATAAAGACCAAGCTTCACATCTGCTACATATGTGTGGGAAGGCCTAGGTTCAGCCTGTATATGTTCTTTGGTTGGTGGTTCAGTCTCTAAGAGCCTCAAGGGTCCATGTTACTTGACTTTTTTGGTCTTCCTGTGAAGTTTCTATCCCCATAGAGGCCACAGTCCTTTCTCCTGTTCCTCCAATAAGAGACCCCAAGCTCCATCAACTGTTTGTCTCTGGGTGTCTGGATCTGAGTCAGCTACTGAATAGAGCATCTCAATGGACAATATGCTCCTGTCTTTATAGTAGGGTATCATTAATAGTGTCAGGGATTGGTGCTTGCCCATGGCATGGGTCTTGTTAGTCCAGTTATTGGTTGGTCATTTCCTTACTCCCTGGTCCATCACCAATCCCTGCTTTTCTTGTAGACGAGATAAATTTTGAGTGGAAAGTTTTGTGGGTGTGTTGGGGTCCCTATCACTCCATTGGGGCTGGAGTTTTTTAAAACCTCAAAGCCCACCTCTAGTAACATACTTCCTTCAGCAAGGTCATTCCTCATAAACCTATCTAAACAAGGCCACTAAAGTGAGGACAAAGTATTCAAATGCTCAGGAGTATGAGGGGATGTCTCATTCCAACCTCCATATAATATGAATGCTGCAAAGGAAGTGTGAGTCAGGAGAAACCCATAGATAGTTGTTAGAACATCAAGTGAATGGAGTTAGAGGATACAGAAAAGTTTAAGTTGCTATAGCATCTCCCAGCAAATATAAGTCCCTGAGTTTAAATCCAGATACTCTTGTGAAAGCCAGGCATAGTAGGGTACACCTATAAGCCCAGTGTTGAGGAGACAGAAACCAATAGACCACTGATACTTTCAGGCCAGTTAGTTCAGCCAGATCAATGAGCTGCAAGTGTGAGACACCCTGTCTCAAAGCATAGGGTCCAGATGGTCAAAAAGATACCAAGTGGCTTCCACATCCACAAGTTCACACACAGACATGTGCACACACAGGAACACACAAATAACATAGAGATCGTAATAAAAGGAGAAGGTAGAATAAATATGAGCCCCAGAGGGAGGATGTGGGGGATTTTTTTATTCTGTGGATACAGCTGAGAAGGTTGCCCTATTCAATAATTCAACAGATATTTCCTAAATGCCTAGTACACTTAAACTCTATTCTAGAAGCTGATTCTGTGGAGACCAGTCAGACAGCTCTGTCTTTCATTCACTTGTGATGTTAAGGTTGTGACAGGAGCTTCAGTAAATGAGCAGAACAGGAAGACAGTAGACTTCATTGGTAAAGAAAAGGTTATTATAACTTGTGGATAAATACTTCCCCAAATTGCCAGAGAAACATCATATAACACATATTTAATATTTAATAGATTGCATGCCTGTTCATTTTCAACTAATGGTTTTGACAATGATGATTAGATTGTATTTATGATTTCAATAATGCCGTGTAATCTTAACATGTGGCATAAAACTCCAAGTCTTATTTTAATTCTATAATAATAGCGGCTATGAGCTGCAGAGCTCAAGAAAAGAGATGAAATTATGCCCAGGACTTATCTGTATTTGGGGAAAGAATTATTGAAAAAGCAACTAATAACCCAAAGTATATGTATATTTTATGTAGGAGATGATCTTTGTTGTCAAAATTAGAACTTACAGGAGTAGAGCCTTGGTCATGTCTTAGAGAAAAATGGTTGTTTCCCAAAAGACAGTGTGACTAGATTATTACTATTTATATGGACTTTTGAAATCCTGGGGACATTGGAATCTGCCTGTCTGAACACAAGGTCTCTGGGAGGAAGAAGTGACTTCATAGGCACTATCAGTGCTACTAACCTGGGGACTGTCTATTCTTGTTCTCAGTGTTTACTCATTTCCATAATCCTCCAGTCAGAAATGTGTCACAGAGAACTACTATCTGCTTACTTGCTATATCCATTCACTCCCAAGTGGCCAGGAGGATGAAGCCATGAAATGGGAAACACTGTCTGCTAGGTCCTGCTTCACTCATTCAATAAGGATAATTACCAGGCACAACGCCATGCTGTTATTAACTTCAAATTAAACTCCGACTGTGTGTGTCCTCTTCCAATCATCCATTTTTGAATTTATTTACTTCAGCTATAATTATGACATATTGCTTAGTTCTTCTTGAAGTAGCTATGTATGAAGTGTGTATACACATGCGTGCATGTGTATGGATGCTCCTGTGTATTTGTGTGTATATGCATGTGTGTAAAGACCAGAGATCAGTAGTAAATGTCTTCTTTAATTGCTTTCCATATTATTTTTGAGATAGGATCTCCAGTGAAACCTGGAGTTCACAAATACCGATAGAATGGCTTTCCAAAACGCTCCAGCTAGCCTTTTATTCACAACAGTGGAACTGTCACTGTGGTTGTGTACTGTCATGCCTATGTCTTTACATGGGTTCTAGGATTTGCATTCAAGTCTCATGCAGCAAGCGTTTGACCCATTGAACAGTGTTCCTGGCCCTGAGAATGTCCATAGTAATAGCTGGATAGTCTGTCCCACATGGGTGTGCGTGGGGTTTCCTTTTACCTTTTGGGATTGAGAGAGCAGGCTTGTCTGTCTGATCTTTCTCCTTCCTGTGATGTAGAAAAACCAGTTTATTCTTTGACTGTGTTAAAGCAACTGCAACTTTGTTCCTTTTGGATAAACAATGTGTCAGCTATGAAATAGTGAATTTTACTTACATTTGATATGAGCATGTACACATCCCACATATTCATACCCAGTTGCTTGTGTAAACATGCAGTGTTCAGAAGATAAGTGTCCATTGATCAGACTTTGAGCAAAGAAGCTGTACTTAGATCTGCACACACACCCTTCATTTCTTGATCTTTTCTGTTCCCCTTTTTGCATACTGAAACTAAAAAAAAAAAAAGGGCCCCACTGATTGTTTTTATTTTTTTAAAAGGCTCAACCTTTCTACTTGACACTGTGGTCTACTTAAGCCCCTTCTTTATCACTGACAGAAATCCATTTTAAATATTGTTTTGGAAGCCAGATTTTTGATGCTCTCAGTGGCGATGGGACCTTGTTTTGTGTGTGTGATTCACTGCACAAAATTGTCTATTGATATGAAGCAGGCTGCAGAACGATTCTTCAGCTTTGATCACCAGAACGAATCGATTTTTAACAAGCCCTCGCTCCGTGGCGGTTGCTGATGTTGTGTCTAACAGCTTCATCGAAGGGCTGCTTTTGATTTGCTCTTGCTAACTGCTCTCTTCCCCCAGAGCTTGTCTGTGAAGACTCCCGCACCAGACTCAAGATCTTTCATCAGGTTAGAAAATGCTGTTAAATGTTATTTACTGATTAAAATATAATTATAGGCAGTCTCCATTCCACAGACTCATCAATTTGCTGTTAGCGCTACTGGGTGTAAGCTTTGAAAATGCTAATGAAACTCCAAACTGGCCTTCCCATAAGCACACTGAATACAATAAGGCATTTGATCACTCTGAATGTGCAAGGTTAGTGGCAGGATCGCAGAATCAGGGGTGTTGCTTTGTCTTAGAGCTAAAGATTTTTTTGTTTTTGTTTTTTTAATGTTCACTTTTCAAGCTGGATAAAATGTTATGACTTTGTAGCAGAGCTGTGTGCTCCAAGCTTCTCCCCAACCTAAGGAACCGCACATGATTGCAGATAGGTAATTACACTACCTCTCCTAGCTGTGGCCTCACCTGGAGCTGTGCTTTGGACCAGTGTGCTCCACTGCAACAATCTGCTCTCCTCAGCCTCCTGGACAGACCATGTGACATCTCAGTCTGTCATACAGAGGTTAAGCTCTTGTCCTTTGATCCTTCATTCCTGATATAAAAGCAAGCCGTACTGGGTACAATTTCACTAATAAGCTATTTTTGGAAGTATGTTTCATTGCTGTAAGTTTTATTTATTAGAGTATTCTGTTCTTAATTTTAATTTGTGCTTCAGTTCTGAAGCGAATAGGAGATGGATGTTATAATTGAGACTATGTAATATTTACTTGTTCTATTATAGAAAAATTTTTATTTAATTAATTTATTAATTACTTTTCAGATAAGGTTGAGTATAGCCATCAGGATTTTAGTATGGTCTTTTTCTTCACAGAAGCCCTCAAGAATATAATGTCCTTTAAAATTTTTGATGTCCTGACCCAAGTCTATTCCTAGTTTCCTCTGTCCATTTACAAAATGTAATTTAACTTTCTTTCACTAATCCTGATATTTTCATCTTGTCCCAAGATTGACAATTTTAAGAGTATTCTTGACAGCTGCTGTCAAGAATAGAACAGAATCGATGATTAAATTAGGAAAATCCAGGAAAACCAACCTGCCACAGCAAAGGAAAAAATTACATCTAGCTTTAGAAATAAACATGTCAAACTAAAATAATCGCATTTGAGCTCAGCCTGCTTTCCAGAGAAGTTTGGACTTATCAGCTGTTTGTTGCCATGGAAGAACTTAGATGAGCGGCAAAGGGATATTGTGCCTCTGTTCTACAGGCTAGTCACCTGTTACTAGAAGGATTTGGTAGCCTATTAAGAGTTGTTGTCAATAAAGAGCTGAAAGAACCCAAGACCATGATAACTTTTGAGTTCTGCTGGACAGAAAACAAAGCACAAATGGGATGCAGGCTGTGACAATTTTGTATAACTTGACACCAGTTTTTCTTGTATTTTGGGGGCATTTGTTTCTTGTTTTATATGTTGCATTTTCTGGCATGTTTGGAGGGTTCCTTTAAATGTACAATGAAGCACCTAATGTGGACACTGCTCAGAGGGTTAACAGTATTTTCCTTGTGCATTCTCATTGTGCGTTCTGCTAACAAGACTGATAAAAGGGGGCAATTCAGTGAGCTTTTGTGCTCGTCAGGTTTGCTGGGCAGCCCGTGAGTTGGGATTCTTTTTGAGAACACGTTTGCATTTCACTATTAAGTGTCAAATAATGGAACACGCCACATGTTGTGTGCCGTTTGTCTATGTATTCTTCCCTTTAGCAAGGAATGAAAGATGCTCACGCTCTGGTTCCAGCCTGACTTTGTGGAAGGCAATGTTGTTGGGACTGCTAGTGTGGCCTGCCATCTAAGCAGTTGTTAGGTGGCTGAGAAACTTTATAATGGCTTTTTAGTTTCTGCTTGTTTGTTGCCCAGATCACATCACAGATTTTTAGAGATTTGCTTGCCACTTTGCTGAAGTTCTCTCTCTCTCTCTCTTGCTCTCTCTCTGTCTCTCTGTCTCTCTGTCTCTATCTGTCTCCCTACGTCTCTCTCACTCTCTGTCTCTTTCTGTGTATGTCTGTCTCTCTGTCTTTGTCTCCCTATCCCTCTGTCTCTCTGTGTGTACCTGTTTCACTGTCTCTGTCTGTGGATCTCTGTCTCTCTATCTGTCTGTGTCCCCCCTCTTTTTTGGATGGAGAAAGTATTTGTCCTAATTGCCACTTGTTTGAAAACCATCTCTAATACTTTTTTTTCTTCAGAAAACACTCAGAGTTTCTATCACTTTTGGAAAATGACAATCCTATCTTCCTCTTTGAAAACCTGTTAGAATAGAAGGTGCCTGACAGCTGATTAGGAATGTGACATATATTTTACTTCCTTTCAGATGAAACCATCCAAAAAATGTATTTACTTACCATGGGCAGTGACAGCTTGTCTGGCAAAAATAATTTATATCATTTCTGGTTATTGTAGAATAGAACAGTGAAGGAAAAGGACCTTTCTATTATGTTCTGAAATTAATACTGTGGTAGAAATTAAATGTAGATTTCCTTCTGGGTACACCTGGCTACAGATACACTTTTGTGTGTTGTGGGGACATGATCATCATTAATTAATCATCAAGGTTGGGTAATGTTTTCCAGTGCCGTGGTCATGGGATCAGGCTTATTCTATGTTTGAGGTAGTGTTAAAGATACCTAGAAATGAGCATATTTATGTTACTGTCTCTGAGGGATCATATACATCAAATCTTGTACATGTTTGTAATTCATATTGAGATGTACAAAGCCTTGTTAAGTATTGAATGGAATTCAAAAGAGATAATTAATTCCACTGTTTATCAGCTAAAAAGTCATTAGGAAGCTAAGTCCAACTTTTGTAATTTTCATTTTTTGACATAGATAAACGTTGATTAAACTGTGGTCTCCATCCCAAAAGACCTACTGTGGTAATAGTCTAGTCTTCGGTATGGGATTATATACTCTTCAGAAGGAAAACAAGAGGGTTGCAAGTGCAACAATTGTTAGTTTGCAACCAGCAATAAACAAGGATATCCAAAATGGTTCTTTTTGATATATTATTTGATTTTTTCACATTTGCATGTGTATACAAGTGTGTGTGCATGTGTGTGCAAGTGTGTATTATGTATTTTTAAGTTTTCCTGTTCTTGTATGTGTATCTATGTGCAAGCATGTGTGAATGTGTGCTTGCATTCATGTGCGTGTATGTGTGCATATGTGTACATGTGTGTGAGTGCATGTTAGTGTTTGTGAATGTACATGCATGTGTGTCCTTGTGTGTGTGTGTGTGTGTGTGTGTGTGTGCATACAAAAGACCAGCATCAGCTTGCAGAGGGATCCTGGGAGTGACAAAACAAAGAACTTGAAGTCAAATCATGAATCCAAGCTAATGGCCTATGCTCTGCTTGAGGCAGCTTTTGAGATTGGTCTCTGTGTTCTGTTCTCCTGAGACAACTCTCTCTTTCTATTTGAAAGACTCTCTGGATACCCCATCTCTTGCAGATCAAAAGCCTAGTTCATTTATTTTACATATCAATTCAGTCATTACCCAAGTTTCCTTTTGATTATCTCAAGAATCACCAGCCTCTTGATTCTTAGAAAGAGACAGCAAGCACAGGCATTGAGAATAGCTGGTTGGAGCCCTGCCCTGAAATGATTGTTCAGACCACACCTGGACCTAAAAGAGCTGTATCCCAGCTGATCTTGAACTCGGGAATCTACCTGCTTTTGTAAGTATACACAAAACAAAAACCAAAACCCAAAACCAAAAAACAAACAAAAAAACACCATCAGCAACAACAACAACAAAACTTAGCTGAGTGGGATCTTGCCTTGCAATCAGCACTCCTTAAATCCTTTAACTCCTTTTTAGTATCTTTCTGACCAGCTGGCTCATAGTGTAGCTGCCTCTGTTTCTTTAGACCTGTGAGCTCCTTCTACAATTCATATTGGATCCTTATATTTTGCATAGTTTATAAATTATGTATTTTTGAACTCATGTTTTCAGCATTCCTTTCCCACAGCCTTGAGGGCTGTCCTAAAGATCACAGTGTTTACCATTTTGCTGAGACATTAGATACACCCTCGACTCTCAGATTCATGCTGTATCTGATTACCATGGAGTCATTAACCTTGGCAGAGGTCATTCATCAAAGGAGGAACATAAAGTAAAATATATATGTTATATATATATATATATGCACAAGCAAGCCTTATGCCCACAGCCACCATTGACTCTCGAGGAGGCCCATACCCTGCTGTCTCTGTTCCAAGTGCAGGCAACCATGTCATGTCATCTCTTACATGTGGTCAAACAGCCCTTAGCATGTCCACACATGTGTGCACTCATGTTTGTGTTTGGGTTGGTGTAAATGCGTATATGCACACATACATGTGAGTCTGTGTTACTGTGTATGTGTATATATGTGTGAGAATGTGTGTGTGTGCATGCATGTGTGTGCATGTGTGTGTGTATGTCCATATGTGAACACAATGCCTATGTGTGTATACATGTTTGTGTGCATGTGTATGTAGGTACACAGGTCCCATAGTGTATGTGTGGAGATCAGAATACAATCTCAGGTGCTGATCTTTGCCTTCCATCTTCTTTGAGACAGATCTTTGTTGTTTCTCTGCTGTATACACAAGGATAGTTAGTCCTCCTGTCTCTACCACCCATCTCCCAGTATGAGCTCTGAGATTATAAACACTCTTAGTAAACATCCAGCTTTTATGTATGTTCCTGGGATTTCACCTCTGGTTCTCAGACTTGTGTGGGAAGCTCTTTACTGTCTGAGTCGTTTTCTCAACCCAAAATGTTCTTTTGAATCGCATTATTTTTTTAAGAATATTCACATCATTATTTCTTACAGTTCTTGTTATAAATGCTTTATGAGTGTCACTTTAATTCTTTCTAGAACAAATTATTGTCTGCAGATTAATGTATTGATCTACTAATGAACATTTTTTCTTTAGTTTTGAAGTGTCACTATAAGTTACTTGCTCACTTTAAAACTTTGTAAGATTATTCACTATTATATAAATTATGATTAATTCAAGTATAGGAACCAGAAAGTGGACCACAGTACCAAATTTCATACTTTGCACGATCACCACAGAATGACTGTTTCTATACTGAAGTCTTCTACAATGTATAGCTCAGTACAGGGAGGGTCCTATTAGAGCACAGTTGTTGGGTATCTGCAGAAGTTACATTTTACTGGCCTAATAGAATATCTGTTTTCAGAGAAGTAGACAATTGGTTGTTCCTGTAGGCTATAGGTTCTGAGCCATTGCTTCCCATCTGAAGCATTCATTCTGTAAGTTTCCACACCTAAAGAACAAGTGCTTTGTCAGAAGTTGACTAGCTCCATTTCTCTCCAAGATATTAGGTAATAAACTGTTATAATGCTCATTCTTCCTGATTTCTGTAATGAAAGATGTAATCTGTTGACTTCTATATACCCATGTGTCCTTCAGCCATCTCATGCAATCTCACCTTTTATAACCTATGAACGTTGCAAACGTCTACCCATTTTTAATGGTACTGCATCTTTCCGACAGCTTCACGTTTTCTTCCTAAGATCTTTGACTGTCAGGAGTCTTTGACAGTCAATAGTTTTATGGCTTAATTAGATATACATCTTATTCTATCTGCCCTCTAGTTGCTCAACTATATAACAATATAATTGTCAATAAGTTTACAAATTTTAATGAATCAGTAGATAGTAAGATTTTTACAACATTTTATAAAGAATGTTAATGTTAATAAATTTCTCTGGATTTCCTTTATGAGTTTGAAAGTTACTATTATAAGTGGTGAGTAAACTAAGAAAATATTACATTGAAATAAATAGGCTTCAAAAAATACAATGAATTAAGTGTTTCATACTTTCTATTTCAGGTAATTTATAAGCAAGTTATTACATGACTTTGCTACTTTGTCATTATAAATTGCCTCGTGGTGGAATTTAACTCCACAGGTCTCAATTGAGAAAATGGAAATGGGAAAGCTGAGTAGAGCAATGAAAGTGTCTAGCCAGCTTGTGTCATGACAGGGATGATTTGGATGCTCTTATCAGAGTTATCAAGTGATTCTTATAAGCAAGACAATAGCTGCAAATGTGATCTGGCCAGAACAGCAAGTATTCTGGCTTGGAATCTATCCCATTGTGTGTTTGTAAATCCTGTGCTTGAACATGAAAAATGGGAGAGGACTTCTTGAACAGGTAGGGAGGATCTCCACAAACATGTCATCTACATATAGACCAAGCTATCTCACCATGCAGGGCAGAGCAGCTGCTAACACACTCACCATGTGTCCAGGCACAAGGTTAACAAGGTTATCCATCACTGCTCTTCTTTGGGAGAATAATGGAATTGGTAGTTTACTGCTTCAAGATTGAAAATGCCAGTTTCCAAAATGCATTCTGACCAACCTTAGGAGCTCTCTTGCTAAGGTAGAGAATCAAAGGAAACTGTTCCCAGTGCTGAAGTCACAAGTAAGGCTTTATGTCAAAATGATGCCCACAGGCAGATGGAAACCAAGTTGGAAAGTGAAAATTCTGAGCCAGGGTCTTGCTGTGGCTTTAGTGTAACTCAGTTGTCCCTCAGTTCTGCTGTCTTTATTACTGGATTCCAGTTATTCATGAATTGAATTCCTATGTAATAATCTTGCTATTACTGTAAAATGACACATGGTGCTTTGTGCTAAGTCAATAAATGCCTCGTGCCACCACTCTATTTATTTTGAGTTTGTAATATCTGTGCTTTTACCCTTTCTCTGACATTTTCTAAGTTTCTCTCTGAAAACCAGCTGGACACAGAGGAAAGCCTCCCATGAACAAGTGACAGATTGGTCCCTTAAACTACCACTTCACACCCTGGGGGAATTGTCCAGCCTGCAAAGAGATTAGCTATCAGTCCTCTGACACGTTACTTAGTTTAAAAATTACTCCAAGGATTTTTGACTTCTTGTGGGTAATTCTTAAAGAAATATTAGTGATATTGGGTACTTCAAACTTAAGCTTGAAAATAAAGAGAAGCAGTAACATAAAGTCCCTTGAATTGGAAAGCTAGAAGGAATTTTAAGAGTTCAATGGTTATGTTTTAACTAGGACTTTTAGATAATTTTAAAGAAGATAATTAGTAAGAAATACAGTTTTTAGTGACATTTTATTCATATGTGAAATTCAAGTTTTATAAAATAGTACTCTTACTGTTAACAATACATTAGCAGCTAAAGGCATGGCTTCTTTTTGTTGACTAATCAGAATTCAACCTGAATGTGTTCCAGGACACCCAGTGAAACAGGAATTCCAAGTGTGTGTATCTGTGTCTAGAAGAGATTACAATTTAAATCAATAAATAACTCAATAGATTTGAAATCTTCTCTCCCCAAAGTAGGTAGACATAATTCACGCCATTTATCCAACAGTCTGAGTGTCCTGTTATAAGAAAAAGGGAAGGGTGTTCTACCCCCTCATGGCACACTCAAATCTCTAGCACTGAAAAATGAAATACTTCTGTACCTTGAACATCAGGTATTGTGGTTCTCAGGCCTCCTCATGCTGAGATTCACCCCAGCACTGCCTAACACTCACTCTTCCTAACCCCAAGCTGTATATGTGATCTGGGTCTGAACTATGCCACTGGCTTTCCTGGCCTTCAGACTTGCTAATGGCATAACCCAGGACTATTCAGGCTCCACCATTCTATGATCCAGTTGTTGTCATAATAAATCTTTATGTAGGTCTATATATTTTGTTAATCATTCTCTAAAAAGTGCTGACTAATACATGCACCATATAAAAATAAAAGGAATGCATATCAAAGATTTCACCCATGGTATTAATAAATACTAAGGGATTCAATAAAAAGTTGAGATTAGAGAGATGATTCAGTAGCTATTGATGAGAAATTTAATAAAAATGTAAGAAGATAAGACTACTAGGTTAGGTATAAAACTAAAAGGTGTGTTAAAGGGCCATCAACCAGAACCTTAAGATGAGAGAGAGATACAGCTTCAGCCACACTTTCACTGGATCTGAGACTCTCTACTGCCAGTGATGTAGACTAAATCTTCTTTACAAAATTATTATTGATGGAGCCTAATAATATCCACATACACTATTGAAAGGCTCATTCCCCTCAATTTTACTTATATCTTCCAAAATCAATTGTTTTAATATAATATTCTCTAGCGTTTCCTATCATATTATTTTATTCCAGTTTTTAAAATGTTGATAACAGCTTCATATATAATTTTTAAAATTTATTTATTTTGCATGCTCGTGTGTGTACATGCGTGTATTTGTTTGTGCATTTGTGCATACATGAGTGTGTGTGTGTGTGTGTGTGTGTGTGTGTGTGTGTGTCTGTGTCTGTGTGTAGCTTTGGTTCTCTCTTTCCACTATGTGGGTTCAGGGATCCACAGGTTGCCAGGCTGAGTGCCAAGGACATCCACCATTGAGCCAAAATTATTTTCATAAGCCATTTTAAATACCACTGCTGTCTGTACTTGACTGTGGTACTCCTGAGCTTCTATGTTATGAATAAAACTTTAAAGAAGAGACAGGAGAGGGAGGGTCAAGGAGAGAAGAAAAACCAGTAGGTGAGCTTCAGGGACATCAGCATTCTCTAATGTGAGAAGATTTTTAGAAAATAAATTGTAGTGCATTTCTCTCCAAAATAGAGACTTTTCTTTCATTGGAACTTCCGTTCTTCTGCAAGAGGGGGATCAGGTGATTACTTCATTGACTTAAGGTGAGATCTTAGTTTAACCTTCTTGTCTCATTTTACAAATTCCACAACCCACTCAACCATGAAGTAACCTAGACATCAGCCAGTAATTATATGTAAAATCCTGGATTCCAAACAAGCTCGGGGACAGTCAAGGGACAAATTAGTGTGGGGACAGTTTACAGAAAGGCAACTCCAGGCAAAGCAATTGTCTTGCAGATAGATGTGCCTCAGAAAGAACTTATTCATGGAGGTAAATACCTATATAAAACTGAAAGAAAATGGACAAAGCCTAGTAGCTTTAGGCTTTTGTTATATCCAAACTCCACGAGTACATGTCTTTTCTATATCATATAAAATATAAAATTTAAACATTGTTCTACTTGTATTTGTTTAGAAGTAAGTGACCTTGTGAGTCTAGACAAGGTGAGCTAATTCTTTAAGTGCTTTCTTCCTTCTACATAAATTTCCATATTGAAACACACAGAGATCTGATAGCTATTATTGTTAATAGACCATTGCTATAAAATGTCCTAAAATTTCCAAGTTAAAAAGCACCACTCTGATAAAATGTGCTATTACTGTATAAGGCTTTCCACCTGTGGCGCTTTCTAATTGTGCTTTCCATGCATAAAATTGTTGCTAGAAAAACTGATAAATGGCCAACAGCTACTTCCCTGCTGATTATACTAAATTTCATTATAGTAGAACATTTAACAATTTAATTCTGAGCTCTCCTAGGAATACTGTGTGAAATATTTTGCTTAGGTCTCTTTTCAAAGCACTAAAATCTCAGTTTAAATAAAAGGTATATCAAATGTTTGCCATAAGCAGAGTTAAATCATTTAGTCACTAGAAATGAGCCTGGAGCTGACAGGTAAAGACAGAAGAAAGGAACACAATCAAAACATGCCTGAGTGTTTTCTTCTCTTCTTCCTGGCAGGGAGACAGTAATCATTGATATGGAAATGAGACAGATTTAAGCGGGAAGTTCTTTTTTTAAAATTCCCTATTAATATTAAGGAAGAAAATTGGGCGCATATGTGTCTTGCCTGTACCCTTCGAAAGTGCTGCAGTAAATGTAACTGTTCCCTTGAACTTTCGCCCCCCACTCTCCAGATGACACTAGGAAAAGGAAGTGCTTTCAAGCACTTCAGTCCTAGCCAGGTGCTACTGAAGAGTCATGGTGCCTCTGCAGAAAGCTGAGTGCCAAGGGATGTCAGACCTGCATCTGAGGACCAGCTAGCATCCAGACTAGGCTGTACCACTGAGAGCATTCACTCCAGCTGAGAAGCTGGATTTAAAAGTGGATTTAAAAGGCTCATGCATCACTGAAATCCTAGCACTCTGCTGTTGGTTCCACTGCTGTGGGAAGGACATGTGCAGCATTTTGGAAGCCACTGCCTGTAAGTTGTGACCATCCTCCTTGACAAACATCCAGAAGGAAGACCTAGAAATACTTCCTTCTTATACCTAGGCTAGAAGGATCTGGCCTTCTGCTGCCTGCTGAGCCCTGCCTATGTATACCCTAGACTCCTCACCTCATGGCCCTGCATACATCACTCACTCTCCTGTGCACGGACAGCATTTAGGGAAGCCACTTGATAAGGTATAGTTCACAGGGTTGGAACCAGCACCAGCCTTCACTGGGCTCAGTGTTTAATAGCTCATGGCTCACAGTCTTAGTTTCTGGTTCTGTAAAATAGAGAAACAAACCCAGGGACACACAGGCTTCCTACCTCAGACTCCCTTCCCTACTGCTGCTGTACAGTCTCTGAGCAAAATGCTCCCCTTGCGGTAATTATTTACTCTCAATGGGGGTTTCTACACTACTTTTGATTATTCAGTTCCCTGATAGAAGACGCACAACTTTTATATTTATAATAAGCCTTTAATGCACTAGAGCTGGGCCGATTCTACACTCTATGCTATTGTGTCTACTTCTCCATCAATAATGTTAAATTATAATTTACCGTATTCCATCTGGGCTGCTCTTAATTCCAACTGTCTGACATTTATAGCCGTGTTTTCACGACTCACCTACTCCATGGTGTCTTCTCCTCTCCCCACCTTCTCTCTGGTTCCTCACTGTGGTCCTGACTCAGATCCCAAGCCCTGGAACCAAAATTCTGCCTATCTCTCTTCCGTCCAGCTATAGGGTGCTGGCATCTTTATTCAACCAATAGTTTCAGGCTAAGGAGTGAGGTACTTCAGTTTCTCTTTGCCTTGGAGCAGCCAGGCCTTGGGGACTGGTATTTAGCATTACAATCCATAGTAAAAATCAGACCTCAGCAAGCTCCACTTTGCTTATGTTTCTAAAATTTACTCTTTCCATCCTTTATATTATACCCAAAGTTTGTTGGTTAGTTCGTTCGTTTGGTTGATTGGTCTTTTTGATTTTTGTTTTCCCTAGTAAATTAACTTGTATGTTCCAGGTGGCCAGTCCTCTGCAGAATAGGGGAGAATAAGGCAAGGAGATGAAAGAAAAGAAACAACAGACTGAAGAAATCAAACCTCCCGTAATTTTTGTTATGCTTTACAAACATGTAAGAGGCCAGTAATAACTTTACCTATAACCTCACCTTTATTCTCCACACACTCTACCCACAAATAGCTCTAGCCTTTCGAGGCTTAACTCTGACTTTGCCATTTCATTAAATTTGTATTGTATTACATGAGATCAAAATAATTTCCTGGAACTAGGGACATAGCTAAGGGGTAGAATACTTTTCTAGCATAAACAAGGCCCTGGGTTCAACTCCAATATATATATAAAAGAGTATTTCTTTCATGCAAAACTTGCATGGAATTTGACAATGTTATCCATTCCAATTCACTGCTTTGTTGACTTTCTCATTAAGACAGAGCCATGTCTATCTTTCCATTTTCATGCATTTAACTGGCCCGTGAAGTGTCACTCAGACAGTATATACAGAAATTAGCCAAATAATTTTCTTTTAGTTATTAAACTTACAGAAGGAGTTTTGAATTTAATAACACAAACATGTGTCATTCTGAAACTATTCCTGTTCTACCATCAGAAGTGCAAGAGGAGTAACTTCCTAAAGCTGGGCTTCTTTGGCTTCATACTCAGACTCTTTGTCATTCCTTTTGCCCATTTTGGCAATAATTTGGCAATGGTAAAGGAAATGTTTGTTCCTAGAGAGTTTCTTGTATTCAGGGGCTGGGCAAGACACCAAGCAGAGCATTTATGTTGAAATTACAACCTAATCAGTGAGCTGGGATTCTCTTACCACAAGCCAGGACTTGTGAAATGAAGCTATTGGTCTTCCCTTCACATTTCAGGGCCCTGAGTTTAAAGTCACAGCAGAAGCCAAGAATTTGGCTTTTAAAAATGTGTTTTAGACTGTTAGTGAAAGAAAGTCAGTAACTGATCACAAGGGCAGCATTTCCCACAAGGAGTTCTAGGGAAAAGGGTGGATCGCATATTATGTCATCTTATGGGAATGAATCTGTTATCATTTATGGATTAAAGCAAGATAAATGCTCTGATTGTGGCCCATGGGCCCTGCGTTAAAAGCCACACTGTACTACAAATCATCGTTTTATTTCTCTACACTTGACATTATTGCTGAATTTCTTTGGCAAAATACTGTGATCACATCCATAATTTTTAACTTTATTTCATATTTTTAAATTTATTTTAGTATTTGTGTGCCTGGGTGGTGTATTCACACATGCTTACAGGTGCCTGTGCCCATGAGCACACTCACAGATGCCAGAAGAGAATGTTAGAGACAGATCTGTCACTATCTGCCTCATTCTTTTAAGATAGGGTAGTTTTCCACATTTGGCGCTAGGCTGGAAGCCAGGATGCTCCTTCAACCTTCCTGCCTCACCCAATGCCAGGTACTGGCATTTCAGGTGTGCAGGGGCACATACATATTTTTACAGAGTGTTGTATCTGAACTTAGGTCCTGGTGCTTGTTCGGGTACTAGGTACTAAGTACTGTTGTTCACTGAGCAGTCTCCTCAGCCGAAAGACAAATTTTTGGTGGTCTAAAGAGCATTTTGTCTGATACTGAAGGAGGTGATCTTGGCACTTTTGGAGATATGGTGCATTATGTATTTGAAATTGAACTAAGATATAGTTATCGTTTGTTTGTCAAAAAATGGCTGTGTATTACTCCAATTGCTTTCATATGTAAGCTAGAAAGAATTTTATAAGCAAAACTTGCTTTCTGCTTAATAGCTTTGACTTTGGTGAAAGACATTTATATGCATACCCTAAGCAGGGGGTGAAAAGTGAATGTGTCTTCCAGGAGAAAATTTTATGTGGACACGAGCTGTGTGCGTGTGTGTGTGTGTGTGTGTGTGTAGTGTAGTGTATCTTCTTCTCCATCCATCCTTCTTTTCACATTAATCTATGATTTTACTGTGATTGTTCTTTGCAAAGCAAAGTGTGAATAATTTTTCCCCATAACAAAGCATAAAGATTTAATTGGGCTTCATAGTGGCTCCTGGCTTCTAACTTCAGTTGCTTTCTTCCTGACAAGCCACCGTTTCCTGCCCCCTTCCCATCCTGTCGCTCTGCAGGAAGACATTAAAAGTTGCTTCATAATTACCCATTGAATGAGAGCTTAATTTTTCCTTCTACAAGCAAGACCTGGTGGAGGAAGAAGCAGTATATCAGAGGTGACAGAGCTAGAGAAGCCAGACTCCACACACAAGCACACAGTGAAGTGCAAGAAGACAGAGATGCAGAAACTCTGTTCCTCAATGTTTGGGAGCGTCCAAAGCATCACCTTGTCATTAAAGGGAGCTGGATTTGTTAAAGCCTGACTCTTCCTTTGCTCTCATTGTCTCCTGGCTTTTATATTTGCCACAATACCTTAGACTGGGGCTATTTTTTTAAATGGTATTGATAAGCATTCAGAAACAGCACTCTTTAAATATAAAACCAAATAAGTGAATCCTTTTTGTTTAACCTCGGAAATACTTTTAAAGTTTTTTCAGAGTGTTTAGAGAAGTGATACTGTTTTCGATAGAAGACATGTTCATATCAAAAGAGTAAGGAGACACTGGGGCAGTGACAGATTAAGTGCTTGATGCTGGTCCTGATCCCTAACACTCTTATAAAAAGACAAATAAATAAATAAACCAGCAAAACATGCAAACAGCAACCAAAATCAGATATAGTGGCCTGAATCATAATCCTAGTAGTACATCTCAGAGACAGAGGATCCTCAGGGCTCACTGGTCAGCCAGGTCAGCCAAATCTGTGGTTCCAAGCTCATGGAGAGAACTTGTTTCCAAAAATAACCAGAAAAACAAGGAGGGGAGAAGCAGAGGAAGACAACCCCCCCCCATGTATGCCACGTGTACACCCACACAAACATACAGAGACAGTAAGAATATCTAGACAGTTGCCATAGACAAAAGAGCAAAGCTGTCCATCAATTTATTTTTAGTCTCATAAGGGTGGTGATGGCTTCCAGTGTTCAATAAAAGTCTTGGTGACACAGACTCAAAAAGACTTTTACAAGTTCTAATTTAGAGCAAAAATAGGATTTCTATTCTGTGCTGTACCATTTAGAATCATTAGACTGATGTCTGTATATTTAGGGAGAAACAACATGAGAAACATGAATAGATTTCCTGGGAGAGTTAGAATGAACAGTGATTACACTCAGAACATAAAATTACCATTTATGATTAACTCAGTTCAAATAATTCTTTCATTCTATCTATCTATCTATCTATCTATCTATCTATCTACTCTCATCTATCTATCATCTACTCCTTACTTATTGAATCAACTGCATTTATTGTAAAGTCTATTTTGTATCAGACTCTGTGCAGGGCCCTGGGGATGTAGGGATCAAAGTTACCATGAAAGAGTTCATGATCCTGTAGTAAAGCAAGAGATAAGATTTTACTACTTGAGGGCATTGTGAGCGTTATGTGAGGAAACTGCAAGATGATCTGGGAGCAGATAGGGCAGACAAGCAAGCAGGCTATCTCTAGTTTCCAAGTTTCTTGGGAACTATATAGGAACACCTCAGAGTTCCTAGTCAAATTGGCCTAAACATAGTCTTTACTGACAAAGAAATTGTTCCCTACCCTTAAAGAGTTCTCACTTCTTTTTCATGTATTGCCTGTACTCAAAGACAACTACGTTTTGGGGTAATATAAATATATACATAGTTTTGAGACGCTTCACTGAAGTTGAAAAAATTACTTAACTTTCAACTGTGCAACTGTATACTTATGTATACTTGACCAAAGGTTCTCAATTGCTATACTATTGTTCCAGTCTGCAAAAAAAAAAAATGTCAGTACTAGCGTGATTTTGTTTTCTTATATACTCAACATTCATCAAGGCATACAGAAAAAAATGAAAGAAAGAAAGAAAGAAAGAAAGAAGAAAGGAAGAAAGGAAGGAAGAAAGGAAAAAGGAAAGAAAGAAAAGAAGAGAAGAAAAAAGAAAGGATAGGAAAAGAAAAAGAATCCAACCAAGCAATGTTCAGTGTGGTGACATGACACATCCATAAATTTCCCATGTTATCTATGAAATGTCATAATCCTGTTTGTCCTAAGAAAACTCTTTTCATTTCTGTCTTAATTAAATCTTTCATACAAGCAGTTTCCTGCCAGCTATAATCCATTCATTCAGGTGTGAAAGAGTGAAAACAATTTACATATCCACAACCCTGATAGCTATGTCTGGGATAAAATAAATTTATTTCTTAGTTGTCTGGGCTCTCTAGATATTACAGTTGCTGTTGCATAGTCAAGCTTTCTCCTGCAAGACTCATTTAGAGCATTTCTGAAACATGCCAGAAATATATGACAATAGAATGTGAGCTCTTGGGGTAAAGGGTACGTTTTTATTTTGCTACTCTTTATTGCTCTAAAAGTGTTGCATGTGCCTTAAGCTCTTTATAAATATGTAAATAAAAATAAAATGATTAACTGTACTAGAATAAAAGAAAGGGACTCTTTCTCATAAAAAGGAGTATAAATGTAAGAAAATAACTGGGTTTTTGAAAATGCAGCCATTGGGAACAGAACATTCTGGATTATAAGGCTCTGGGTGTATTTTCTTGGGCTCAACATGATGGAAATATTATTTGTTTGAAGTTATTGGAATAGCACCAGATGAAAGAGTCTGCTAGCCACCAGTGGCTTGCTGGGTGGCAAGTGGAGTAATTACAGTACTCTGCTTCCTTAAGAGACAAAAATGGTGGGGAAATGGTGGGTTACAATGGGAAGAAGAGGAAAAGAAGCAGAATTCAGAAACTGGATAAAACAGACTGATTGATTGAGCTTAGCATATTTGAGGGGGCTGTCCCTTGGTTGCTGACTCTCAGAGGTGAAATCCTGTGAGCAAAGTCTGGGAATCACTTTAAAAGTTGGGGGAGGGTGCCATGTTCAAGGCAAAGCACAGAGATAGCCACACAGATAAAAAGAAAGACAAGGGCACTGTGGGAGCCCACCATCTGTAAAGCAGAGACTGTTTTTAAGATCTGAAATGCAAAAGGCAATTATCTACTGAATGGAACAAGCTCAGATCAGCAAGGACTTGCACAGATGAACAGCAGAAGCCTGCAGGGTGGTCAGAAAGGCCAAGACACAAAATGAGCTCCAATTAGAGCAGGTCACCCAGAAGAAGAAAATCTTTTATAACATAACTGAAAGGAGAGTGCAGGGAAGGGGAGTACTGGCTCCCCAGCAAGGGGTGAAGGGCCACCTGAGACAGACCAGCCTTGGGTTTTTATAGGTTTTATTTTTAGAGACTAATATAAACCCATAAATGGGGACTCAGAAAGAGTTAGCAATTTAAACTTTACTCATCATAGCTAAATTCAACAGAGATTACCTGCTGTGATTCTTGTCATAGATAGATAGATGGATGGATGTTCTTTCTGAAGATACAGCTTGTGTATGATTCTATCTGTCACCCTCTAAGAGGCAGGCAAATCACACAAATTAAGAGGTTTCGGTGGCTTTTTGAGATGCCTCTTCTTCTATATAAAAATGTCAAGAATGAACTCATTGTCAGAAATTCTCTAAGTGTAGGACATGTTGGAAACGATATTGGAAAGGTATATTGGCATTCTTAGAAAATGGATATTTTCTTTCCAAGTCAAGCTGTTATGCTTTGATGAATAATGAACACAGGTTTGCTGGAATGACAGCATGTGAAATAATTCAACATGCTACTGGAAAATTATTGTACTTTAATATAAAAAAGAAACAAGTCTGTAGTTCTGTTTTATTGTTGTTGCTGTTGTATTTTTATCATTTAAAATAATTTTTAAATTTAAACTTGATCATGTTCTTCCCATCTCCCATGTCCTTCCACATACTCTCCCCTTCCCTGCCCACCCCTCTTTAAGTTCTTTCACAAAACATAAATAAAACAATAAAACCCCCCCAAACAAAGAAAAAAATAAAACCACACCAAAAAAAAAAGAAAAGAAAAAGAAAACCTGTAACTAAATAAAAGCACACACACACACACATACATAAAAAATGTAAAAGAAAAAAAATGATGGAATTCAATTATATGTTGATCAAGTACTCCTGAACACGAGACACGTGCTGGACTAGTTGATATACTCAGTGTCACTCTCTTGGAGAAAACTGATTTTTTCCTCTTCCAGCAGGATTATATGACAGGTCAGTTATCTTTTCTCCTAGTGGCTAGGTTTTCATTTATTCATTCATTTAAAAAATATGATAAAATATAATATAATAACATAAAACAATAACTATCGCATCAAAGTTGGAAAAGACCAACCAACAGAAAGAAGAAAAGAGTCTAAGGGAATGCACAGAATCAGAGACCCACCCAGGAATTCCATAAAAACAGTAAACTGGAAACCATAGTATACACAGAGGACCTGGTGCAGACCCATAGGGTGTGGCCCTGTGCTTCCTGCTTTCATCTGTGACTTCATGCGTGCTTTACTCGTGTTATTAGAGGGACTTGTTTTCCTGATGTCCTCTATCTATCCCGACTCTTACACTTTTTATAGCCTCCTCTTCCAAGTGTTTCCCTGAGCTCAGAGGGGAGGAATTTGATGGAATTCTGGGTGTTACAAGGTCTCTCACTCTGTGTAAATTTCTGGCTGTAGGTTTCTATACTTGATCCTATCTGCTGCAGAACATTTTTCTCTGATGATAGCTAAACAAGGCACCAATCTCTGAGTACAGCAGAATATCATTAAGGATCATTTTACTACTAATTTTCAATTTGAAGAGGATTATTATTTGGTTTTATTCTAGGTCCGTGGGTTGTGTAGTTTCTGGTTCTTGGTTACTGGACCAGTGTCAAGTATTGGTTCATCTCATGGAGTGGACCTTCATTCAAGTCAGATTGGTTACTTCTACAAGTCTTGTGCCACCGTTGCCCTGGCATGGCAACATACTATTTCTACACAGCATACTATTGTAGATAACGGGTTTGTGGCCAGTTTTGTGTTTGTTTCTGTTTCAAGAGCAGAGTATGTTCCCATACCAAAGAGCAGGGAACATAGTGGTGAAGGCTCTATGTATGTACCAGCTTGACTTCTTTATATTTAGCGAGTTATACAGATGCTGTCTTCAACAATTGGTGCCTTTTTGTGAGTTCCTGGAGAGCAGCCTCCAGTATTAGCAAATGAGCTGTTTGACCATTTCCATAAGGTGCTTTGGGCCAACAACTCAATTAGATGTAACCAAATCCCGGTACTGGAAGCTTAGTTTGGTGGGAGAAAATGTGACTTTTGTGACTTTCCCATTAATTGGTGGTTTTATTTAGAGTCTGATGTATGGAAATTCAGAAGTAGTATTTTAGTCCTGGAGGCTGACTTCATTAAGATCTTATTACAATGGTTGATCTGGTCTGGCCATCTTGATCTTGGCACTGAGATGACCCTGAGAAAATTGTCACTGTGGGTACAAATCACTCTCACAGGAGCATATCCAGAGACACAGGGTGTTTAAGCCATGTAAAAGAATCTCAGATTAATAATCTAAGGCACTCAATTCTACCGATTCATAAGACCATTTAGTTCCTCTGACAGGAAACCCAAAATGAATTTGGTAGCTATTTTCTAGGGTGTTACCAAGGCAGTTCAAACCTAGTACAAATTTGTCCTACTTGTTATCATCCAGGCTCCCAGAGAAAACTCACACTTTTATGATATCACTGTGCATGTCAAGTCTTTGCTGCTGTGAAAAAAAAATACCTAAGAGAAGCAGGTTTCTATTTGTTTGTTACTTTATTTTTGTTTTAAGATTCTAATTTTGCCTCTTAGTTTCAGATCACTCCATAGTCTCTGGGACTGTGCTAAAGTAGTAGGTAGTGATGGGGGGCTAACAAAAGCAAGTTTTTCTACCTCTTAGTAGCAGAAGACAGAGACAGAGATAGAAAGAGATTAGATAGAAGATAGATAGATAGATAGATAGATAGATAGATAGATAGATAGATAGATAGATAGATAGACAATATAAAATATACTTTCAAAGGCAATCTGCAGTGACCCTACTTCCACCAGCTAATCTTCCACTATCTCATTCAAGACGAACTCAAAGGGTGAACCAATCACTTCTTAGGTGGGGACCAAGCCTTCAATATATAAGCTATTTTTTGATATTTTAAAAGTCTCAACCATATCAAGTATTTATTGAGTACGTACTTTGTGCCAGAAATTGAAGTAGATGCTTCTAAGATACTTCCCTTATCTAGTCCTATCAAAATACCTTGTGGGGCGATTAGCTCACATGTGTGGGTTCTATTGGTTGGAGTTGTGGTTCCTGAGTGTCTGCTGCCCCAGTCGGCTGCAGCCAGGGCTCCCACAGCTCCAGGGAGCAGAAGCGGGAAGTTGACTGAATTCACTCCACGAGGCACTGGGCAGACGCCAGGCCCGGGGAAATCTCACTCAGTCTGAGGTCCCTCAGGGGCAGGGCTTTTGAGTGGGGGTCTCTGGGATGAGGTGGCTGACCTGGAGGCTGGTGGTCTCTGTTCTTTGGCCCCCAGATGCTGCTGAGAGCCGCAGAAGAACAGAGACGTGGGGGCATATGGGCTGGACCAGTCCACAGCCGAGAAGAATAACGGGGAGGGAAGCCCCTGCGGCTCCCCTTGGGTAGAGACTCTTAGTATGGCACTCACTTGGCTGGATCAAGGCTGGCTTGCTTGATTTGGTGGTCTCTGTAGCTGGACCATAGAAAAGTCCTCAGTGTAAGATTAAACAGTGGCTCGATAGTCAAAGGCCTTCTCCACAGTTCCCCACAGCGGGGCCCCAAAGACATGAAGAAGTCCATGGTTTAAAAGGTTTGTTGTCATGGTGGAAAGTGGGTGAATCTAGCTGTACCCCCCCCAAAAAAACCCCTCAGGGCAGACTTGAGTTAAATAGGGAGGGAGGAGGTTCTAAGAAGGAATGCTTAATTGGCTATGCCCTCTGGCCTTCAGCTATCTTATTAATATGGAAATCTCTTGAGGCTGACCCTGTAGCATCTACCTGTGGAGGGGCTGGTATGGGTGTTGCCCTATGTGACTGAAAGGCACTGATCAATGGAGGTCTTGGCCATGTGTCAGGAGCCTGGGGTCTGGGAACATGGTGAAATGTATGCCATCCCTCACAGGGTCTCTGGACATTTCTAGCCAGTGTTCTACCAGAAAGCAAGCTATACTTTTCACGGTCCCACAATACCTTTGAGTTTATTTACTTACATTCCAGTTGTTGCACCCCTCCGTTTTCTTTCCCACAGTTCCTCATTCCATTCCTCCTCCCCTTTACTCTCAGAGGGTGCCCTCTCCTGGGGCCCAAAGTCTCTAGAAGATTAAGCACAACTTCTCCCACTAAAACCTGACCAGATAGACTTCTGCTATCTTTGTGCCAAGAACCTTCAATTGGCCAGTGTATACTCCTGGTTGGTGACTCAGTCTCAGGGGGCTCACTGGGGTCTTGTTTATTCGAGATTGCTAGTCGTTTTATGGGCTTGCTCTCCCCTCCAGCTTCTACAATCGTTCCCTTAAGTCAACCATAGGGATCCCTGACTTCAGTCCAATGGTTAGATATAAGTTTATGTTTCTGTCTCAGTCAGATGCTGGAAGGACCTCTCAGAGGACAGTCATGCCAGGCACCCATCTGTAAGCACACCATAGCATCAGCAATAGTGTCAGGCCTTGGTGATTTCCTATGAGACGGATCTCAAGTTGTACTGGTCACTGGACCGTTTTTCCTTAAGTCCCTTTTCTATTTTTGCCCCTGTAATTCTTTTAGACAGGAACAGTTTTGGGTCAGAAATTTTGACTGTGGGTTAGTAACCCTGTCACTCTGCTTGAGGCCCTGTCTATCTACTGGAGTTGGACTCTTTGAGTTCACTCTCCCCAATGTTGGGCATTTTGGCTAAGGTTACTCCCATTGAGGCATTAGAGGGTCTCACCTCCTGGATCTCTGAAAATTTCTAGAGACTTCCCTCCCCAATTTCCACCCCCTGAGGCTGTTTAATTCCATTCATTCTCTTGGCACTCTGGGTTTCTTTAATGTCCCCACCCATACTTGTCCCTGGTCCCTCCAGCTAGCTCAGTTGGTAGAGCATGAGACTCTTAATCTCGGGGTCATGGGTTCGAGCCCCACGTTGGGCACCAAAATGTCCTGTCCAGCAGGGAATTAAACAGAGGTCCGAGGAGGTCACCTGAAAGAGAGCGCGGGGGGGGGGGGGGGACTGGCAAAGACGAAAAATGGCGATCTGTCTGTAGTCTGATCAAATAGCCAATTTTACTTTTTTCACACAGAGGTTATATGCACATAGAGGCAGGATGTGGGGAAGGGGATGACACAGGAGTGTAGGTGTTCAGGGGGAGTACAGATATCTTCCAGAACAGAGTGTCAGTGTCAGCTAGGTGAAGATTCAGGGGGACAGATCACTATGATTCCGCCTATGATTCACTTGTCCTTATCTCAGTTGGTACTATCCACCAAGGCTACCTATCTACAAGGTCTATGTATATTCAGCCTGGCAATTTTCCACCAAAGCTGCTTGTTTACAATAGCTTCTAGGCATCTGTTTCAGTGTTTTTCCACAGAGACCCAAGACTTTGTGTTAGCAGACATGTATGTCAGGCCTATTGCTGATTTTAGGCCTTTGGCTGATTTTAGGCCTTCAGTGTATAAGGGCTGCCTCTGACACCTCCCCACCTCACACCCAGGTCCCTACCTCCCTATGCCTCCTGTGATTATTTCCTTCCCCCTTCTAAGTGGAATTGAAACATCATTACTTGGACCTTTCTACTTGTTATACTTCTTAGAGTCTGTGGATTTTATCCTAGCTATTATTTACTTTTTGGATAATATTCATTAATCAATGAGTATATACAACATATATATATATATGTATATGTATGTTATATATATTATGTTATATATGTTATATATAATAAAAATATATATTTTTTAACAGGGTTATTTGGGTTTTTGGAGGTTATCATCTTGAGTATATATATATATATATATATAAAATTTTGGGTCTGAGTTACCTCACTCAGGATGATACTTTCTAGGTATATCCACTTGACCTCAAAATTCATGATGTCCTAATTTATAATAACTGAATAGAATTCCATTCTGTAAATTTACCACATTTTCTCTATACATTCTTCCATTGAGGGACATCTGGGTTGTTTCCAGCTTCTGGCAATTATAAATAAGGCTGCTATGAACATGGTGGAGCATGCATCCTTGTGGTATGGTGGAGCATATTTTGCGTATATGCCCAAGAGTGGTAAAGCTGGGTCTTCAGGTGAAACTATTTCCAGTTTTCTGAGGAATCACCAGATTGATTGATTTCAAGAGTGGTTGTACCAGCTTGCAATATCAGCAGCAATGGAGGAGTGTTCCTCTTTTTCCACATTTTCACCAACATGTGCTGTTACCTCAGATTTTGATCTTAGCCATTCTGATTGGTGTAAAGTGGAATCTCAGGGTGGTTTTTCTGATCAATAAGGACTTTGAACATTTCTTTAGGTGCTTCTCAGCCATTTGATATTCCTCAGTTGAGAATTCTTTGTTTCGTTCTGCATCACAATTTTTAACAGGGTTATTTGGGTTTTTGGAGGTTATCATCTTGAGTTCTTTATATATTTTGGATTTTAGCCCTCTTTAGAATGTAGGACTAGTGAAGAGATTTTTTCCTAATCTTTAGGTTGTCAGTTTGTCCTATTGATGGTGTCCTTTGCTTTACAGAAGGTTTTCAGTTTCCTGGGGTCTCTTTTATCAATTGTTGATCTTAGATCCTGCGCCATTGGTGTTGTTTAGGCAATTTCCCCCTGTGCCAATAAGTTCAAGGCTTCTTCCTACTTTCTTTTCAATTAGATTTAATGTTTCTGATTTTATGTGAGGTCCTTGATCCACTTAGACTTGACCTTTGTGCAGAGTGATACATAAGAATGTATTTTCATTCTCCTACTTACATACTGCCAGTTTAACCAGCACCATTTATTAAAGATGCTTTTTTTTCTACTGTATGTTTTTGGCTTCTTTGACAAAGATCAAATGTCTACAGGTATGTGAGTTTACTTCTGGATCTTCAATTCTATTCCATTGATAGACCTGTCTGTTTATGAACCAATACCAAGCAGCTTTTAATCACTAATGCTTTGTAGTATAACTTGAGGCCAGAGATGGTGATTCCCCAGGATATTCTTTTATTGTTAAGAATTATTGTGGCTATCCTGGGTTTTTATTTCCATATGAAGTTGAAAATTGCTTTTTCCACATCTGTGAAAAATTATATTGGGATATTGATGGGGATTACATTGAATCTGTATATTGTATATTGTAAGATGATCATTTTCACTACAAATCCTACAAATCCAGGAGCCTGGGAGACCTTTCCATCTTCTGAGGTCATAGATTTTTTTTCAGGGATTTGAAGTTCTTGTTATACAAATCTTTTACTTGTTTGTTAAGAGTTACACCAAGATATTTTGTTATATTATTTGTGGCTATTTTGAAGGGTGTTGTTTCCCTAATTTCTTTCTCAAACTGTTTATCATTTGTGTAATGGAAGGCTACTTATTTCCTTGAGTTAAGTGTATATCCTGCCACTGCTGAAGTTGTTTAATAGCTGTAGGAGTTCTCTGGTAAAATGTCGTAGATTGCTTATGTATACTGTCATATTACCTGCAAATAGGGATACCTTGACTCCTTCCTTTTGAATTTATATTCCCTCAATCTCCCTTTGTGGTCTAATTGCTGTGGATAGAACTTTGAGTACTATATTTAATAGATAGGAAGAAAATAGGCAACCTTGTCTTGTCCCAGATTTTAGTGGGATTGCTTCTAGTTTCCTTCCATTTAATTTGATGTTGTCTGTTGTTTTTATTACATCTAGGTATGTGTCATGAATTCCTGAACTCTTCAAGACTTTTAACATGAAGGGGTGCTGTATTTTGTTGGAGGCTTTTTCAGCATCTATTGAGATGAACATGTGGCTTTTGTCCTTGAGTTTGTTTATATAGTGTATATGTTGATTGATTTATTATGTTGAACCATCCCTGCATCCCTGGGATAAAACCTATTTGATTGTGGTGAATGATGGTTTTGATATGTTTTGGGTTAGGTTTGCAAGAATTTTATTCAGTATTTTTACATGGAAATTCATAAACGAGTTTGGACTGAATTTCTCTATTTTTATTGGGTCTTTGTGTGGTTTAGGTATCAGAGTAACTGTGGCTTCATAGAATGAATTCGGCAGTGTTTCTAATTTCTATTTCTGTTTCTATTATATGGACTTGTTTGAGAAGTGTTGGTATCAGCTCTTGTCTGAAGGTCTGGTGGAATTCTGCATTAAAGCTATCTGGCCCTAGCCTTTTTTTGATTGGGAGGTTTTTAATGACTTCTTCTATTTTGCTAGGGAATATGGGACTGTTTACCCGCCCTGTCTAAAAAGCCAGCCATTTCATCTAGATTTTCCAGTTTTGTAGAGTATAGGCTTTTCTAGTAAGTTCTGATGATATATTGAATTTCCTCAGTTTCTGTTGCTATGTCTTCCTTTTCATTTCTGATTTTGTTAATTTGGATACTGTGTTTGTTCCCTTTAGTTAGTTTGGCTAAAGGTTTATATCTCTTGTTCATTTCCTTAAAGAACAAGATCTTGGTTTTGGTAATTCTTTGTATAGTTCTCTTTGTTCCTACCTGGTTGATTTCAGCTCTGAATTTGACTATTTCCTGTTGTCTTCTCCTCTTCAGTGTATTTGCCTCTTTCAGTTCTAGAGCTTTCACCTGTGCTGTTAAGTTGCTTGCATGGGATCTCTCCAATTCTTTATGAAGGTACTTAGTGCTAGATATTTTTCTCTTATAACTCTGCTCCATAAGTTTGGGTATGATGTGTCTTCATTTTCATTGAATTCTATAAAGCCCTTGATTTATTTCTTTATTTCTTCACTGACCAAGTTATCATTGATAGGGTTTAGTATGTGGACTTTCTATTGTTTTTGTTGTTATTGAAGTCTAGCCTTAGACCGTGATGAACTGATAGAATGCATGCGATTATTTCAATCTCAATTGTATCTGTTGAGGATTGTTTTATGTCCAATTATATGGTCAATTTTGGACAAGATTTGATGAGGTGCTGAGAAGTAGGTATATTCTCTTGTTTTGGGGTGAAATTTTCTATAGATATCTATTAAATCATTTGGTTTATAACTTCTATTACTTTCACTGTGTCTCTGTTTAGTTCCTGTTTCCATGATCTGTCAGTTGATGAGAGTGGGGTGTTGAAGTCTCCCACTATTATTGTGTGAGGTTTAATGTGTATTTTGAGCTTTAGTAACATTGTTTTATGAATGTGGGTGCCTTGCATTTGGGGCACAGATGTTCAGAACTGAGCCTTCTTGGTGGATTTTTTTCTTTGATGAATATAAGTGTTTCTCCTTATCTTGTTTGATAACGTTTGGTTGAAAGCCTATTTTATTGGATATTAGAATGGCAACCCCAGCCTGTTTCTTTGGACTATTTCCTTGGAAAACTTTTTTCTAGCCTTTTACTCATTAAAATTAGTGTTTGTCTTTCTCACTGAGGTGTGTTTCTTGTATGCCACAAAATACTGGGTCTTGTTTATGTACCTAGTCTTTTAATTGTGGGATTGAGACCATTAATGTTGAAACATATTTCCTTCTGAAAGGCTTCTATCATCTTGAAGAGATGGGATTTTAGGTAATTATCTTGTTTTTCAGGCTTGTTAGGCTATTCAAGGGTTGCTGTGATGGGAGAACTGGGTTCTTATGGTACCAATTGCATTAAATTCTGTAGCTTATGCTTGCCCTTACCTCTTGTTATCTGGTCATCTCTGGTGTTAACTGGCCTGATTGTTTCTGACTAGAACAGACCTCCGTAGAGGCAGGTAGAGCCCATCTAGTCCCCTTGGTGGCAGGCAATGCTGTCTTTGGTTAGGGTGGGCCTCTTGTGTCTCTGGTTAGAGCAGGCTACCTGAGTCCCTGGTTGCTGCAGGCCTCCTGGGTGACACAAAGGCTATAAATGTGGGTGGTTATCTGGGCCAGGTAGAAAGCAGACAGAAAGGTAGAACTTAGAGGGTGGAGGTGGGTGAAGTGGGTCCCATGTCAGCTGGCCCAGCTGGCGTGGGTATTAGGGAGAGATTCTCACCTGTGTGTTTGATTACAGAGGACCTCCTCCTGGGAGGCAAACAGGCTGTACGTGTAGGTGGGTATCTTCCCATCTTGATAGGCTTTTTAAAAAGAGAAACTGAACACTAAGACACTTAATTGTCTTCCTTAAAGACTATAGTTTTTACATGGTAAGGTAAGAATTTGGTTTTAGATTTTTGTGGCTTCTAAGTATGTGTTTTCAATGACTAATTTTGATGTTTATATTGTTTAAATGGTATCTGTCTTTAATTAAAATATGGTTAGATTATTTCCCTCTTTCCTTACACTTTTCAAATGCATTCTATACTCCTCTCCCAAGCTTCCTCTCAAAATTATGTTCTCTTTTTTCTTTGATCATTATTGTTCATATATGTACGCATAAACACACACAAACACATTCTGCTGAGTCAATTTAGTCTTTCTTATGTTTTGCTTTTTCAGCCCCCTTGTTCTTCTAATGGTGTCCAATTCTGATGATTTTGTTGCCATTTTCTTTTTATTCTTGGTGATCCTCGACTTGATTGGTTTATATTTATCCATTAGGTCATTCCATTAGAAAGCCCTATTAAGTTCTGTCAATTAGCGATCTAAACCTCAAAGGATTTTTGTGAGTGATTAAAGTTTATCATGTGATGTTGTGATTTATCTGTTGTTCATACTAAATTAAAAGGCCAGAAAAAATAAAAGTCAAGGAAATTATAATTTTTAATTCAAAGTTTTAATTCAAAGTTTGATGCCTGAATGAGCCAGGTTTGTTAATGTGACTTGGTAAGAAAAGTTCACCCATTTCACCCATTCCAGATGGTCAGACTGAAGGGTGAAGGAATTATTTTATTTATCCAATTAATCAACACTTCTCTAGACTAGATTGTCTTATTTGTGCATACTGGTGGCGGAGCGTGTATGATTTTAGGGGAATGGTATGCAAGTGTGAGCCCATGTATGTAGGGGCCAGAGGGCAGCCTCAAGTGTCATTCTCCAAGAAATCTTCCAACTTTTTGTTTGGGACAATCTCATTGTCTTGGATCTTCACGAAATAAGCGGACTAGCTGGTCACCAAGCTCAGGGAACTGTCTGTGTCTCCTTATAGTCTTCACGCTTTTGAATTTCAAGCCTGTGCTACTGCACCTACATTTATACATGGATTCTGAGCATGAAATTTGGATCCTCATCCTTACAAAGCAAAGCTTTACTGACTGAGGTATAACCTCAGCCTCTGACTGGGTTTTCATTGATAAATAGAATGAGACATTTGACACAGAGTTTCAGCTCCAAAAGCATACATGGTCTCCCCTTGCATCTTGGTTGATCGGCTAAGAAAATGCAAAGTGAAGAGACGCTGACATAAACATTTCTGTTTCGTTTCATTTACATGAACTCTTAAAATTAAAATCTCACAGATGAGCTCTCCAGTGTCTACAGTTATTTCACGCAGAATTTTTAACATCTTATTATTGAAATGGAAGAGGGAAAAATCAATGCTAAACATCCTGTAGATGGAATGCATTTGATTTCAATTTTGCACCAAATTGTTAGTTATTAAATTCATTGTCAGACTTTCTGCCACTTGCCTCGATTCCTTATACTCTTGACTGCTGACAAGTGGATCTGTGGTTTTTTTTTTTTTTTGATACTTACTGATAATTTTTTTCCAAGGTGGATGAATTGTGGCTTAAAATACATAGAAGAAGGAATTTCTAAAATATTCCCACATTCAGTTTGAAACCAAAAAAATTTTATTTGTTAGTTTGACTTTTGAAATGTTAAAAGAACAGGAACACGTGCTTTTGTTATAAGAACAAGCTTGGTCCAAGCAGGCTGCCCTGGGACTTTCAATTTCTTGTGACTCAGTCTTTGTGTGAACACTGAGGTAGCGCTTTAAAATACACACATCTCCCTCTTTATAGGAAAGTCTCCTGGGCAGTTTTGAAGTGATCTTGAACTTGTCTTACAATTCTGAAGTCTTCTTAGGGATATTTAAAGTCAAAACAATTTCAGTGGTATCTAATGCTCGAGAAATAAAGTATGAATACTCAGGGCTGTTTAACACAAACTGCTCAGCTGCAAATAGCTAGAGTAGCTGAAGCAACTGGATGTATTTGTCTTCAGTGGTAAGTCATCAGGGTGAGATGTACCTTAGAATGCCTTCAAGCACACAGGCTCTTTGAATTCACACTCCAACTTCCAGGGAAGATCACTTTCACTTCAGACTTCTCATGTGTAGTTTCAAGAAGGCTTTTGCATCCTCAAGCATTGCATCTACTTCTGCAAACAGTTCTGTGAGTGGGCTGGGGCAGCACCCAAGTTATGAGTCTCTCCTGAAAACCTTCACAGTTTTTTGTTTAGAAGCTGAAAACTGCCACTGGATTACAAAGTTTTATTGTGATTTCTGTTGCTATGATAAAACACTGACCAAAAACACAATGGGGAGGAAGTAGATTATTTCGGTTTATAAGTTATAGTACATCATCAAAGGAAACCAATGCAGGTACTCAGGGAAGGAACCAGAGGACAGGGACTGAAGCAGAGACTGTGGAGGAGTGCTGCTTACTGGCTTGCTCCTGTTTCTGCTTTTTCAACTTCCTTCTAAACCCAAGCAGGCCTACCTTCCCAGGGTTGGAGTAACTTATAATGAGATAGGCTGTCTTCCATCGATTAGTAATCAAGAAAATGCCTCATAGACATGTTCATGGGTGAATCTGATGAAGGCAATACCTCAGCCAAGACTCTAACATTCGTTCTTGCTTAGTATGTCAATGTGACAATCAAGGATAGCAGTCACATGAAACCATAGCTAGTTGTGAAAATCTTCAGCTTCCAGGGGGAAACAGCATGTAGGTGTCAAAATGGGTATCCAGTTATCTTGTCTATGATAACCACCAAATATCTCTCTAGAGCACAACTCACAGCTACCAAATAATCATAAATGTTTCTACTTTTAAAGAAGTTGGGTGTTTCAATAGATGGACATGTAAGTTTTTGAACTTTGAACTATACCCATCAAACCAGGAGGACAGTGTAACTGTGGTGAGATTCATCAGGGAGTACTAGTAGTTACTAAACCAACATTGAAGGAAGGGAATGATCCCAGTATCATTGTACATATTGGGAATTCTAGTACTTTGGTAGTTGAGGCAAGAGGATCAGAAGTTCAGGGCTATCCTCCAGTATGTGTCTACATGGATGCCAGTCTGGAATGTATAACACTCTCTCACTAAACAAAACAACAAAACCAATTAATAGCAGAATATTCCTATAGAGATATACAAAAGAAGGCTTCATATAAATTAAACACAATGAACTTTTTAATGTTTCAGTAGAGTAAAATAAATAAACACATCTATGACCTCTCATTTTCATGATGAAAGAAATGAAATTTCATCTTTTTGCCTAGTAGTGAATTCTCATCAGAAAGACTTATTTTCTATATGTTCATCGTTAAAATTATGATATTTGGCACAAGAGTGAATTAATCCTCTACCTAGAAAGCCTCACTGACTAGAGTTCCCAAGACTTAGAGCTTGCTGTCTATTGCATCTGTTATATTAATTAGAGATTACTTATTTTTTATTTTATTTTATTTTATTTATTTTATTTATTATTATTTATTTTATTTTTTTATTTTATTTATGTATTATTTATTTATGTATTATTTATTATTATTATACATTATTAGAGCTTAGTTATTAGAGATAACTCACCTATGATTTCCATTTCTCTCCCACAGATGGTGATCCAAAGAACCATACATGCTTAGAATTACACAAGTCTTAAAGAGAGGCTAGATTTTATGTAAAGACATCTTTCTTCCCTCAAATCCTATTCATCCTTTCCCTGTCTTCTTCCATCTCTACTCTCCCACTTCCTCTCCCTTTCCTAGTTCCCTTCTCTCTCATTTCCCCTTCTCCTCCTCCTTTTCTTCCTTCTCCATTTGTTTTCCCCCTCCCCTTTCCATTCTCTCTGATTCCCCATAATCCCCTTCTACTCTGCCTCCTTCCCTAGCTCTATGGACCTGACTCTCTTCCCTCTTCTCTTAATTCCACTCATGTTTGCTGGGCAGCTATAGTGTGATACATACACTCTTCCAGCCACATATGTGATTTGTGACATGTGGCAAAATAGGTATCTTTTATACAACAAAATAATCATCTTGTTTGTGAATTAGGGCCTGGTTGACCAACACCACATATAGGTGTTTTATGACAAACTTTTCCTAGGGAGATCACACACACACACACACACACACACACACACACACACACACACATACTACTTACCCCAGAAAGGGAAGCTATGGCAGAATACAAGTTCCTGTGTACTCACCAAATCTGGGTGAGTGTTTTAGTAACGCACCTACTTTATGAGTTTACCCTGCTCTTGTAAATAACACTCCACCCATCTTCCTATAAGAAACTCTAGGAAAAGCTCATTGGTTCACCAAGTTGAACTACAATGCAACCACTGCTACATGCTCTTCACTCTTTATAGCACCACCTCAATATAGATAGTTTGGATTTCCACATAGTATTCTGAATAAATCAGTCAGTGATAGCAGGCCTGGGTCTCCTTGAGTCTCTAGGCTCTGATGTGGCTTTTCTAGAAACCGTCTACTAGGGTATCGGATATAATTGCACATAAGAAAATCTATAACAGGAACAGTGTAGAAACAGTAGTCATATCTCAAGCATCTCCATGACTTCATCATAGAGATTATTTCTCATAGTTTTCTTTCATCTACAATAATATTTGGGGTTGAACTATTGAAGAAGCAGAAGAAATAGGTCATGAATCAGAATTCCCTGATGTTTACAGAAGGAGTAAATTCAAAATTAGAGCCCACCATGGTATTACCTACAACAACTTAAAAGTATTTATATTATAATGGGACATGGTCCTAAATCATATGCTTATTATACTTATGATTTTAATTAAAATATACTATAATGCCACTGGCCTTTAATCTCAGCAGTTATGTGACAGAGGCAAAAGAATTACTGAAAGTTCAGGGCCAATTTGTATACTGTGACATAAGCATGCACAAACACACATACACACACACATACATACACACAAAGACCCACATACACAAAGACACACGCACACACACTATAATTTAACCACCACAAAACCCCAAAAAGTCCATGTATATAAGAAAATAGTAGTACAAGGAAAGTCACAGTCCAAAAATAACCACCGATAATTCCACCATGCTAATAAAGAGTTTTGGTGTTCAGCTATAGTTATTTTTCCAATATTTTTTTTATCTTTGTGGTGGGGAAGTATTCTATTCTTGATGTATGTTTCTGTTTTCCACATTCAACAGCTATTGATTGCGTGAGATCTACATTTTAGGCAAGTTAGGCTGAGTGATAGATTTCACATGTGCCTTTTGATTTTACATACATGCACATATTATATATTGCTTCACCTTTTCAAAAGTTCTCAATAGGAGTGTAGACAAAGTCATATAACCTTAATGATTATTTGTTATTATTAGATTTTCCACAAAGAGCATATATGTTTTCAATAAATATTTTATTCAAATATTTTTGACCATATTTAATCTCTTCTCCAATTCTGTCTAAATCTATCCCTATTCCATAACCTTCCAACTTGTCCCCTCAATTTTTTTTTAGTTATCCAGTCCAATTAGTGCTGACTATATGTGGCAAACAACACCGAAACAATTTCTGCTATTTATTAGCCTTTGATGTCTAGCAGGGACACTATTAACCCCATTATAGAGTAACTCCATTTAAACTCTTTTTACATGTGTACGTGTTTATATTATGAGAAGCTTTCATGGTAATATTTTTTCTTAAAACATTTTCAGAAGGACTTTAATGTTTGTTATCCCTCCCCATAGTCCTTTCTCCACACTGCCTTCAACCTCTACTCTATTTAACTCTATAACCATACCAGTTCAAACATATCTGATCCTATCTAACATTTGTTAGATTTCATATACCTTTCTACTTTATAATCACATAAGTCTTCAAAAAATTATATACTACTTTGTACATCTTTCAGCAAAACTATAAGAGTAAATGTGGCTTTATTGTATCTTAATTTTATCATATTTCATAATTTATAGATTAAACATCACTGCATCCTGATTGCATTCATTTCTTGCTGATTTCTAATGAGGAGAATGCTTTAAGATGTTTCTTCAGTTGGCATATCCCCTTTATAGATTTTCCTTATTTATCTAGTAAGGTTTCTCTCATTAATGAGTATCTTTTTAGTAAGGTTGGTAATGTGTTATTTTGATGTAATTTCAGATATCATGATTCATACTCTCATTTTATTCAGTTTCTCTAACATTCAGAAGTTATAAAAAGCAGTTTTCTCAGCACCATGTCCCTTGTGATTTTTCTATTAGATCTAATTGTAAGAACGTTTCCCTCCTCAGAGATTGGATAACATCCCATTTCATTTCAGTTTTTCAGTAGTTTTGAAACACATTGAAATCTACCCAAATTTGTTTTGGTAAACAGTGTGAGGTAAGAATCTAAATGTATTTCCTCAAGATTGATAAACATTTATTTAACAGTTTACTGGAAGATTTATCATTCTCTTGCGATTTGTATTATCCTTTCAATGATTTTTATTTTATAGTAAAGATTCTGTTTCTGATATTAAATAGTATTTTTATGCTTTTAATGTAATAATAAAGACTATTTTAATTCTGGGCAGACTTGGAAATAGATTTCTGAGGAGAGAACACTGAAATCACTGCTACAGTATCAAGCGCATGATATGCTAGCAATATTTGCTTTGCAGATAGAATGTTTAAACCACATACAAAAAAAAGAGGTTGACTGTAGGAAGAATCTCTTATAAATATCACCGTCAATCAAAAGCCAATGGCCAATCAGCTGAGGCAGGAAATAGGAGCTGGAACACTGCAAGGAATAGAGAGTATTCTGGGAAATAGTAAGAGGTAGAAGAGAGACATGGGGAAAGAAGAGAGATGAGACAGAAGGTGGACCAAGGAGACAAAGGTAATCAAGCAAGTAGAGGAACTCAGAGAGATGCTGAGAGAGATGTTGAGGAGACAGTAAGGAAGAAGCTCGCAAGAGCTGAAGGAAATTTACCATTAGCTAAATGGTAGACATAAAATAGATTATGGTTAAGTAAGTTAAGAGGTAGTCAGAGAATGAGCCAAAATTTATGAACTAAGCATTTAATAATAACTAATTAGTCTCAGAGCCACCATTCCAGGAACCAGGACTGGGAAAGGAAAACTTGGAATTTAAAAAATTATTTTTTACAACTTGAGTCATGCATGCTTGATTACAACAGCATTAAGCGATCAAATTATAACCATTTATATTTGGTATTAAATATAGGTATACATTCATTCAAAAATTCATGTTTGTGAATTACCATAACAAAAAAACTAGAAATAAATATATATGACAATAAAATTTCTTTTATAAGTGATGGCACATATTCATGAGTAGTAAAATATTATACAATGGCCAGTAGAAAATGTTCATGGAGGATAAGTTAAAATACAAGAAAGGAACTATACTTGGTTCTCACATTGCTAAACTAGTGAATGCATTAGTAGATTATCTTCATGTGGATGGAGTACAAGTCTACATTAACAAAGTAGGATGCGGCCCGCCTGTTCCCATCAGATGAACTCCGTGTGATGTAGTAAAGAGGGTACGAATGGGAACCCTGGGGTGAAGAGTGGGTGGAGCGGCTGAAGACAGATACCGAACTGCATTCTAAATGTGGAGTGAGCAAACGTGATATGATGAGTATTCTGTGTCCTGTGCATCACAGGAAATCACCACATTGAAATAAAACTAGAGCTGCCAGGATCTCGAGGATCCAGTCTACCTGGTGCTCATGATCCATGGTCTATAGTGGACATCCAGGAAGGGAAGGGCAGGAAGGACGGGGAGTGAAAGCCATGTGAAAATCTCAGCACAGACACTACTCTGTATTATAAGAAATTTCTTCTGACTTACTTATTATCTGCAGTGTGTGTGTGTGTGTGTGTGTGTATAATATATATATATATATATATATATGTATGTATATATATATGTACATATATATATACATATATATATAAAAGTAAGAGAATAACCTGCAGGTGTCATTTTTTTCCTCTACTATGAAAGTTCTAGGGATCAGACTCAGGTCATTTGGGCTTGTGGTCAGGTGCCTGATAAGCCCTCTACATTAGTTACACCATGACCAAGGCAAAGTATAAAGAAAGTCATTTAATTGGGCTTACAATTACAGAGAGTTAAAGTCTATGATGGTGAAGCCAAGGAATAACAGCAGGTGACTAGAGCAATATGAGAGCTCACATCTTAGTCCACAAATTAGAGGCAGAGAGTGCACACTGGTAATGCCTGGTGGGAGGCTTTTGAAATCTTAAATCCTCCCCAGTGACATACCTTCTTCAACAAGATCACCCCTACTAATTCTTCTCAAACAATCTCCAGTTGGATACCAAGTATTTAAATGCCCAGTATCCATGGGAACATCTCATTCAAACCACTATACAATCTCAGTTTCCTACCACAAACACTATTTTATAACCAATGAGAAAATACAGCAATATTTTAACAACAACTCATATGTGTACCAGACACTAAAATCCTTTTAGAGAATCTATTTGTTCTATATCCAGGATTTCAGATTGCCAGGTATGAATCTGGCCTGTAAATCTAAGCATTTTCCATTTTGAGAGATCTCCTATGACTTTCTTCCCTTCCTACCCTTTCCCAGCTCAAGTGCTATGGAAATTTCTAGTAGTCAAATTCTTATGTAGTGTCTGATGGAAACACATGGCAAAGTAATGAACTTGCCCTGGAACTGTGGGCTCACTGTATGCTCATGTGCTGATTTATGCTTCTCTTTCAGTCACTGCATTGAACCCCGACATTGGGATTGACTTGGACACATAATGCTACATAGGCAACTTTGAAAATGTTCATTAAAGGTGTTGCAACACATTTGTTCTCGAGTTAGAAAATCTTGGATGCTTTGGGAAGATACCCTCGCGAATCTTGAGAATTGTAAATAACCAACATCTTTCCATGTGAACTACGCTTCCACTGCTGTGTGTGAATTTCCAAATCAAAAAGTTTGTAACAGTTACTTGAGTCACAGTTACTATTTCTCTTCAAACCTTAGAAAAAACTTCCTCTAAAAGGTTACGTTTCTTCTCAGTTTAACATTAAGCAACTGTAAATCCACGCTTATTACATTTGTCAACAATATACTCAATTTTAATTAATGTAAAAGGAATTTCCATTTAAAAATCTGTATGTAGGAGACTGACGGGAGGGCCGGGCGGCGAGCAAGATGGCACAGACTCAGGGCACCAAGAGGAAAGTCTGTTACTACTACGAGGGGGACATTGGAAACTACTATTATGGACAAGGGCACCCGATGAAGCCGCACCGGATCCGCATGACCCACAACCAGCTGCTCAACTACGGTCTCTACCGGAAAATGGAAATCTATCGTCCTCACAAAGCCAATGCTGAGATGACCGAGTACCACAGTGATGACTACATTAAATTCTTGCGTTCTATTTGCCCAGATAATATGTCTGAGTACAGCAAGCAGATGCAGAGATTCAACGTTGGTGAGGACTGTCCAGTATTTGATGGCCTGTTTGAGTTCTGTCAGTTGTCCACGGGTGGCTCTGTCGCAAGTGCTGTGAAACTCAATAAGCAGCAGACGGACATCACTGTGAACTGGGCTGCGAGCCTGCACCATGCAAAGAAGTCTGAAGCATCCGGCTTCTGTTACATCAATGATATCGTCTTGGCCATCCTGGAACTGCTAAAGCATCACCAGAGAGTGCTGTATATTGACATTGATATTCACCATGGCGATGGCTTGGAAGAGGCCTTCTATACTACAGACCGGGTCATGACTGTGTCCTTTCATAAATACGGAGAGTACTTCCCGGGAACTGGGGACCTACGGGATATTGGGGCTGGCAAAGGCAAGTACTACGCTGTTAACTACCCACTGCGAGACGGCATTGATGATGAGTCCTATGAAGCCATCTTCAAGCCAGTCATGTCCAAAGTAATGGAGATGTTCCAGCCTAGTGCAGTGGTCTTACAATGCGGCTCCGATTCCCTGTCTGGGGACCGGTTAGGTTGCTTCAGTCTGACCATCAGAGGGCATGCCAAGTGTGTGGAGTTCGTGAAGAGTTTCAACTTGCCTATGCTAATGCTGGGAGGAGGTGGCTACACCGTCCGGAATGTTGCTCGGTGCTGGACCTACGAGACAGCTGTGGCCCTGGACACAGAGATCCCTAATGAGCTCCCATACAATGACTACTTTGAATACTTTGGACCAGATTTCAAGCTTCACATCAGCCCTTCCAATATGACTAACCAGAACACTAATGAATACCTGGAAAAGATCAAGCAGCGGCTCTTTGAGAACTTGAGAATGCTGCCCCATGCCCCTGGGGTCCAGATGCAGGCCATACCTGAGGATGCTATCCCAGAAGAGAGCAGTGATGAGGATGAGGAAGACCCTGACAAACGCATCTCCATCTGCTCCTCTGACAAACGCATTGCCTGTGAGGAAGAATTCTCTGATTCAGATGAGGAGGGAGAAGGTGGTCGCAAGAACTCTTCTAACTTCAAAAAAGCCAAAAGAGTCAAAACAGAGGATGAGAAAGAGAAAGATCCTGAAGAGAAAAAAGAAGTCACAGAAGAGGAGAAAACCAAGGAGGAGAAGCCAGAAGCCTAAGGGGTCAAAGAAGAGGTCAAGATGGCCTGAGCAAGATCTGCAGCCCCATCTTCTCCCGAAGTTCCTCACTATCCCTCAATTTCTCAGATTTTATATTTTCTATTCCTCTGTGTATTTATATAAAATATATTAAATATACCGTCCCTAGGAACTAGATAGGAACCAGGGACCAGAGCACAGGGCAGCGGTGCTGGGAAGACCTCTTTCCAGAGCTCCTTTGTCCATCCTGCCCCCCCCACCCCCCCATCTCAGCTTTGAACCACATAGGGTCTGAGTGGAAAGAAAACAACCAGAAGACAAAAGTCCTGAACTGCCAAGTGCCTGCTTAGGAGCTCTGTTAAGATGCTCCTTTTAAGCTTTTTAGAAGAGGTAACTGGGTCTTCTGGAACCCCTTTTCAGGCTTGGGTAATATCAGCCATTTTTAGATTGGTTCTGTTTATACCTTCCCACCCGTCTTGGGCAAACAAGAAAACTTAGACATTGCCCTGTCTTCCCCAATTATGTAGGTGGAGGTTGTTAGCCTAGCTTCCTTTTTGAGATATTTTCATTTTGTGACTCTTTGTAATAAAACATCACATTTCTATATATAAAAAAAATCTGTATGTAGTGTACCAACCATTTTTCCCATTGTATAGAGTCCCTGATTTTTTTGAGATGGAAAACAAAAGAGAATTGACTCACACATTAGATAACTCATGAACTGGTGGTTTCACAGAAAGAGAGTACAATGCAAAAGGCAAAGTCGATACCAAATTTTTCTGTGACTAGTTTAGAGAAATACAAGCTATGAGTAGAATCATAGTGTACATATTTCTGAAGGATCATGTGCTCTATTTTTATAGAAGTTCAGCTTTTTAAAAAAAATTTCTTCATATTATATACTTTCCTGGGTTAAAACTTTAAAAAGAAGCAAAAGTTGGAATCCTCTTCTGAAAGCTTACATAAATGTGACATTGATTCATTGATATACAGTCCATTAGTCTAGAATTTCAGGTCTTCATCTATCATTTCAATTATCTCCTGATATCTCCAGGACTTTTGATAAATGGGAGACAGTTTATATTTGGTATATTAATGACCTTGGTAAAATTGGAAAATGTAACCTTTCACTATATATCTATATCTTTTCAAAGCCACCTCCATAAATGCATAGGGATGTGAGAGCTATATAATTCCATGGCATAGATTTTGCTTAAAAGTAAATTTGATACCTATAACTACACTAGGCAAAATAACTCAGTTGGCAAAGTGTCTTGCAAGTGTGAGAACCTGAGTCTGATCCTTACATACAATGTTGAAAAAATGCTGGCTATGTTGTTGCTATTTGTAATCCCAGCCCTAAGGTAGAGACAGATAGATAACTATGGCCAATTGACTAGTTAATATGGCCTACTAGGTAAGCTCCAGGCTAATGAGAGACATAGTCAAATAATAAGATGTATCTGAATAATGATCTATGGAGTGGTCTTCTAGCATCTGTATAAATATAAGTATATCCACATGGTTCATGGATTTCTGTAACAACACTTATGTGGACACACACACATATACACACAAACACACACTGTCTTAGGGTTTTATTGCTGTTCAGACACCAAAACAACTCTTATAAAGGTGAAGAGTTAATTTGGACTGGCTTACAGTTTCAGAGGTTCAGTCCTCTAGCATTATGATAGGTAGCATAGCAACATGTAGGATAACTTGATACTGGAGGAGCTGAGATTTCTATATCTTTATCTAAAGGCAGCAAGGAAGAGACTGTCTTCTGCAGGTAGCCAGGAGATTGTGTCACACTGGCCAGACTTCAGCATGTATATGAGATCTCAAAGTACTGCCTCTACAGTGACACACTTCTTCAAAAAGGTCCACTTTTTCTCCAACAAGGCAGTACCTCCTAATAGTGCCAGTTCCCATGGATAAGCATATTCAAACCAATACACACACACACACACACACACAGACACGCATACACACACACACACATACACACACACAGGCACGCATACACACACACACTCACACAAAACAAACAACAAACAAATAAACAAAAAAAACAAAACCAAAACATACCTATAGCAGAAGAATAGAAGGGAAATATTTATAATAAATATGTACTTTTTTTTCTCTTTAGCGTCCATTCCTTAAAATATTCATTTCAAAACTGATTATAGGCTAAAGTTTTTCTGGTTTGTTTGTGGATATTTTTATTTTCACATTGAATTATAAATATTTTCAAAATCTTTACTTTTAATGGTTCTCCCTAAATATGTAGTTACTAAAAGACAATATTTTACTGTAGTTGTTTCTTCTTTTACAGATATGCTGATGTATGACAAAGGCACACTAGTGTAGCAGACACCCTTGCTGCCTTGGATGTGCTCAGAAACACCACAGGTGTAGCTTTCTTTACTGGTTCTATAAACTTTTGTTTGATCCAAGTTATTCAAATTGAAGTATTTATCTAGAGCACTGCCTGGGCTCAGCTGTGCATCTCTTGTCCCTCAGAGGGCTGAGAGAGTCAAACTCTCATCATCCTTGTGAAATTCAAAGAACTTAGAAGCTTCCGTGTCTAATCCTTTTCTACAGGATTCTAGGTTCTAATTCTTCATAATAATTGAATCCCATTCTTCACTGGGAATGTGTTTATGCCCCTTCAGTTGTCTTATATCAAAGATGAGGATTCATGTGAACTTTGGTCTTTTGCATTGATTTTCTTATGAGCTTGGTGGTATAACATATCTTTGATCAAAACAAGTTTTGTCAAAGTACTATACATGTATTCTTGTTAAAGGTACCTTGATATTCTAATACAGTCAAGAGAGGCAGATTGAATATTTTAAGTGACTACAATTCAACCAGAATTATACAGAAATAGGAAAAGTTACTGATGTCTTCCTTTGAAGGCAATATTTAACTTTGTATTGCAGATAAAGTTAGGTAATTGTAAGTCTGAATTAGTGGATTTCCAGTCACCTAGTTCACTGCCTTTGTTGCTTTGTTGAGAGTAAGCAAAGGCTATTCAGATAACTTTATCAAACTGCAGACAAGGACAGTTGGGCTTGATGTGAGGACAAAGCCTGGAGGTTAGCTCTGCTTCTCAGTATCTCTGAGTTACGGTGTGCTCTGCTCTGACAGTAACTCTTTTTGAACAAGAGCATACATAACAGACCTGTGATATACTGGCAAAGGTCAAATCTTCACTTCCCTGCAGCTCCATGTGGTTCTGTTTTGAATGACAAAATATATACACATCTTAATCTGGGCATCTTCCAGCACTTAACACAACATATAGAGGCACAAAATTTTAGAAACCTTTGAGAACTGAATGAGTGCATGAAACAATGAATGGACGAGCTAATAAATGAATTCAGTGTTTGATTAGGGATCTCCCAGAACAGTAAAAATCTCATGGCTGATGCTCAGGACCCATTTGGAAAGTCAAAGACTCAGTACCTGTGAGTCACAGAAGATACAAACGACAAAATCAAAGCCATGCCATTTTTACCAGTGGATAGATTTTCATCACTATGAGTGGCACAACAGTTACTGGCTGCTTTGTGTTGGCATGATTCAGCTCAGCACTAGCTGATTAAGACAGCATGCTTTTCAATTTCAAGTCTTGGTTGGACTATTTTCTATTGAAACCACCAGCTGAAATATATATGCCTAGGCCTAATTTTCAAGAGAGAAAAGCTGAGGTCAGCTTCCAGGAATAAATTGTCTATACTGGAGAGCAAAGGCCCCAAGGAGGGAAGGCAGCTAGAAAACACTAAAGGTTTTCCAGGTCTGTTAGGCAAACAATCAGAGTAAAATCTGTTGTTAACCGGGCATCTTGTCTCAGTGTTATAAATGCACTGTTGGGGCACAGGGAGATCATGGGTAGTTGATAAATGTCTCCTCTTCTGCTCTGCTGACCTAAAGCACCATAGTTCTGATAGCATGAGGAACTAACACCTCAGTGCATCTTTGATGCTGTGTACTTAACATACTGCCTTAGTTAGAGTTTTACTGCTGTGAACAGACACCATGACTGTTGTAGTAATTACTTAAAACTGGCCTCTGTTTCATCCAACTATCTAAGCTGCTGCAGCTCTGCATAGCCCAGCAGCCATGTTTCTTGGCCTGAGGCCACATGCGCGCTGCAGCTAGAACCGCCTGCCAGAAACACCAGCCCTGCCACCCACTAGATGCCAGCATGAGAGATAGCTCTGCCAATCTTCCATGCTGTCTCCAAAAGGCAGGACATTGCCCAGACCATTCCACCATCCATGAGAGCCCAATAAGAGAATGAGACTCTAATTCTTATAGATTAATCAAAGGCTTTATATGTTTGATAATGATTAATAACAAGATGCCCATACAAAGAGAATTGTATCCCAATTAGCTAACCTAATTATAAGTTTTTAAGTTGATCCACACGAGTGCTCTCCATACCTGTGTGGTTCTCTATCCTCCTACATCTCTGCCCTCTCTAGCTCCTCCTCTTCCTTTTTTCTCTTCCTCTCCCAACTCTTCCTCTTTCTCTCCTTACATCTCCCACCTTAGCTCCTCTTACACATGACCAAGGCAACTCTTATAAGGACAATAATTGATGCTGGCTTACAGATTCAGAGATTCAGTCCATCATCATCAAGGTAGGAACATGGCAGCATCCAGGCAGGCATGATACAAGAGAAGCTGAGTGTTCTATATCTTCATGTGAAGGTTGCTATCGGAATATTGACTTCCAGGCAGATAAGATAAGGCTCTTAAAGCTCACACCCACAGTGACACATCCACGCCAATAAGAACATACCTATTCCAACAGGAACAAACCTTCTAATAGTTTGACTCCCTGGGCCTAGCACAAACCATCACACATATCTAAAATAAAAAGATAGCTTCTCCTGCATCCATAGTCAGAAAAAGTGTATAGAATTGGAAAGGAGCAAAGGAAATGACAAGACTACTGCTCTTTCCTTGGACTGAGGTACAGCCTGCAGGCAGCCCTCAGAGGATGGTCTGGTTTCACGAGTTACCTCTGATTATTTTCTATCCAGTGGGTGATTATAAGATTGAAGCATGGGAGAGAAGTTGCAGAAAACTGATAGTCATTCAAATGATTCTGTTTTTTCACAGATACTTTTCTCAGAGAAATACATTTGGTTCCCATAATATATATATATATTGACCTAATTTTGTTTGTTGACAATAGTAGTGTATTTTTATTAGAAAATTAATTACATTATTCTGGCTTGTCTCTGTGTGCTATTGGTTTTTCTTTGTTAATAAGCTGAATTAAAGCTTTAACACTCTTTCATTCTGTATTGGCAGGAAATTTCCTTGATTTTGAAAGTTACATTTGTATCCCTATTGTATATTTGTTCTATGCTAAACACTCAGTAGCCTGGCTTTGTGATTCTTTGGTTATGTGTTATATAATCAGTTACCAACTTTTTGACTATAACTACTGTCACTAAGCCAGTTTACAACCTGATCATTTTGTAGTTGGGCTGACATAGTAACCCTGTACCCTCCAAGCACATCTTCCCTATTGATGTTATATTCTAGACAAAACAGGCAAATCTCTCTACACAAATCAACCCAGATCATCAGAATAGTCTCAGCTCATAAAACTCTATCTTCCTGTTAGCTGACACACTAAGTACCTGACAAAAGTAAGCTAAGTAAGCTGACAAAATAAGTACTCTCATGCTCCTTAGCTATTCAGTGTATCATCCTTGCCATGTAGTGATTTCTTAGGTGATATTGTTTTAAAAAGCTACCATAAACAATCACACATACTGACTGTGCTACTAGGCTGTCTTGGAACTAGATTCATCCAATAAATTAATCCATTACTTTCCAGTTTAGCATCAGACAAGTTCTTAAGACAAGGACAAAAAGCAGCCATGTGTAGTCTCTGTTTAGTTAATGGTTGCTGTTAACTAAATAAAGGGATTTCTTCCAGGTTCTTTCATATGAAGCCACCGGCAGGACTAATGTATTAGTCACTTTTCTGTGACTGTGATAAAACACCATGACAAAGGAAGTCATGGAACTGGAGCAGCTACTAAGAGTTCATATTATGATCCACAAACAGGAAGTCTGTTAAGAATGAGTTGGTAAATCCTGAATGGACCTGTTAGCCAGTGTTCCCAAAATAAGAATTTTGATTGTTGGACCTTGGTATTTTGATAGTTGGTCCTTAGAGTTTTAGTCGGGCATAAGGAAGTGGTCAAATAAGGGGATGGACCCTGGTGGCTAGCTTTAGGAATGTAATTTAATGATTTAGCAAGGGAGAGAGAAGAGGAGACGGCAGGACCTGCTGGCACTGTGTTTGCAGTGCTTGAACCTGTTAGAGAGTTTTTCAATGATCATTTTGTGCTAGATTTTCTCTAACAGATGATACATTCTATAATGAGATGACTATTATTTAACTCCTCGTGACTCTCCTGAGATTTGTGGGCTATTGTCTAGAATATAAATATCTGCTAATTTAAGAATTTAAAGAAAGAAAAATGAAAGTTTTTTTAAAGGAAATAAGGAAGGTGACACACTTTATTTGGAAAATTGGGTGAAGGGAGTATTAAACAAGAAATAAAACATGAAAAGCATTAGTTAAGAATCATTATAAAGCTATTAAATTAAAGGAAAATCATGTCTCATGTTTTGAACACTAAATATTTAAAAATATTTTATTTTTAATGTTTATCCTTAGAAAATTCTATTCTATTTAAATAACTTAATACTCTCCAGCAATTGAAAACATTTTAATTATAACATAAAATGACTTTAATATTGATTTTTCAGCTATGTACAGGAATGATTCTTGCAGCCTAAGATACTTGGTAAGCAGGGACAAGAAAGTCAGGTCAGTGTGAAGCCAGAAGTCAATCCCTCCCTAGATGATATGTTTGAAAACCCCAACCCTATATTGACAGATTAGGACAATATCTCAGGTTGCAACGTGTGTGCTATGCAAGCATAAGAACCCATGATTAGGCATGCAGCATCCCTGAGAAAGCCATGCATAGTGACCTACACCTGTAATCTCTGTTCCAGGAAGGCAGAGGTGAGAGATGGAGCCCCTGAGCTTGCTGGCTAGCCACCTCAGTGAACTTAGTAATGTTCAGAATAGGAATCGTGCAGGTACATATGTGTGTACTGCATGCATTCTCCAACTATTCATACAAAATAATGTATATTATTATGCCATCCTCTTTCCTACTCTCACATCATTTTAAAGATGGGACTTGCTACAGATCAGTTGTCCTCTATAGCAGCTGAGCTGTGGTGTGAGCAGACACAGCACCATATTGCAGCAAATGCCTTCTTAGTTCAGCACTAAAGACTTGAAGGTCTAAGTGACTATTTGCCTTTCAGGGCTTATACTGGGAGGGTATGGTCATAATTCCAAATACTGACACGAGGCTGTGATAGCCATTGCTGAGAAGAATCTTCAAGACAAATTTGTGTCTGTGGACTTGTACCACAAGTGCAACTGTGATGATGTCAGACACATCAGTTGTAGCATTTCACTACAGTCTTTGGGCTGCTCTGACATGTTTTAAAGTCCTGGTTTCCTTTAGATATTTTAAATAGGAAATAATTTTAATTTTAATTAATTTTGAGGAATATATTTTTTTCTGATTTCTAAATTTAGCCATGTGTTTTTACCTTAATTTTTCAATCACTATCTAATGTACATGTGTGTGCATGCCTGTGTGTGTGTGTGTGTGTGTATGTGTGTGTGCACATGCATGCATGTGTGTAAAATCATTACGGAAGTATTCCAGACATTTTCTTTAAAACAGTAAAGAATAAGGAATCAAATTAGTGGTCTTTGCAGAGGAAGGAGATATGGATTTGATCTGCCTTTAGTAAGCTCTTCCAAACTAACAAGACTGTGTGCTTCAATATGTGTGTGTGTCAGGGGGGACAGTGCTGTGTATAAGAATGTGTGTGCTAGTCTCACAAGCATGGATGACTATGACACTGTGCTAACTTATAGAAAGTTTATGGACATCTATCTGAGAAAACAGTCATGCATATTTCACAAAAGGTTCTCACCAGGAAATGCTTCCTGCCCACCAGGCACTGGCCAGTCCAGAAGAGGATGTCCATCAGGGACTTAGATACAATCATTTTTCAGAAAAGGATTCCTGGAGGACAATAGTAGCTAGGTGACCTCTTTGAGTGAAAGGAATTTGGAAGGCCCACTAGATTGCCTTGTAATAGCTCTCCTGTCATTCCTATCCCAAGTAAAGACATGGGCTTTTCTCTGAAGTGCCTGATCCATAGAACACACTACCAATGAGTCTACTGCTCCTACCCTTAGAATTCATTAATCTAGAAAGATTGAGCTCATATCTTAGGAGGAAATATTGAGAAATACCACCAAACTTGGACAGATTTTGTCACAAGCTCTTGTCTTTGAGTCCACTCACTTCCTCTGAAAGTCATTTACTGCCACACAAAATTGCCTCCTCCCCCCTCTTTTGTCTCCCTGTGAAAAAGGGTGTAGACATTCATAGATGATCACCATTCTGTGGTGTCTCTCTATATGACATTTATGTCCCATGTGTTGCATATTAATGTGTATGGAGATGCACATATGGGTAAAGGTGAGACATAACCTTGAGAGTTTCTACTCAAGTGCTGCCAACCTAGTTTTAAAATTATTTTTGAGCTTCCGGTCTGCGCCCGAGCACTGAACAGATTCTGGGTAGCAGCTGAGCACCCAATGTCATAAAACCCAGAGGAAGCAGGGCTCCCAGGAGCTCTAACCCAGGCAGTATCTTAGGTAAGGAGATAGCAACACTTACCCCAAACAGGGAGTAACTGGGACCCACTGGGACCCAGGAATTAGCTCCTGGCCTGGAGCACTGGTTCCTTCCAGTCTGCATCCAAGCACTGAGCAGATCTTGGGCCTAAGCTCTAACCCCAACAGCAACACCCACCCCACACAGTTCTGACACAACCAAGATAATAGGAAAGACAGGCTCCAGTCAGAGACAACACAGGTAGCACTAAGGAGATCCAGATGGCGAAAGGCAAGTGCAAGGACATAAGCATCAGCAACCCAGGGTACTTGGAATCATCAGAACCTAGTTCTCCCACACTAGAAAGTCCTGAATTCTACATATCACCAGGAAATTGAGATTCAGATTTAAAATCACTTCTAATGATGATGATAGAGGACTTTAAGAAGAACATAAATAACACTCTCAAAGAAATTGAGAACACAGGTAAACAGGTAGAAGAACTTAAAGAGGAAACACAAAAATTCCTTAAAGAATTACAAGAGAATACGACCAAACAGATGAAGGAATCAAACAAAGCCATTCAGGACATAAAAATGGAAGTAGAAACAATAAAGAAATTACAAAGGGAGACTAACCTGAAGATAGAAAACCTAGGAAAGAAATCAGTAGTCACAGATGCAAGCATCACCAACAGAATATAAGATAGAAGAGAGAATTTCAGGGGCAGAAGATACCATAGAAAATATTGATACAACTGTCAAAGAAAACACAAAATGCAAAAAGTTCTTAACACAAAACATCCAGGAAATCCAGGACACAATGAGAAGACCAAACTAAGGATAATAGGTATAGAAGAGAATGAAGATTCCCAACTTAAAGGGCCAATAAATATCTTCAACAAAACTACAGTAGAAAACTTCCCTAACCTAAAGATGCCCGTAAACAAACTAGAAGCCTACAGAACACCAAATAAACTAGACTAGAAAAGAAATACCTCCTGTCACATAATAATCAAAACTCCAAATGCACAAAACAAAGAAAGAATAATAAATGCAGTAAGGGAAAAAGGCCAAGTAGCATATAAATGCAGACCTATCAGAATTACACCTGACTTTTCACCAGATACTATGAAAGTGAGAAGATCCTGGACAGATGTCATACAGACCCTAAGAGAACACAAATGCCAGTCCAGGCTACTAAACCCAGCAAAACTCTCAATTACCATAGATGGAGAAACCAAGATATTTCACAACAAAACCAAATTTACACGATATCTTTCCACAAACCCAGCACTACAAAGGATAATAGAGAGAAAGCTCCAATACAAGGAGGGAAATTATACCCTAGAAAGAGCAAGAAAGTAATCCTCTTCCAACAAATCCAAAAGAAGATAGCCACACAAACAATGCCACCGCTAATAACAAAAAATAACAGGAAGCAACAATCTCCTTTCCTTAATATCTTTTATCAATGGACTCAATTTCCCAATAAAAAGACATAGGCAAATGGACTGGATATGTAAGTAGGACTCAGCATTTTTCTGCATACAGGAAACCCACCTCAGTGACAAAGACAGACACTACCTTTGAGTACAAGGCTGGAAAACAATTTTTCAAGAAAATGGTCCTAAGAAACAAGCTGGAGTAGCCATTCTAATATTGAATAAAATTGACTTTCAACTTAAAGCTATCAAAAATTATAAGGGAGAATATTTCATATTTGTCAAAGGAAAAGTCAACCAACATGAACTTTCAATTTTGAACATCTATGCACCAAATGCAAGAGCACCCATTTTCATAAAAGAAATCTTACTAAACCTCAAAGCACACATTGGACCTCACACAATAATAGTGAGAGACCTCAACACCCCACTCTCAGCAATGGACAGATCATGAAAACAGAAATTAAACAGAGATACAGTGAAACTAACAGAAGTTATGAACCAAATGGATTTAAGAGATATCTACAGAACATTTCACCCTAAAGCAAAAGAATATACCTTTTTCTCAGCATCTCATGATAGATTCTCCAAAATAGACCATATAATTGGTCACAAAACAGGCCTCAACAGATACAAAAAAATTTAAATAATCTCATGCATCTTATCAGATCACCAAAGACTAAGGCTGGGCTTCAATAACAACAAAAAAAATGGAAAGCCCACATACTCATATAAACTGAACAACACGTTACTCAGTGATAATGTGATCAGGGAAGAAATAAGGAAAGAAATTAAAGACTTTTTAGAATTTAATGAAAATGAAGACACATCATACCAAAACTTATGGAACACAATGAAAGCAGTGCTAAGAGGAAAACACATAGCACTAAGTGCTTACAAAAAGAAACTGCAGAAAGCATACACTGGTAGCTTGAAAAAACACCTGAAAGCTCTAGAACAAAAAAAAGCAAATACACCCAAGAGTAGTAGAAGGTAAGAAATAATCAAACTCAGGGATGAAATCAACCAAGTAGAAACAAAAAGAACTATACAAAGAATCAATAAAACCAAGAATTGGTTCTTTGAGAAAATCAGCAAGATACATAAACCCTTAGCCAGACTAATCAGAGGGAAGAGAGACAATATCCAAATTAATAAAATCAGAACTGAAAAGGGTGACATAACAACAGAAACCAAGGAAATTAAAAAAATCATCAGTCCCTACTACAAAAGCCTATACTCAACAAAATTGGAAAATCTGGATGAAATGGGCAATTTTCTAGACAAATACCAGTTACCAATGTTAAATCAGGAGCAGGTAAACCATCTAAATTTCAAACAGGAACCTAAATTTTAGGCTAGAACAAGGAAGTAAGCTTCATACATGAAAATGAACTTGGGCTATAATAGGGAAGTAAGCTCAGATACTTTGGTCATCCTGATAAGTCTTTAGAAACAGTGATCATGGGAGTGTTCATGTAATAGGGTTTAATGCCTTGCTTTTTCTCTGATTATTTGTATTTATTGTATTGCTTGTTCCTCGACTATTTGCATCTATTGTACTGCTAGATCCTCAACCTAGAACTGACCTTAATACATGCATGTAATCAAAATGGTATAAAAGCATAAAGGAAGAGGGAGTATAGGATAGGGGGTTCTAGGGAGGGGAAATGGGGAAAGGGGATGACATCTGTATTGTAAATAAATAAAATATACAATAAAAAATTATTCTTTGTGTCTCTCACAGACTTGGAACTCAACACGTAGGATAGGCTGGCTAGATAGAAAACTTCCTTATACAATCTAATGGAACAGTGAAAATAGCCAAACTCAGATGGGGAGATGGGGTGCAATATAATGGTGTAACTTGAAAAAAAGGCATTAGGTGGGATATGAGGTGATAAAGCCTCTTTGTGGTGGTTATAAAGTGATAGAGACATGAGGTCTGGTGTGAGAAGATAAAGGCATTGGGCGGGGTCTGAGATGAGAGGGGCACTGTGACTTTTTACCCTGCTTACCAATCCCTCTTTGGGATGCTTTACCTCTAGACAGTTTAGAATTTCCTGAACTCCATTTTCAGAGAGGACTCAGACAGTTCCATCATTGTCATTTGTCAAGACATCTGGTCGATATTGTTTCCACTGCACATTTTCATGTTCACAATTGTACTAGTATATCTTCTGCTTCTATTAGTACAATACTCACATGGGATAAACTTGCTGCCCCTAAACAGTTCCCAATCCTTCCTGTGAGTCTCGTAAAACATGTTTTCTACACTTTTCTGAGTCTTCATCATTTTTTCAATGTAAACATTGAATATCTTCTGTGTGCAGATGCTGTCTTTGCATATGTATTCTACATAGTCTGACACATGCAAAGTAGATAGACTAATAACTATTTTAAGCAGGAAATAATAAGTCTCTTAAGAGATGTAACATGTAAAGGAGTTGTGCAAGTCATTGCGAGACAACACCCTGTTCCTAATGGAAGAGACTTGTACTCAAATACTGACTCACTTTCATATTTTCAAGTGGGTTGTCAGAAAAAAAACACCCCTTTTCTTGCTTGATTGGTTCCCCCTCTTTCCTTTCTCTTCTTGCTTTTTGTGAATTCTCTGCATGACTTCCTTTTATACTCTGAAATCCCAGTTAAGGGACATTCTCACTGATTATAATGACATATGTCTGTTTTCACAGCTGTAATCTCAGAGTCTTAATAATACCATGTTTTAAACATTATTCTGAAATGCTGGAAGGTTTCTAGGTGCCCATAAAGTAAACATCCAGCTCATATAAAAAATCAGTGAACAATTATAAGACTTTCAGTAATTTGTAACTGATCATAGACATGCCATTGAAAATCTCAAGCTCTTGAGTTGAAAAAATTATCCCCCAGGGAAAACTAATTCATTAGACATATGTATGTACATTAGAACCAGATGAGGTGGTACATTAGAGGAAAAGACAATGACCAGGCTTACGAGGCTGCAGACCAAGGGTTTGAGTATCTACTGTTTTCTGAGGTCTTGAGAGGAATCATATCTACAGTGGAGCAGCTTTGGGGAGTTAGCATTTGTGTTCATGGGCCCCTCTGACATGGAGATGGGGAGGACTTGACATTCCCCCATTTTCACTATAGACAGAGTTCCCAGCAGCTCAGCTCAAGTTGCTACCCAGACTGGTGATCCCATGCTGTTGGTGAGAGAAAATAATGCTTATGAGTGTTCTGCTTTCAACAAAGAAGTCATTAGCCAGGGAGTTTGTATCATAATGTCCTATATGTTTTTATTCAACCACTGTAAACCATCTCTAAAGAGTCAAGGTTGCTAGTAGAGAAGAAATCTATGGGCTGGATGACTCGACACTGAAAATAGTTCATACCTCTCTGGGTTTTAATCTTTCTAACAGTCTCCTTCTGGACTGTGTGGAATTACAGGGCACATCTTAATAGAGCTTCCTTGGTACTGATATGATTTATTTTCTTCAGTGAAGGATTAACTGAAATCATCTGTTAGAAAGTTTAGTGCTATAATGAGTGGGTATAGAATTTTCTTGGACCACTGATTCTCAACCACCCTAATGCTGCCACTCTTTCATATAGTTTCTCATGTTGTGGTGACCTCCTAACCATAAAATTATGTGGTTGTTACTTCATAAGAGAAGTAACACAATCTTGGTACCTTTATGAATTGTAATGTAAATACCTGATATGCAGGATATTGATATGCAAACCCCCAGAGGTCATGGCCTTCAGGTTGAGAAGTGATGTTTTGAATAGACTAAAAACACTCCCAAGACTGCAATTGTGAACTATGTCCCCTCCTAGGCATCTATTTTCAAAGGTAAGCTAATAGAAATTTAATCTCTTTATTTTATGCTATCTATAGTCTATCAGACTGAAAATCCACTTTCATTGTATTTGTTTTGTTACAAGGGGATTTTGGCACCTGAATGGTAATGATATTTTCTGGGGGTTAGGCTTCAGGGAAGTAATATTAACATAAAAGTAATGAAGTATTAAGAAATAAATTGAACTCATAACAACTCCTATTTTCTTATGTCCTTCAGGACAACCGCAGACTCTTAATCTATGTGTCATTTCACACTTTGTAGGACTCTGAGTGGGGGCCATCAGTTTGCTTTCAAAGTAAAATAAGAGGGAAAACTGTGATTAAAACCTTCACAGAACAGTACTATGAACTTCTCCACTCTAATGAATCTTTGTTTCCACTAACAGTCATGTATTTTCTCTCACAGGCATTGCAATTGTAATGGTAGTCTGATATTTAAGATTAAAAATGAATACTAAACTCTGACCAAGAACAACATTGTCAGAGGAGGGTATATTTGGTTTACAGATTATATAGTCCCTCATGAAGGGAAATGAGGGCAGTGGCTCAAGGCAGGAATCTGGGGCAGAAACTGAGTGAAGCAGAGACCATCGGTAGAGAAGTGTTGCTTGCTGCCTTCTTTTTCACAACTTGCTCTGTTTACCTTTTATATGAGTCAACATCACTTTGAAAGTGCTGGTACCACCCACAGTGGGCTGTGCCTTCCCATATCACCCATTAATCAATAAAATACCCTTACAGGCCAATCTGACCAAGCTGTTTTTACAGTTGAGGTTCATTCTTCTCAGATGACACTAGATTATGTCAAATTGACACAGCAACAACAAAAACAGTAACAACAACAGCAACAAAAGCAATAGCAGCAACAATAGCAACAACAGCAACAGCAACAACAGCAACAACTAGCCAGAGCAAAAACTGATATAGAACAACAAGTTTCACTTCCCTTTTTATACCCTATATATTCTCATTCTTCTTGGGTCTTGGCTGCAAGGTATTATTCAACAGATTAATCTCAATTATGTTTGGTTATCAACAAATACCTACTGTACAAACCAATGAAAAACCAGATAATGCAATCATAGGGGTTTAGATTCAGTGGGACAACAGAGAAAAACCTAGTGACACTGGACCAAGAGTGAACATAGTAAGAAGTGAACAAATTTTAAGATAATTAGTCCAGAAACAATATAAAGGTGTCAATAGGCATGAAAGAGAGAAAAGACAAAGTGTTTGAGGCCTATGGAGAAGCATCTAAGTCAGGAAACTTTCTTTTCTTCTTGATTATAACTCAAAACAAATTACAAGGAGAAAGAAGACTGGGCTCAAACTGAGGAGTCCTGTGGTAAGATGAAAAACACACTTTCAGAAAATTACACTGGCACATGCCAGCTTGAGGAAAAAATACACAAGAAATATCTCAAGATGTAAAAAGATAAAACAGATATAGGAAAAAGACCTAATAATATAACTCTCTGAAGTAATTGCCACAGGAAGAAACTGTGTTTTCTAGATTTGATTTTTAATTTTAAATGTGTATGTGTTTGTGTATAGGCACTTGAATGCAGATGCTCATAGAAGCCAGAAGATTCTCTGCAATTAGAGTTGCAGGCTATTATGAGTTACCTATCATGTGTTCTAGGAACCAAACTCAAGTCCTTTACAAGAGCAACAAGTGCTGTTAACCACTAGACCATCAGTCCAGCAAAACCACATTTATTTGTATTTGTTTAGTTTATAAGCCATAAGTAATTGTGCATAAGAGAAAACATGTATGAAGTTGAGTTCTTGTTAGCAATGACATGAGCTTAGATGGTAAAATAACATCCCAGAATGTCAAGATCCTGAGAAGGCAGCTTCTTATCAGAGATCATATGAGCCTATAGAGTTCACAGTTACATAGACAGATGCATCATATACTTGGGACTTCAGGAAATGGTTTGATTGTCTGCTGATTGCCTTTGTGGATGAATCCACCTTCCGCAGAAGCAGACATATCACAAGAGCTATAAGCAAGGTAAATGAGGACATGCTTGGGTTTCCCTTCTAAAGGCAGGAGGTAACTTGCTCTTGGTTTGTAGAAAGAAGCCAAACTAAAAATCACAAAGGGGGAAAAGAATGCTCATTTGTGTCTCCATGAGTCAAACCGTGCAGTTACACCTCTGCCCAGCATGTAGGGAAGCCACAGCATCAGTGACTGATGCTGGGGGAGGAGAGAGCAGAAGACAGAAAGGAAGGGCACTCACAGTGAGTATGCAGAGAACAGACCTACCTGCCTGAGACAAGCTGAGTTACAAACGGAAAGCTTGTCTGAATGCTTTAGATGTTCCGTGTGAAAGGCACCCAGGCTGCCCACAAGTCTGTCAAGTTGAGAGTTGTGGGATAATAATCTCAAGCCAACTCCCTCCCTTCACCCAAACAGAACTCTTCACCTACCCTCAGCAATTGCCTAGATTTTAGCTTCCGGGCACTAGACAGAGGATCGTGATCAATAGCAACGATGTGTTTGGAAGCTAAGGCTGCAGGCAACAGGTAAGAGGTACTTCTCCCTTCTCAAGCTGCAGGGGAGCAGGTGTCTTGCCCACTCTCCAGACCTCTGATCTAATGCTGTGTTAGTACGTGTGTGTGTGTGTGTGTGTGTGTGTGTGTGTGTGTGTGTGCACATGTACATTCGCATGTGCACCTGTATCTAAATGCTCACACTAGGACACAGTTTCCCTGTTTATGTCTTCCTTTTCAATAAGCATATCTTCCAGAATACATCATATGCCATATTTCAGATTACCACTCTTTTGAATTATCCTTGTTCTGGACCTAATAAGCTAACTATAGTGGCAATTTTTCCCCTCTTGACAAAGACCTTTACTCTTACTGAAATTATTGTCGATTTGAAAAGTCAAAATAAGATTTAGTTCAAATCTAGTTTAAACAATTTATTTTTCTTCATCTTTCCTAGTTATAGAAAATGCAATATTTGAAGCACCAGTATCTACCATAAATCAAAATTGATGTGTAAGCACAAAAGATGCATTTTCAAAATTACTTCTTCCCCTGGTGCTCCTTAAGGGACAGATGAGACAGTCAACCGAACTTAATTCCTATCCTTGGCACATATTTCACTCTTTCTGTGAAATCCTCCTTTTCCCCAATCCCATCCTTCCAGCTTTACTGTTAATGCTTGTTAACACTAGGCGAAGCACAGCTCCTATCACCCTAACTTTTCTCTAGTTCAACATTGGGACAGTGTCATATTTTTCTCCTCCCATTTTGAAGACTCATTTTTCATCTTCCTATTATCTTTGCATCTGCCCTGTTCTGTGGGTAAGTAAGACAGCAGGTTGTTATGCAGTGTCGAATTTCAAGCATGACAGCCATCATTCATCAGAGAGGCTGTGACAATTTGAAAGAGACCACTGAGATCAGGCTTGACGACTGTTGTTCCCTTACAGAAGGGGATGATCATTGGTCAGTCACCCAAGATTCCAGCTACTCCTTCATAACTCCCCACAGCCCATTTTGCCCTCAGTTAACATAGCCTCCTGGCCTTAGGACAGGCTAGATTATAAAATTAGTAGAAGGTTAACAAAGGGTAATCCCCATATATGCAGCTATGTGGAAGTCATCATCAGTGTTGGGGTGAGACTTGGTATTGTGATTACTTTTCAAGTTAGCCATGTTCCTGTGAGTAATACTCCATTCATGCTCTATAATTAAACCCAAGAAACTTACTGGTTGCCCTGGAAGTTAGATTGTGCTGGGATAATTTTTGTCATGGAGTCTATCCCAGGGAATGCTGGCATATCTTCATGTTTCCCTAGGAAAAATGTGGTGTGACACAAGTCTTTGACAGCTCACTCTAACCTTGTTCTACACAAACAGGGCAGTGATTGATGCAAGAGTGGATGCCTTTGAGAGACAGAGGGCAGTTACCCAGGGACAGCAAGAGTAGAGATGTCTGACTAGACTTCAAGACATAGATGAGGACGTTGAAATAATGTGAGTCCATCAAAAATGATCTTATACTCAAGCCGAGACTCCTTTAACTTAAATTATGATTTTTCTGCTTCCCAGGTCAAAGGTTATAGGCACACGATCTCACGATCTCTTTGAGCTTCATTTTCCCTTTTGGAATGTTTAGATTGTAACAATATTATAGTAAGAACATATGTGTCTTTACACAAATGGAGCTTTGAATACCAGTAAATCATAGAGACAAGATCATGCAGCAACCTTGAGGAGAACTGAAGTTTGATAAGAATGGGGCTGGAGAATGCAACTCTTTTCTTCTGCTATAGCTCAGGCGTGGAAAGTAACATTAGAATTTACCCTGATTTTGTCACAATCAAGGTGATACTTATTTAGGCAAAGTGACCAATTTTATGTATTATTTTAATTGACCCCCCTTTGTTTCTGATTCAGGCACCCCTCATTCCTTCACTCTATAAACAGATCAGGAGACAGAGACTTGTTTGTCCTGTCTTGGAGGCAGCCATATGCTGATTTTGCTCTTGCTTGTATTCTAAATGGAATGCAGTACTGTCTGACGTCTTCTGTGTGAGGGCATGGTCTGCCTCCTCCGGGAATGGGTCTCAGAAAAGACAACAGACTCCAAGCTTACCCAGAGCATCAAGGTAGTTGGATTCTAGTTCCTAGAAAGGCTCCTCAGTTGTGAAGAGGATGCTCCTTCGTCTTCTGTGTGAGGGCATGGTCTGCCTCCTCCGGGAATGGGTCTCAGAAAAGACAGCAGACTCCAAGCTTACCCAGAGCATCAAGGTAGTTGGATTCTAGTTCCTAGAAAGGCTCCTCAGTTGTGAAGAGAATGCTCCTTCCATTCAAGAAGCAGGCGGCAAAGCTGCTGTGTAAGCTTTGTCTCATTTGTCTGTTATGTGTGCATTGTTCTTGGAACAAAATGTGGGGATATTGGCAAGATGTTAGCATGAACCTGAAGGCTTTAGTTTTTAACCTCATGCTTAACCATCAGGCAGATACCAGAAAAGTGAGTAATTGTGTATTATTACAGAAGATTATTGTGTATTTAAATTGCCAAGCTCCTGCATAGCAATTTATGTCAACTCTTAAATTATAATTCTACTTGTCTCTTGCCTGCCCAGCTCTAGGACCTTCTCGTACCCCCTCTGGTCACAGCTTGTCACTGCTACTCACATCACAATCCGGACCTCAGTCACAATATATGGCAATTTCCAAAGGAGTAGGTTGTGGTCATCCCTGAATGTTTTGGTCTGCATAAGTAGTGCTAATATTTAATGACTGAGTCTCACAGACTATTCCACCATAGCAGAATGTCTGACACTGTTACATCTGTTTCTTCCCGTGGACCTCTGTGGTCTTGAGATCTATTCAGCCTAGCCTGGCAGTTTGACCCTGGGTCTGCTTTGTCCATGTAACACAAGTTATTAAAAATATTTAGTTTATGTATGTATTGCGGTAGATATATGATAATTTCTCTTATAAATATGTACCCACAAAGGAACTAGGAAATGCTTCTGATAGCAGAACTTTATTAAAACGTGTATGACAATGAGGTGCTTTCTTCACATTTTTCATAAATCACATGCAATATAATTTGTTTCCAACAGAGGAATATTTGTGGTTTAAACTGAACCACAATAAAATCTGAGCTATGGTTTCCAGATAAGTGACTGTACTTGTATTGTACTGGTTAAACCTAAAGAATTACTACATAGAGATATTAAAGAAGGCATGTAGCACGCTAATGTGTGAAGTGTGCTCTGTGTCCGTAACAATTTGTGCTACTTCTCTGTACTTATATTTCGTTCTCAGAGAAAACAGAGACAAACTGTTCTAATGAGAAATTGTGCAGCTCAATCCAAATTCACCAATGATAACTTTTAGAATTCAATGTAAAAGCAGATTTTCACATTTGTTCCTGATTCCAGTTTGAACACCTAATCACAGAACAGCAGCAAATAATAAGTAAATGAACAAACGCCCAGGGAGAAGGCATTGTGAGCAGTCGGCATAGCAGCAGTAACTTCCTGTCAGTAGCTAAGGTTATTGGAATCTGCTTGATTTTTTTGGTACATTGCTTTGGTTTTTTTTTTTTTATTGTGTGGGGTTTTGATGTGGTTCTAATCCCATGAGCCCCCCTTGTTATCCATCAGTTCATCAAAAATTCAAAAGACAGTGAACCTTCGAGACAGACTCCCGCTCAAGAGAAATCCATGACCCCCTAACAGGAGACTGACTCCTCTGCAAAAGTGCAGCTGACCAATGGACTTCTTATCTTTTGAGCCAGCACACTCTGGCTGGCCTCACAGAGTTTCAGTACACCAGCACCATCCCTGCTTTCACTCCCATGCACAGATTTCTTGTTTCTGGAAATGTGAGTAAGACATCATAGATTTAAAAGCACATATTTCATATAAAAATAGCAGCTCCTCTTCCCTGCGAGCATATGTCTCTTCTATTAATCTGAACGATCAGGGGCTGTTCTGAAAAGATCACTCTAATAAGGTAACAGTACCAAACACTGAGAAAGAAATGACTTTTTCTGTGAAGAATAAGAAGGAGGCAAGAAGTGATAAAGAAAAGAACATCACAAATGGATTATAGATAAAGCACAAGGGATAGATATGCTTCCACCCCTTTTGTATTTTTTGAGAACACCTCTCTGCCTGCAAAGATACAAAATGGCACAAATACAAATACATCCATTTGCCTGCTGGGATTAAATTTCTCTAATTACACAGCCGTACTTGATATGGAGGACCGACACATCACCTCATTTTTTTTTCTTTTGCAATCATTGTTCTATCTGTGCTCTATAATCAGTGTTCATCACGGCTAATTAGAGCCTCTTCGTCTGTTGTTCCTGAGACCTGACATTCCTAGAGTTCAACTGCAAATTCATTTTAAATATCTCTGGGCTCAGAGGGGAACGAAAATGCTAGGGTTGTATTATTCCCCAATGGCTTTTTGAAATTTAAATGCACTGTGATTTTCTTGGTTTTTTTTTTTTTATGGAATTTAAATCATTAGTCACAGGGCAAGAAAGCAAGTCTTATTTAAGATTTGTATCACTGGCCTGCAATTCACAGTCAAGGAAGGAGCCTCAATCCATGGAAGGAGTTATCAGTCCCCAGAACAGATACTCACTGTATTAGAAAACACTCAGTGTTGATTTCTCTTTGGGGAGAAATAGTGTACTATGGATTTTCTTCATTTACAAATTCAGAATAATTTTCTTTCAGCAAATTTTAAAAATGTCTCCATTTTCAGCTCTAAGTTGCATTGATAAGAACACCAGTTAAACCAAGGATGTTTGTCATAAGAGTATAGTCTGTTCCACAGAATAAAAGACCCAAGGTTTCCAACTCATAGACACGTTGTCTCACCACCTCCCGTTACTAAGGTGACCAACAATCTTTTCTTACAGGGTGATTCTTATGTTGTCCTGCATCATTTTCACCCTGGTTCAGAGTTTGTACATCCTTTCTGCTATTTGTGCTGTTACTATAAATTAGATCCCTCCCAAAGAAGAGAGTCTATATTACTGGGCAAGCATTTTAAGACTTGCTCCTAAGCTGCTCCCCATACACTGATGATGTGTACATATGAACACATTACAGTGGAGTCTGAAGGGCTCTGTCAGACAACTAACTTCACAGCTATGGGGAGTTTGTAGAGGGAGTGAAAACTCAGGGAGAAAATACAAAAGGTTGACTAGCTGGGGTGATAGTCATGCTGAAATGTAAAGGCACTAATAAGAGCTAAAATTTATGGGGTGCCATTCTGTTACTATTTTAAACACTTAAGAGGATTATCCCCTTTAAATCTTGAGAAAACATTATAAAGTGCTACATGGTATTCCCACTTTGCAAACAGTGACTAAAGCATATAAGTTAGGTTTTTGAATAAGTACAACTTGAATTTTATTTACTAAAGATGTCTATAATAGCATCTCCCTTTCTTGAAGGTATCAGCATTTTTGTTATTGTTTCATTAAGACTGGAGCCTCATCCCTTTGGTTGAATCTGCATTTTGTGGAGATGCATAAGAAAATAACAGAATGTAGCTGGAAATGATGCTATGGTTTCTACCAAGGTTAGGTCAGGAATGGAGGTCCATACCCACTAGAACATTGTTCTGGGATTCAGATCTTCTGTGTCTCTGAGGTCACTCAATTAGCTAACCCAAGGAAGAGACCATCATGAATAGCTTAGGTTTAAAGAAGAGAGGAAAGAGAAAGGAAGAAACAAAGAGACAAAGTGGGGAGAGAGGGAGGGAGGGAGGGAGGGAGGGAGGGAGGGAGCAGGAGGAGGAAGAGGATGAAAAGGAGGAGGAGGAGGAGGAGGAGGAGAGGAGGAGGAGGAGGAGGAGAAGAAGAAGGAGAAGGAGAAGGATGAGGGGGAGATAGGAAACCCTAACAGCTTTGCCACAGTAGAACTGAACCCAAGAGAAAGAACCAGTACTGCCTGTGCAAGCTTGTTCCTATGTTCTGACCCACAGAAACTGCTAAGTAACAAAGCAATTATAGTCTCAGCCTCCGTATTGCCATATTGCAGGGTGATTCTTTACATAGAGGCACTAACAGAAACCCTGCTAGCAGTGCTGGAGTCAGAATTTGAACTTTGACATTACAGCAGCTTCTTTTGTCTAGGTATATATGCATATTCCTTCACATGGATGGAGAGGGAGAGAGAGAGAGAGAGAGAGAGAGAGAGAGAGAGAGAGAGAG